>NC_074683.1:48080644-48395644 GCF_029448725.1 Salvelinus fontinalis | reverse complement strand
TTGTTCTTAACTGACTTGCCTAGTTAAATAATGGTTAAATAAAACATTTAATAAAAAAATCGGTAATAGTTTATTATCAAGAACCGGTGACAAACTATGAGTTTCTTCAGTGCTGGTGAACTAATTAAGCATCCACTGCTTTCCCGGGCGTGGATCAGATTGTGAGGGGAAGTAATCCTCGAAAATTAGCAGTTTTGCTCAGATGTTACCCAATCAATTTATGCATGTGATCAACCTGGTCTCAGAGCATTTCATATTATTATGGACGTAAATCCGCCGCAAAAAAAAATCGTCTGGTTTATCCTTGAGATTCTTTGATGCTTTGTTTCTAAATGTCTGCGCATTTTCGGTGGCTTCATAGCATCATTGCTGAGGCAAGTCTGACATATTACACAGACCGGTTTTGGCGGGCAGCTGTTATTTGAAACAAATCCAGGGAGAGAGAGAGCGCGTGCAGGCTGCGCAGCAGGGCTAGCTTGCTTGTGTGTGTGTGTGTGTGTGTGTGTGTGTGTGTGTGTGTGTGTGTGTGTGTGTGTGTGTGTGTGTGTGTGTGTGTGTGTGTGTGTGTGTCCATGGCAACACAATTTGTTTACTGCGGCATGCATAGTCCAGCGCATGCCAAAATTGGCTTATGACAAGTACTTATTTTAGGCAAATATGGCGCAGAACACACAAAAAAAACAATCATAATCAAGACAAACAGGCAAGACCGGGGTTTGAGAAAGGCTGGTATAGGCTTTGGATCATTTTATTGAGACCACACTAAGCGCACTTGATATTGCGCGCCCAGCAGAGAACCAGGGAGGAGGGGCATCATCAGGCACACATGAGATTTCTAACTATTGTGTAAATTTCGGCCTCTCCCTAAGTAAATCACATGTAAAAGAACTTGTGGAGGACTCTGTTTGGGTCCATTTTATGGAAATAAATATCCCAGAGTGATGAGGTAACGTGTGAAGGATGGATAAGGATGTTTGGATGAGTGAGTGAGTGAGTGGGGACAGGGGTAAGGACAAGAGTTAATAAAACCTTTTATGAACTATTAAAGGGACAGTTCACCGGATGTTTTTTTTTACATTAAAATCTAATGTCGTGGTGGATCCACATCCCATGTCATTGGCATGTCTGGTTAAACCTCAAATGAATAGAAAAGATAAGCGCCAAATAAAATACAGAATTTGCATGGTGCTTATCTTTACCATTAATTTTGAATTGAGGTAAATAGATCTACATAACAAGTGCCCCGAGAGATTGTCTTATCTCATAAAACCACTCCAGTTGTGAGGTTGAAAACATGTAAGAGTGAGCACCTCCAATTTGTATTTGGCAAAGCTCCTCAATCACGTCTCTTTGACTCTCCAAGCACAGTGCAACAGTGACATCTGCCTGTAAAAGTCTGCAATAATGTTCCACAGAAATTATAGAGTTTTTTTTGTACTTTTCTGCATTAGTAGTATGTACGCATAACTGTTCAAACCTCATATGTAACCGCTTTAAGCCAAACGTTTTTATTTAAACTGCTATATAACACACAAAAAACGAATGATGCGACTGAAAGTCTTTCAATAACAATGCAGCAACATTTCATATCAGACTCATACACACCAGTCAGTGTGTTTTACAAGTCTCATTTTATTATACTGCATATTATGAAACAGCTGTGTCATTATTATCTGTGTAGTCGGATCGCAAGGACCTGCAAGTTGCACGGGTGTTCTGCCATGGGTTGGTTGTGCACAACTGTATTTATCTTCAGTGCCCAGATGGACCAAGCTACAGCATGTGGGCTGTGTCTTGTTATAACACAGTTCTGCCAAAGATACTGCAGTATTTATAAACTGTGGTTCTGCAAGGCATATTGCAGATTCTGATACATAAACAACACAAGTTAATGTAATATGCTCCTCAAAGAACAAAATATTGTCATACAATTATTATTCTATTCTTCTGTTGTCACTTTGTTTGTTTCATGATTAGCAGAGGAAACTTACATAATGTGATACTTGGACAGGAAAAGGGGCATGTGATATTTTTATGATAGCCTTCATGAAAATGTAAGCCCATTCGAGAATGCAGTGGCAGACATTATTTTGGCTACAAGTAGATTTAAGCTACTAATATGACTCTTACTAATATGACGCTTACTAATATGGCTCTTACTAATATGACTCCTATTTGTCAATTCTTTCAAGAATGATATTTGGCTATTTCACAATAGAGAGAAGGTTTCATGTTGGTTGGTTCTTGCATTATATGCAACATTAAGTTTTCCCTTTTTTTCTTATGTGTTTCCAAATGCCATTGTAACGACTGTGTAATTACAATATGTAGGCCTTATATTAGTATGTAATAACAGCTTCAAGACCTCTTCCAGCTCCACAGGACCAGCATGCCTCTGGGTGACATGAGGACACACCTGCTGTCCGACTGATGCCCCAGAGGAGCCCCTGCCCTGTGATCCGGGAAACCCCATGGTGGGCATAGGCTAACAATGTGGCTAAGGCCTAATTAACAGGCTCTGACCCTTTAAAGAGCTGCTTCCTGGTGACAGGATGCTGCTCACGCACCCAGCTCTCCCATGGAGTGTTGTTCAGAACAGTGGGAGAGGGCTGTGCATGCTCATTAGTTGATCCACAGATCTGTGTTCCACCCACACTCATCTCTCTCATCTTCCATGTTTATGCTTTTATCTGCATCAGGGTATCATATGGTTTTCCAGTAAATGGTGTTTGTGCCCATCCAGGTGAAGACAGATGTAGCGCAATCCTGTGTGGAGCACCAGGCATGAAGGTCGGATCTATATCTTTCCTCTGGCATTCTGGGACTTGGTGTTCTGACTCTACTGGCCATCACATCCTTACCCTCGGTGGGCAATGCCCTCAACCAGAGAGAGTTCACCTGTGTAGAGTTCAGAATAAATAAATAAAAACACACAGCAAAGAAATTCACACTGTTGAATGCACCCAAAGTTTATTGTAACATTTTGAGTTTATTGCAACAGCTTGTCTCCACCTCTCCAGTCAGGGCTTCTCCGCTGTTGAAAACTAAATGTTAGTCTAAAAGAAATGTGAGATAATGTCTAGATGCTTTTTATAGTGGAGATCAAGTTTATAACTTCCCTGCCTGGGCTGCTGAGACAGTGGATTGCGCAGTCATATGGAACAGAGTAAATAGACATTTTAACTTCATAGATTTAGCCGGTGGCAATTTGTGGAATAGATACCATCTGGAATGCGGTTTTAACCAATCAGCATTCAGGATTAGATCCACCCATTGTATAAAATGTATTATAAACTCCGTGGTTCAAGCCCTGAATGCTGATTGGCTGACATCCATGGTATATCAGACTGTATACAACAGGCATGGCAAAACAGTTATTTTTAAAGCTCTAATTACATTGGTAACCAGTTTATAATAGCAATAAGGCACCTCAGGAGTTTGTGGTATATGGCCAATATACCACAGCTAAGGGTTGTCTCCAGGAACTCTGTGTTGCGTCGTACTTAAGAACAGCACTAAGCCGTGATATATTGGCCTCATACCACACCCCCTATTGGCCTTATACCACATCCCCTCGTGCCTTATTGCTTAATTAAATTGTCAAAAATGTAGCCCAATAAGAACTGAATGGTGAATAAATGTTGTGCCATTTTGGAGTCACTTTTATTCAATTTTTTTTTATCATGGCATTATCAGGATTAATTTAGAAGTCTTCAGAAAACATCTCATCTGCTCACCATGCAGTTACTATTGGGCAAAAAATAACCCAAAACAAGCTGTAAATGCATCCAATGAGTTTGTAGTCACAAGCTTGATGTAGTCACTGCGTACAAGGAATATGGGACCGAATACTAAACTTTTGACTGCTTTAATACATAGTATTTATCCAAATACTTATGGCTTCATCACATGGCAAAACAGATATGTATGAACATATCCTAAAATAAAAAGGTGCCATTCTGTACTGTTGCCTCATATGAAACATTTGAGCTCAAATCCAAAATGCTGGAGTATAGAGCTACATTTGTCTATTTTAGCTTCACTGACCAAATACATATGGAAGGGTGGTGGGTGTATATCGCATCTTGTGTGTGCTGAAGACACTTTCCCTTCAGATAATTGTTCATTTCCCAGGTTGACAGCAGTTATGTGTTTTGTGACCATGATGATGTAAGTTTCCTGTCTCCTTACATAATGATGCTGTTGGGACTGGAGCTCCACACAGATTGTCTGTCTGGGAGCGACAGCAGCAACACACAGCTGAACAGAAAATCCACAGACTGTGCTGTCTAGATCTCTAGCGCCATTATAAGGCCGTGCAGCTTCGAAGTAGAGGCAGAATCCAGGCACTTTAGGTTGGGAGCTCTTGTCAAGTGGTGGTCGACCAAAAAATTGTGACAGTCTTCTCCTTATCACTTTACCCAAGAGAAGCCTAGGGGTCTTGTCAAAGACTGAAATTACATACTAAGATAATGCTATCATATCTATCGTACATTCTCAGTGATTTTGACACATTTTCTCATCTAGTTTCTCAATGTAGCTTAACGAAGCGCATATAGCAAGTATAATTATTAACAGGAGGTAGTTGGATAGTGGGCTCTGCGATTTGTTTAAGCTGTTTTCTAGTGACATTTATTTTGATATCAATGAGCTAATGAGGCGCGATTTCGCCTGGCATAGAAAATGTTCTCACTCTTCAGGACACTGTTGTCCAGAGGAGCTAGCCAACAACACAGCTACAGTAACACAATCACTTCAAACTGAAGCTGGAAAGACTGCAAATTAGCTGCATTTTGTTTTACCTCTTTTCAATAGATTTGTTTTGTATATATCCATAAAATTATGCCAGCTGACTCATGATTTCAACTGGCTGAGAAACGCTGCCTGCCTGTCTGTCTGTCTCGTCCGTTCATTACTATGGGTCAGCAGGAGACCGAATTTGAATATTGAAACAATGTTGCAAATGTCGGAGAGACAGACAGCAAAGTTTATGCGCAGAGCTACCTTGCGGTTTTGACATGACTAAGTTAGCCGTAGTTAGCTAGCTAGCAAGCAAGGGATAAGAACGTTGCCAGCCAGTATGGCAATGGAACATTTAGAACGAACGACTGGGTCACATCCATAGATACAGAACAAAAAGACTGAACGACTGTCACGACTTCCGCCGAAGTCGATCCCTCTCCTTGTTCGGGCGGCGTTTGGCGGTCGACGTCACCGGCCTTCTAGCCATCGCCGATCCACTTTTCATTTTCCATTTGTTAGTCTTTGTTTTACACACCTGGTTTCAATACCCCAATTACATGTTCTTGTGGAAGGATGGAATAGTATGAATACATTCATCAAAATAACGTTCTTTATGAAAATATGTCAATATTTATTTGAATATGTTGGTAACCGTTGTATAAAAGTTATAATGCCCTCGAAGGCGGTGTTTGGAGGATATATTGGCACAGGTGTTGTTAATGCCCGAGATATCGTTTCGGGCCTATCACTTAAATAAGTGAATATGTCCAAACACTTATGATTTCTAAAATACTTACTTTCATTTCTAAAATGTTAAAACAGATATGTATGAAAATACCCTCAAATAAAAGCTGACATTCTGTACTGTCGCTTAATATGAAACATTCTATCTCAAATTTAAAAAATCCTGGATTATAGAGGTAAATTAAAAATGTTAGCGTCAGTGTCCAAATACATATGCAGGAGAGTGTATATATGTGATACTTTTTATTTTGATTCGTTGTCATGTGAGTAATACAGTACCTTTCTGTGTGAAAACTAGACTAAGAAAAGCCAGTGGTCCCTCCTGTGGTAAGAGTGCCTTTCTTTTTTCTATTGAATATTTAAGCATACAGTACGTGCCATATTTGGACCATCTCAGCAAGGGGAAATACTTCACTCACTGGCGTAGTACACACCACTGCATGAAAATAATTTTTTAAATTACAGGAAATTAGCTTTAAAACTGCTACATTTTCTTACAGCCTTGTGGCAAAATGTGTAGAATAGCAGGAAATTAGCATAGGGATTCTTGAAAGTCGGAATAATCTTTGTCTGGCAGGGAAACTTTTATTTTTATAGTTATTTTGTTGCATTATTTGAACTTCAAATGTATATATAGGGGAAACTTATAAGGGAAAATATTTTGGGGGGTTATTTTCAAAAGACTTTCAATAATGCTAATTTCCATGTCCGCTCTATGCCTGGACATGCCCTTGTCGAGAGCAAAGGATCTACATTTCAAACTCTCCAAAAAAAGCTATGACTATGACTTTAAATAATATTTCTCTCAAAACTTTGATTCCTAAAAGATATGTCCAGAGATTTGATCAACTGTTAGATTTGTCTAAAATCCTAAATTGGATAAAGGAATGAGCAGTGTCAGCAATACCTTAAGGACCCCTTATTCATGTCCTCATTACATGTAGTGCAACAAGATCAGTATCGGTGCATGGGTAAAATCCCTGGGGAGGCCAGAAAAAAATTGCCATATTACAACCTGTGTTGTGATAATTATGTTTTTTCCTTTATAACCTGTTAGGCCTACATATCAAGGTGGCAAGGCGTATGAACTAAGGCAGAGACAATAAGAAGACACGGTGGCAGAATACATTCAACCACACCTGTGTTTCATCACAAGTCCACAAAGCATATTGCATGTAACAAACATGACCTACAGCATGGTCAAGCAAGTTAATGTTTCCGACATATTCGGACTACTAAACAACTTTTGATTTAGAACCATGCAGTTTGGCTACAAGTTGCAAAGAAAACAGAAGCTGCCTCCATTATTCCAGGACCATTTCAACATAATCAAATAATATACAGTGCCTTCAGAAAGTATTCATACCCCTCGACTCATTCCACATTTTTTGGAGTTACAGCCTGAATTCAAAATATATATACTTTTTTTTTTTTTATTGACACATTTACACACAATACCCCGTAATGACAAAGTGAAAACATGTTTTTAGAAATGTGTGCAAATTTTTTGAAAATTAAATACAGAAATATCTCATTTACATAAGTATTCACATCCCTGAGTTAGAGTCATCTTGGGCAGTAATTACAGCTGAGTCTTTCTGGGTAAGAGCTTTGCACATCTGGATTGTCCTGGGTGCACTTTTTTTTGCCCTAGCACTACACAACTGATTCAAATAATCAAAGCTTGGTGATGAGTTGGTTATTTGAATCAGTTGTGTAGTGCTAGGGCAAAAACCAAAACGTGCACCATGGGGCACTAGAGAAGTAGGCAAAACTAGAGACGCAGAGGACAGTGTGTTCGCGAGATGCCGGACAAAAGGCCATTTTAAAAACGTCCCATGACTCCTGCTGTGTCTACAGACATCCCCCAAAACAAACAAAAACTGACTCTGAGAATGAGTGCACAACTGGTAGTCGCTTATTGATGTCAGTCAGATGGCTAGCTGCCGGCAGAGACTTCTATTGCAGTAACGTTGAAGGGTTCTGGCTAGTATTCCTTATCCAAGAAGGATGAAGTAAGAAACTAACGTTAAAACAGAGCCTACCTCAGCAGGAGCAAAAAATAGGCTACTAAGTTCTAATGATAACTTTGCTATACAGAGAGTAGGCTACTGAGACAGACTGTCACAGACTGAGAGACTGTGACAGATCTGGCGCTCCGTGGTGAGGGGGGAATACCCGTCACTATGCAAAATACACAGGTAGGCTATGATACAGTTTGTTAACACCCTCTGCTCTAAAATTCACTCACCGTACAATAAATCATTCAAAACAACACTTGTAGGCTACTTCGAAACAACACTGTATAACTGAAGATGATTTAAATGCATTTCCCCCATGAAACTGATTGAGATCAAATGGTTGGTATGCAGATGCTGCATGGACGTTTCACTGGTAAATCCTGAAGAAGTATCATTTAATATTGACAGTGAGAAATGTGAAGGGAAAGAGACCACAAGGATGTGAGCATAGCGGTAAAGAAACACATGCGCAGAAGCGAAAGGATCCCCCTTCCATCTTCCATCCATGTGTATCCTCCATGTCAGATCTGAATCACCTCTCCCATGGTGAATGAAGGCCAGTAAACACCCGTCACCACCAGGTGGGTTGGGGGTTGGCTTTAAAGGAGCTCATAATCCTCTTTCCTGAAGAAGGCCAATTCTGTTTCATTTGCCACAACAACAAAAACAGGCATAAAACAGGGCCATCCGCTTTGACAACATTTCATTACCAGGATGTTGACTGAATGTACAGTTACTACTCATAAAATAACATAGCACACACTTTGGTCAACAAGGGTACTGTATGTGCACAAAAGAAGATGACTATGCCAGGTCAAGAATGAGCATGTCATCGTCCTCCAAACTCATCACCAACTTGTTCATCTGCAAACAGGAAATCAATCTTTTTGATTGGATTTATAAAATACAATTATCTAGAAGAAAGAAATGGGACAGATTTAACAGGGTTATTGTGTATGTGAATTATGTAAGATGTCAAAAAGAGAGGGATACCTTGGCTCTGTGTGGCTGGTGGATGATCTTCATCATGTCTTCAAATTATATATTATGTAGAATTTAAGACATCAAATCAATGTACTGCATTTATCAAGAACACATGCCAATGGGTGCAACAGCATTTAGTGAAGGATCATTTGGAAGTGTGCTGGCATCTTTCCCAGACCATAATCGCCTCCTAAACCCTACCATCAATAACAAGTGTCTATGGGCAGGACCATAGGGGCCGTCCCAATGGTAGGGGACTAATTGGAAGTTGGCAGAAGCCACTAAAATGCAGCCATAACATACCATAGACAAACTTCTTGAAGGGGGTGGTAGACTGGCTCAAGTGGTAACATATTTAGAATTTTTCACAAACTGGATAAATTCCAGCCTCACTGGGCATAGCTACAGTATCTAAAGTGTCGTTCCATGTCATTTCAACAAGCCATGACACCCACCATCTCAGATAGTTCTCTAATCTTTTCTGTAGTTAGAAACAGATCAAATTAGTATTCCTGAAACATTATTTTGTTGAAATATAATTTGATTTCAGAAATTCATCTAACTGATTGCACCCAAATTGGCCATTTTAAATAATAGAATTGATATATTATATTCAATTAATATAGTATATAACATCTGATTTGGAAACAAAAAAAATTCTAACAATGAGTATTCTAAAGAAATGGACAAAAGCCACCCACGGACCCCTCACGCCAATCCCACCACAACAACGACTAAACAGTATCAGTCAGTGGGGAACCATCAGGGCCTTCTTGGCCTTCAGAGAAGGCCTAAGGATTTCCCTCAATCCTGACTAGTCTCCCAGTCCCCGCCTCTGAAAAACATCCCCACAGCATGATGCTGCCACCACCATGCTTCACCATAGGGATGGTGCCAGGTTTCCTCCAGACGTGACACATGGCATTCAGGCCAAAGAGTTCAATCTTGGTTTCATCAGAGCAGAGAATCTTGTTTGTCATTTATGAACGATGGAGGTGACTGTGTTCTTGGGGACCTTCAATGCTCCAGAATTTTTTTGGTACCCTTCCCCAGATCTGTGCCTCAACACAATCCTGTCTCAGAGCTCTATGGACAATTCATTCGACCTCATGGCTTGTTTATTGCTCTGCCATCCACTGTCAACTGTGGGACCTTATATAGACAGGTCTGTGCCTTTCCAAATCATGTCCAATCAATTTAATTTACCACAGGTGGACTCCAATCAAGTTGTAGAAACATTTCAAGGATGGTCAATGTAATCAGGATGCACCTGTGCTCAATTTCAAATCTCATAGCAAAGGGTCTGAATACTTATGTAAATAAGGTATCCATTTGAAATGTATAATAAACTTGCAAAAATGTCTAAACCTGTTTTCGCTTTGTTGTTATGGGGTATTGTGTGTCGATTGATGAGTAAAAACATTTATTTCATCAATTTTAGAATAAGGCTGTAATGTAACAAAGTATGGATAAAGTCTGAATACTTTCCGAATCCAGTGCATTATTATCATAAGGAGACGTATACTTGGATTACCGAGGAGGAATGGAGAGAAAAAGAGAGGCAGAGGAGGTCGAAGAGAGAGAGGGAGGAAGAGGGTGATCTTGAATTGTTAAAAATGTAGGGGAAAATGGAGATGGTTTGTTGAAGAATGGTAGAAACTGTAAGCAGAGTGAGCTGTACACCGAATCGAAGACAGGAGGAGAAATGTAAATATTTATCAAACATTTGCTGATCCTTTATTGATTTAGACAATGCCTTTGGATTACATTTAATTTCCAGCATTTTAACCCTTACTGTTTAGGACAGCCTGCTTTGGAATGAGAGACAGTCAACTTACCCGCCTGGATATGCTTCTATTTTTTTTGTGTTCTGTTTTCTTATAGCCTAATATTATTTGAGTTGGGAAAACATTTAATAGGCCATGGGGCTATATTTAAGCAATAATGCACGAGGGGGTGTGGTATATGGCCAATATACCACGGCTAAGGGCTGTTAACAGCCCTGGTCACGCGCATTCCACCTGATATCGACATGCATTCCATTACTTCTATAGACACAAAGGAATTCTCAAGTTGGAACGTTATTGAATATTTTTGATAACAACATCCTAAAGATTGATTCTATACTTAGTTTGACAAGTTTATTCGACCTGTAATATAACTTTTTGAAGTTTTTGTCCGACGTTCGCCTGGACCTGTATGAGCGTTTGAATATGTGTACTAAACACGCTAACAAAAGTAGCTACTTGGACATAAATGATGGACATTACCGAACAAAACAAACATTTCTTGTGGAAGTGGAAGTCCTGGGAGTGCATTCCGACAAAGATCAGCAAAGGTAAGTGAAGATTTATAATGCTTTTTATGAGTTTTGTTGACTGCACAATTTGACGGGTAACTGTATGGCTTACTGCACAATTTGGCGGGTAACTGTATGGCTTACTTTTACTTTTGTGGCTGAATGCTGTTCTCAGATTATTATTATTATTATTTATTTATTTTTTATTTTTTTATCCCCTTTTCTCCCCAATTTTCGTGGTATCCAATCGCTAGTAATTACTATCTTGTCTCATCGCTACAACTCCCTTACGGGCTCGGGAGAGACGAAGGTCGAAAGCCATGCGTCCTCCGAGGCACAACCCAACCAAGCCGCACTGTGTTCTTTTAACACAGTGCGCCTCCAACCCGGAAGCCAGCCGCACCAATGTGTCGGAGGAAACACTGTGCACCTGGCCCCCTTGGTTAGCACGCACTGCGCCCAGCCCGCCACAGGAGTCGCTGGAGCGCGATGAGACAAGGAAATCCCTACCGGCCAAACCCTTCCTAACCCGGACGACGCTAGCCCAATTGTGCGTCGCCCCACGGACCTCCCGGTCGCGGCCGGCTGCGACAGAGCCTGGGGGCGAACCCAGAGACTCTGGTGGCGCAGTTAGCACTGCAATGCAGTGCCGTTCTCAGATTATTGAATATTGTGCTTTTGCCGTAAAGATTTTTGAAATCTGACACAGCGGTTGCATTAAGAACAAGTGTATCTTTAATTATATGTAAAACATGTATCTTTCATCGAAGTTTATGATGAGTATTTATGTTATTTGACGTGGCTCTCTGCAATTTCTCAGGATATTTTGGAGGCATTTCTGAACATGGCGCCAATGTAAACTGAGGTTTTTGGATATAAATGAACTTAATCGAACAAAACATATATGTATTGTGTAACATGAGGTCCTATGAGTGTCATCTGATGAAGATCATCAAAGGTTAGTGATTAATTTTATCTCTATTTCTGCTTTTTGTGACTCCTGTCTTTGGCTGGAAAAATAGCTGTGTTTTTCTGTGATTTTGCGGTGACCTAACATAATCGTTTGTGGTGCTTTCGCTGTAAAGTCTATTTGAAAATTGGACACTTTGGTGGGATTAACAACAAGATTACCTTTAAAATGGTATAAGATACATGTATGTTTGAGGAATTTTAATTATGAGATTTCTGTTGTTTGAATTTGGCGCCCTGCACTTTCACTGGCTGTTGTCGTCTCGGGCCGACTCTTTTCTCTGTACATATATATATCAATGATGTCACTCTTGCTGCGGGTGATTCCTTGATCCACCTCTACGCAGACAACACCATTCCGTTAACGGGATTGCAGCCATAAAAAGTTAACGAGTCCGACGCGAAGGATATACTGCTTTCTCAGGAACGGGCCCAAATCCCCATCATATGCGTGAAGAGAAAACAGAGAAAAAGGGTGCGGAGGTCAGGCTGCCTTCTGAGAATTAGTAGGCGAGTGAGTAAACCCCCTCTACCATCAGTCCTATTAGCCAACGTGCAATCATTGGATAACAAAATGGATGACCTCCGAATCCTACCAACAGGACATTAAAAACTGTAATATCTTATGTTTCACCGAGTCGTGGCTGTACGACGACATGGATAACATACAGCTGGTGGGATTTTTGGTCCATTGGCAAGATAGAACAGCTGCCTCCGGTAAGACAAAGTCAGCGTTTATGAATGGGGTAGGGTAGCGGTAAAGGTGGATCAACTGAAGTGTATTAGAGTATTAGACCTTTGCCAGTTTTTTATATTTTTTATTTCACCTTTATTTAACCAGGTATTCCAGTTGAGAACAATGGTGAGAGTTGGAGGCTATTTTGTAAACGACATCGCTGAAGTCAAGGATCGGTAGGATAGTCAGTTTTACGAGGGTATGTTTGGCAGCTTGAGTGAAGGAGGCTTTGTTGCAAAATAGGAAGGAGATTCTAGATTTAATTTTGGATTGGAGATGCCAGTACAAAGTGATAGGACTACGAATTAAATGTGCGTTCATTGCCATGGTTATCAACTGTACCGCAGGAATAAATCACATAACAAAATAGGTGTTGTGGTGGCAGCTGCAGAGAAGTACTTAGCTAGCCATCAGATGCTAACCAGCTAATTAGCTACTAGCTATTTAGTCATTGTTAGCCACTGCTAGCGGCCTTTAGCTTTAGCTCAGACACCAGCCGCTTTTAGCCTGGATAATACCCGCCAGTCTGCACAGCGCGATATCAACCCTGAGCATATCGGACTGCTTTCCTCCACTACATCACCAGATTCCTGCCATAAGCTCTGGACCATTACTCCAGATAATCGCAGCTAGCTAGCTGCTACTGAGTGGCCCAGCCCTGAAGCTAGCCTTGAGCCAGGCCCATTTCCCAGCCTGCTCAGTGGACCCTATGATCAATCGGCTACACAGCTGATGCCTCCCGGACTCTTCACCAACATGACTAGAAGCCACTACATCACCAGATTCCTGCTGTAAGCTCTGGACCTTCGCAGCTATCAAGCTGCTACCGAGTGGCTATAGTGGCTAACGCCCTTGTCCCAAAGCTAGCACCAGTTAGCCTCGAGCCAGGCACATCTCCCAGCTAGCAAACGAAATGACTCCAGCTACAATATCTCTTTTGCCAATTGGCCTGGAGCCTTTGTTGACACGAAGCCCCGCCGATCCATCACGACTGGTCTGCCGACGTAATTACGTCCGATGTGCCCTCAACCGGCCTTTGGACGTTGGTGAAGACGCTTCTGCTAGCCCCAGCCTGCTAACTTTATGAACGCAGTGTCTCCCTCTTGCTAGCGTAGTAATGACTACCTAACGGCTTCCCTGTTTCATCTATTGCTGTTCACTGGACCCTATGATCACCTGGCTACACATAGTGGATGCCTGCTGGACTGTTCATTAATCACGCTACTCCATTTTTGTTTATCTGTCGGCCCCAGCCTCGAACTCAGGCCCTGTGTGTAGTTAACTGACCCTCCCTGCCCATTCATTGCCATTTCGCCTGTTGTTGTTGTCTTAGCTGATTAGCTGTTGTTGTCTTACCCGTTGTTGTCAATCAACACCCAATCAACACCTGTGATTGCTTTATGCCTCGCTTTATGTCTCTCTCAAATGTCAATATGCCTTGCAAACTGTTGTTTAGGGTAGTTATCGTTGTTTCATTTTACTGCGGAGCCCTTAGCCCCACTCAACATGCCTGAGATACCTCTATTGTCCGACCTCCCACACATGCGGTGACCTCATCTAGCATAACTAGTGCCTTCAGAGATGCAACCTCTCTTATCATCACTCAATGCCTAGGTTTACCTCCACTGTACCAGAACCCTACCATACCCGTCTGTACATTATGCCCTGAATCTATTCTACCACGCCCAGAAATCTGCTCCTTTTATTCTCTGCCCCTAACGCATTAGACGACCAGTTTTGATAGCCCTTAGCTGTACCCTCAACCTACTCCTCCTCTGTTCCTCGGGTGATGTAGAGGTTAACCCAGGCCCTGTGTCCCCCCAGGCGCTCTCATTTGTTGACTTCTGTAACCATAAAAGCCTTGGTTTCATGCATGTTAACATCAGAAGCCTCCTCCCTAAGTTTGTTTTACTCACTGCTTTAGCACACTCCGCCAACCCTGATGTCCTTGCCGTGTCTGAATCCTGGCTTAGGAAGGCTACCAAAAATGTGGAGATCTCCATCCCCAACTACAACATTTTTGTCAAGATAGAGCTGCTAAAGAGGGTGGAGTTGCAATCTACTGCAGAGATAGCCTGCAAAGTTCTGTCATACTTTCCAGGTCTATGCCCAAACAGTTCAAGCTTATAATTTTAAAAATGATTCTCTCCAGAAATAAGTCTCTCACTGTTGCCACCTGTTATAGACCCCCCCTCAGCTCCCAGATGTGCCCTGGATACCATATGTGAATTGATTGCCCCCCATCTATCTTCAGAGTTCGTTCTGTTAGGTGACCTAAACTGGGATATACTTAATACCTCGGCAGTCCTACAATCTAAGCTAGATGCCCTCAATCTCACACAAATGATCATGGAACCAACCAAATACAACCCTAAATCCGTAAACATGGGCACCCTCATAGATATTCTCCTGACCAACTTGCCCTCCAAATACACCTCTGCTGTTTTCAAACAGGATCTCAGCGATCACTGCCTCATTGCCTGCATCCGTTATGGTTCCGCGGTCAAACGACCACCCCTCATCACTGTCAAACGCTCCCTAAAACACTTCTGCGAGCAGGCCTTTCTAATCGACCTGGCCCGGGTATCCTGGAAGGATACTGACCTCATCCCGTCAGTAGAGGATGCCTTGTTGTTCATTAAAAGGAATTTCCTCACCCTTTCAAAAAATGTAGAACTAAGAACAGATACAGCCCTTGATTCACTCCAGACCTGACTGCCCTCGACCAGCACAAAAACATCCTGTGGCGTACTGCACTAGCATCGAATAGTCCCCGCGATATGCAACTTTTCAGGGAAGTCCGGGACCAATACACACAGTCAGTTAGGAAAGAAAATGCTAGCTTTTTAAACAAAAATTTGCATCCTGTAGCTCTAACTCCAAAAAGTTCTGGGACACAGTAAAGTCCATGGAGAATAAGAGCACCTCCTCCCAGCTGCCCACTGCACTGAGGCTATGAAACACTGTCACCACCGATAAATCCACGATAATCGAGAATTTCAACAAGCATTTCTCTATGGCTGGCCATGCTTTCCTCCTGGCTACCCCAACCAACACCTCCGCATCCCCTGCAGCTACTTGCCCAAGCCTCCCCAGCTTCTCCTTCACCCAAATCCAGATAGCAGATGTTCTGAAAGATCTGCAAAACCTGGACCCGTACAAATCAGCTGGGCTAGACAATCTGGACCCTCTCTTTCTAAAATGATCCGCCACCATTGTTGCAACCCCTATTACTAGTCTGTTTAACCTCTCTTTCGTATCGTCCGAGATTCCTAAAGGATTGGAAAGCTGCCACGGTCATCCCCCTCTTCAAAGGGGGTGACACTCTAGACCCAAACTGTTACAGACCTATATCCATTCTGCCCTGCCTTTCTAAAGTCTTCGAAAACCAAGTTAATAAACAGATCACTGACCATTTCGAATCCCACCGTACCTTCTCCACTGTGCACTCCGGTTTCCGAGCTGGTCATGGGTGCACCTCAGCCACGCTCAAGGTCCTAAACGATATCATAATTGCCATCGATAAAAGACAGTACTGTGCAGCCGTCTTCAACGACCTGGTCAAGGCTTTCGACTCTGTCAATCACTGCATTCTTATTGGCAGACTCAACAGCCTTGGTTTCTCAAATGACTGCCTCGCCTGGTTCACCAACTAATTCTCAGACAGAGTTCAGTGTGTCAAATCGGAGGGCCTGTTGTCTGGACCTCTGGCAGTCTATGGGGGTACCACATGGTTCAATTCTCGGGCCGACTCTTTTCTCTGTATATATATATCAATGATGTCGCTTTCGCTGCGGGTGATTCCTTGATTCACCTCTACGCAGACAACACCATTCTGTATACTTCTGGCCCTTCTTTGGACACGGTTTTAATGTAACAGTATAACTTTACGTCGTCCCCTCGCCCCGACACGGGCGCGAACCAGGGACCCTCTGCACACATCGACAACAGTCACCCACGAAGCATCGTTACCCATCGCTCCACAAAGGCCGCGGCCCTTGCAGAGTAAGGGGCAACACTACTTAAGTCTCAGAGCAAGTGACGTAACTGATTGAAATGCTACTAGCGCATACCCGCTAACTAGCTAGCCATTTCACATCCGTTACATTAACAAACCTCCAAACGGGCTTCAATGCCATACAACACTCCTTCCGTGGCCTCCAACTTCTCTTAAACGCTAGTAAAACTAAATGCATGCTTATCAACCGATCGCTGCCCGCACCCACCCGCCCGACTAGCATCACTACTCTGGACGATTCTGACTTAGAATATGTGGACAACTACCTAGGTGTCTGGCTAGACTGTAAACTCTCCTTCCAGACTCATATTAAGCATCTCCAATCCAAAATTAAATCTAGAATCGGCTTCCTATTTCTCAAAACAAAGCCTCCTTCACTCACGCTGCCAAACATACCCTCGTAAAACTGACTATCCTACCGATCCTTGACTTCAGCGATGTCGTTTACAAAATAGCCTCCAACACTCTACTGAGCAAACTGGATGCAGTCTATCACAGTGTCATCCGTTTTGTCACCAAAGCCCCATATACTACCCACCACTGCGACCTGTATGCTCTAATCAGCTGGCCCTCGCTACATATTCGTCGCCAGACCCACTGGCTCCAGGTCATCTATAAGTCTTTGCTAGGTAAAGCTCCGCCTTATCTCAGCTCACTGGTCACCATAACAACACCCACCCGTAGCACGCACTCCAGCAGGTATATCTCACTGGTCATCCCCAAAGCCAACACCTCTTTGGCCGCCTTTCCTTTCAGTTCTCTGCTGCCAATGACAGGAATGAATTGCAAAAATCAAAAGTTGGAGACATATCTCCCTCACTAACTTTAAACATCAGCTATCTGAGCAGCTTACCGATCGCTGCAGCTGTACACAGCCCATCTGTAAATAGCCCATCCAACTACCTACCTCATCCCCATATTGTTTTTATTTACTTGTTTTGCTCTTTTGCACACCAGTATTTCTACTTGCACATCATCATCTGCACATCTATCACTCCAGTGTTAATTTGCTAAATTGTAATTATTTCACTACTATTGTCCTATTTATTGCCTTCCCTCCTTACTCCATTTACACACACTGTATATATATATATATATATATTTTTTTTTTCTATTGTGTTATTGACTGTACTTTTGTTTATCCCATGTGTAACTCTTGTGTTGTTTTTTGTTGCACTGCTTTGCTTTAAGTCACAAATGTAAATGAGAACTTGTTCTCAACTGGCCTACCTGGTTAAATAAAGGTGAAAAAAAGCACACACAAAAAACGAGATTCTATTGCAAAAGAGTTACAGGGGGTGTTGAATGGTAGTGTCCTGTCCTCCCAGGCTGTTGGCCTGGTGTAGGATCAGATAGGGTTAAAATAGGGGAATGGGATAGTGCTTTTTTATGAGTGTAGGGGGTTAGTTGGCGTGTATCACGTGTATCACCAAGTATAATGGATGTATTTATACTCCAGTCCTGTTGGTGGCACTAATGCAACACATTGGATGCCAACTTCTGCTAAACCCTACCAGAGAAGAACAAGGCACCAAAGCCAAAAAAGCTTTCTCATTTTGACAAAGGATGCTGGTCCAGCAGGATAAATTAATGGGTGAATATCACCGCCAATCAAAACACTGCTGGTTAAGTAATACTGTGAAACAATTATTCCACTACTATTGCAAATATATTATGGGCATTTTCTGAAATTGCAATAATTCTTTAAAAAATCCGATGAGAGATATCATAAGGCTACCCTCACATAGACGATTTGAAATTACATGATCCATTGCGAACGTGCATAAAGATGTTGGAATTCAGATATGACATCATTTTATCACTATACACTGGTCGTCACTAGTTACCACAGCCAAAGTCATAAACCCCGCCCATTTCTACAAGTTATCTTCTTAAGGTTTTTTTAAACCTAACCTTAGCCACACTGATAAACGTATGCCTAACTCAAACCTTTCTATTAAAAGACTAAAAACCTGCTGTTTGTTTTCATATTTTTTTACAATCTAGCCAATTTTACCTTTGTGGCTCTGGTAATTAGGGAAAACCCTATCAGCTGAATGTTTTAACTACCGCGCGGACATGGTTCAATGTCCCCCAATAAATCAGCACAATCTACTTTTTCGTTTTTTCTAATTGCTGGCACCTTGAAGCTAAAATTGGCATAATGTGTATACTGTGCTTTTGAACATACAAAAAAAAGGTAAGAGAGCAATGTACAAGACGACGAATTTAGCAAAACAAGGAATTTGTTGTAAGTATATGTGGGCCGCATCTTCATGCGCCTCCCCTATTGATGATCACTGATCATGAAAAGCATGCAGTTTCTTGTATTAACTCTGAGCTAAATGTGCGCAATTGTTTTGCATGGAATATTCGGAAATGTGTGGTTCTGACCATGCTCTTCAAGTGGTGATATTACAACCAAAAAGTTAATTTATTTAACAATCACTTAAAACAGAAGTCAGTGGTTTTAGCGGAGCTGGTGTTCTCCTTGCCCACCAGCAGGCAAATCTAACGTTCTTCACCTAATTGTGACGTTTTAATGATAACGACCTATTGGAGAAGACTGTGTTGTCTTTAGTAGAGATACATATTTAATTGTTGCAGACACACATTCCCATGACCCCGTGCCCTACTGTAGTGGGACCACTACTCGTGCCAATGAATTGAGGGATTTGATTGGTTACCTTTACTCACCCCAACTAACCGAAATGATGCGTGAATGTCATTAGTTAAATCTACCAATGGAATTGAGGGGCGGTATCCCCTTGCACAGTAGCGAAACGCTACTGACACAGATCACTGTGTCGTGAGCAGCATTAGCAACAATAGTCGCCGGTTTGCCTTCAAAATAAAAGTCCCCAATTGAAACTGATGCTAACCGATAACGCTAAACAAGGTTGGAATGTTATATATATATATATTCAAAAAAATACAATAATTAGTTAATTTGACACAATCGCACTGTGAATGTATAGACTTCAGAACGTTGGGCACTTTATCCGTTTGCATGTTTCAATGGGTGACTTATTTTCAAGGCGAACCACCGATTCCACTATTGTTGCTCACGCTGTTGCTCACGACACACACATTAGGAACGGTCTACTCTCCTTTCCGTTAGTTCTGGGCTGTGGACGCCAGCAGTGTTCTGTGACTGTACTAAGGGCCTTCAAAAGGAATTGAATCATGTCTGAGGTTTGGATCGAATTTGTATTTTGTTTTACATTATATTGTAGCTCGTTGCCATAACATGCATAGGTAGCTGTATTATTTTGATTTCCTGGTCCAAGTGCAGTTTCACTAACATGTCGACTAGGCTTTGTCAGCTAACGGTCAGTTAGCTTGCTAGCTAGAACACAAGTAAAGAGCGTATCGTTTTTGCCAAACTGGGGTTGGCACTTGACACCACTACTTATAGTAACTAAGTTACTAGGTATCCCCGTCGGTCTTGTGGCAATTTTGAATTGAACTTGATTAATGTTATTGCCTTTAAAAAGGCGCAATGCCCATGCTTCAACCCGATGAAACCACCATTTCATTTGTTTGACAGCTCAATATCTAGCAAGCTAATGTCACTGGCAAACCAGAGCGCCAGAGGATTGCCTGGCTTTGGCACTCAGTCACCCTGCTTGAAGGGTGTGGTGCGGCTTTGACATAGCCCAAGGCACTGATTGTGTGTGGACTTCACACGCGCCTCTGTTGTATATGATTGCTTGCGTAATATCCTGGTGAGAAGAAGCATGTGAAAGTAATTATATCTAACGTTGACTAAAGTTTAGCTTGTTCTTATAGGATGAAGGAAGAAATGTTGCCGTTTTGCGCAACCCTTTTAATCACATGGTCACTCGAAGGCAAGAAGGCTCGCGCCCGGAACGCAGGGTCATAAACTCCCATTTAATAAACCCATTATTGAACAACTTGCAGAAAAAAAGGCAAGCATCTGTGTTTCTGGTTAGAGGAATGAATATATATATATTAGTCACGTTATATGTTTACATATACCTAAATTAGGTATATGTATAGGTCCAAGAGGCTTCTAAACAGCTTCTACCCCAAGCCTATAAGACTCCAGAACATCTAATCAAATAGCTACCCAGGCTATTTGCATTGCGCCCCCGGTTACTCTGGTTATCTATGCATACTCACTTTAACTTTACCTACATGTACATATTACCTCGACTAACCGGTGCCCTCGCACATTGTACCGGTACCCCCTGTATATAGCCTTGCTATTGTTATTTTACTGCTGCTCTTTAATTATATTCTTTGTAGGTATTTTTTATTAACTGCATTGTTGGTTAAGGGCTTGTAAGTAAGTATTTGATTTGAAAAAAAGTATGCAGTTCCATCAAATTGAAGGTAAAAGCACTGTTGGAGTTGATCACATTTATTTGACCGGTTTGTACTTTGTCCCTTCAGCTTATGCCCTCTGCCACTCACCTGGGGGCATATTCATTACGCCGATTCTGTCGCAAAACGTTTCTTAAAACGGAAGCAAACGAAACAGGGCGGGACCTAACTGAATTTGTTAAATAGAAACTCTCGTTTTACGCTGCTTACTTCCGTTTCGTTCTTAAAACGGTAAATGTTTCCGTAATGAATACCCCCTTATAAAAGTTCACAGGTGAGTTGTAGCCAGGGAGATGGATAATATTTTAATCAGTGAGTTTGGCAACCTGATCTCTGTCCTGCTATTGAAGCAGAGGGCAAAGCATATTGGATATCTGTTTATCTGAGTAGATTAGATTACATTGGTTTTGGCTGTGTCACATTTTTAGTGTGTTGCCTCACACATATTGCAACATTAAAACTCAAGACCTTGGTTGTTTATTAATTTAAGTTCAGATAATGTGCTTGTTTAGCCATTACCTTCAGGCCAGATTATTTTGTAGGTAGCTGCTACACTCTCATACATAAGCACCTTGCCGGGTTGTCTCCTTCCTTCTCTGGATCGACCTAGACTCAAATGAGCATTATATTTGCATTGATACACAATGCTTTTGTATCTGGCAGGACTAGGACTGTAAATGGTGGGCAATGCAAAGCTTTTTCCCTGGAACTGTTTTGTGGTATAACATTTACAATGTCTGAGTGAGCAGGTGCACAAAGCTAATAGATGCACACTTTTTTGGAAACTTTTTTTATTTAACCTTTATCTAACTAGGGAAGTTAGTTAAGAACAAAATCTTATTTACAATGACGGCCTGCCCCGGCCAAACCCTAACCCGGACGACACTGTGCCAATTGAGCGCCGCCCTATGGGTATCCCAATCATGGCCGGTTGTGATACAGCCTGGAATCAAACCAGGGTGTGTAGTAACGCCTCTAGCACTGAGATGCAGTGCCTTAGACCGCTGCGCCACTCAGGAACCCCAAAACACTTAAATGTGTTGTCTTTTAAAACCTGCCTTTGAGGCTGTACAGATAAGGGTTAGGTCCTTCCCCCAGGTTATTACCTCTACTTGGACTCTGACCAGGGTGATTTGCAATCCAATCTTTCCTCTGGGTGGGTTGCAAAAGCAACATCCAGGCCATCTGACACCAAACATTTCAGTGACACTAATAATGGCCAAACTATAAGTGGAGGCAACAGACTGCCTATGTTCCTAGGCTATACAAAAGGAAAAGCAGCCAGTGTTTTGTCTCTCTTCCCCCCTGGCACAGTTGGCAGGGTGACACATCCAGTGTGGCATTTTGTAGTGTTGCTCAGCCCACTCAGAGGACCCATTGTACTGCTGGGGGGCCTGTTTTTTTCTTTCTTGGCAGCATAGACCTCCTTTTCAGCAACAATGATTGGTTTCCATACTCAGTAGCTCTGGTTGAGGCCAGTTTCTATGTTCTGCCATTCTGGTCTCCAGTTGCTCACAATGGAATGTCATCATGACTTTGATGCAGATTTAATACCTGTAGGCTAAGCCAAATAGACCTATATGAGATCAAGGTTCAATGTACGCCAGTGCTAACTCTCTCAATTGCTATCCGGTGATTATCTAGCTTAGCCTTTTTCTGACATAGATTTGCTGTAAGGTTGCTGGCATTTTGTAATGAGATTGTACAGGAACCTTTCATGTCTAAAGCCATCAAATCTCTCCGATTTCACTTGGAAGCAGCCATTTTCAGGTGTAGGCTTTTCTTTCTCTATTTAGCTGACTTTAAATCACATATTTTGCTTCTATCCCACCCAGGCAGACTTTGATAAGGCTGCAGAGGAGGTGAAGCAGCTTAAGGCCAAGCCAGCAGATGCAGAGATGCTCAGGGTTTATGCTCTGTTCAAACAGGCCAAAGTGGGCGATGTCAACACCGGTAAGCCAGCATCCAGTGCTTTGTGATACCCCTCAAGTGTAGATGACTCATTGTATTGGGTATAGTCTGTTGATTGTGTTTTTTACTTTGTTTCTGAAGCTCGTCCTGGGATGCTTGATTTCACTGGGAAAGCCAAGTGGGACGCCTGGGAGAAGGAGAAAGGTGTGTTTCCTGTAGTCCTGCCCACATTTCAACTGTAGAGGGCACTGTTCACCTTAAGTGATTTGTACTCCACAGGGAATCGGATTTAGACAGCTGTGGATCCCTTCAGCTCAATGCATTTACAGTCATACGTGTACTGGTTGAGCCAGACAATCTGAACAGTAACCTGTTATTAGCATGTTTTATGAATGTGTTTTTTCTCTTCCTTGTGCCTCTTACAGGAAAGAGCCAAGATGATGCCAGGAAGGAGTACATTGCCTTGGTAGAGGAGCTTAAAGGGAAGTACGGTGTCTAAGAACTGACTGGGCCGATCGCTGGCAGTGTAGAACCATGACCTCTGTGGTCAGCCCACACCTCGTCCCTGTGAGATGCCTTAAATTCCAGTAGTATGCCCTCTGCTACAATATCTGGGGCAAATGCATATGTAAAATACTTTGTAATTCTAGAGGTGTGCTTAGTTTAGTGGAGTAGCTTGCGGGGTGATTTTAGTTGGCACTTTTTGGCCTATTCAAATGGTACAAAACAAGAAATCAAGCCCACCGCATGTATTTTACGTATGTGTTGGACCCAGGTATGTTTGTGACTGTGTTGCATGTGAATGCTGAATGCCTATTGTGGAACACCTATGGTCATACTGAGAATACAAGACTGACAAGCCGCCGCTACGGACCAAGTCAAGCCGTCCTCCACCAGCAATTTCCTAGTGAATGTTCTCAACTGGTTGTACAGCCCAGGAACTCCATAAAGTCTACATTTGTTTTAACATTTCTGTTGTCATGCTTGGTTATTTCATGAAATGAGATCTTACTCTTGTCTGACTCCGCACATTTAAATAAATGTGTATATTCAGTAAATCTAAAATCAAGAAGAATACTTTATTGTTCATTTACCACCCTGTTTTGTTGCACCATCTCCTTTGGCCAAATGTCTTGAGAAACACTAGTTTCTTGAATAATGCTTCCAACAGCTCCCCAATATCTTTATACTTCTTGTAGGAATGGTTAGCTCTTATCAGTTAACCAATACAGTACCATTAATACCCATAAAACCTAGTGGTCAAACAAGGAAAAACAATTGGAATAATTTTCCACCATTAAATTTTGCCCAAAGGGGATTTTAGAAACACTTAATAAAGTCTGTTTCGTGTAGGCTTACCCTGGTGTGACATTTTGATAACCGTGTATATCTCTTAAGGACAAAGTGACTTACTAATATATTCCCCTGTATTTACCCCAAAAATTAAATGCTAATGTGGCTATCATAAACTACAAATGCCATGATCTGGATGAGACTGCCGAATCGAGGCAAAGGTAAAAATGTCTGGATTAACTAATGTTAGCTAAATGTAGTAATGAATAAATCGTCTACATTTCTTTAAAATTGACAATTCTGAATGTCTTGTATGTTTTAAATTGACACAATACCTGTTATCTAAGGTGTCAGCTAGACATGACATGCAGGAATTTGTAATCTTGCATGATGTCTACTTTAATGCTAATGAGCATTTTCAAAATCAGTAAAAAGAGCCAAATATAAATCACCTTGTCCTAGAGATTTACACGGTTATCAAAACGCCTCGCTAGTGTAAGCTTACACAAAACACAGCCCTTATTTTCAGTGTTTCTAAAATTCGCTAGGTTTTATTGGTATTGTGACACTCCCACTGTGGGGCTCTATAACAGTGGTTCACAGGAGGCAAGTTGAACTTTGCACTGCTTTCTCACGGTTTGAGACGTTTCCACTCAGAGTGCGTTCATAAAATAATTGGGTAGAAATGGAGTGGGATTGGGAATCTACAAAGGCCATATTCTTGCCGCGAATATCTCTGTGCACTCATGGAAGGAACATTCTTCCTTCCTGTCTCCTCCTGGCGATAGCAGAGTATCCCGTGACCGGACTTATAACTGTAAAAAACTAAATAAGTCAATTCTGGCTGAATAACTAGGGGAGGGGACTTCTGGAGTTTATTCCAGAAGGAGACTTACATTGTTTTATGAATAATGTTTGTTAATCATACATTACCAGTATGAAGTTGACACACCTACTCATTCAAGTTTTTTTTGTGTACTATTTTCTACATTGTAGAATAATAGTGAAGACAAACAATGAACACATATGGAATCATGTAGTAACCAAAAACAAGTGTTGAAACAAATAAAAAATATATTTTATATTAACATTTCTCGAAAGTAGCCACCCTTCGCCATGACAGCTTTGCACACTCTTGGTATTCTTTCAACTAGCTTTATGAGGTAGTCACCTGGAATGCATTTAATTAACAGTTGTGCCTTGCTAAAAGTTTTTTATATGTTTTTCCTTCTTAATGCGTATGAGCAAATCAGTTGTGTTGTGACAAGGTAGGGGTGGTATACAGAAGATAACCCTATTTGTTAAAAGACCAAGTCCATATTATGGCAAAAACAGCTCAAATAAGCAAAGAGAAGTCCATCATTGACTGACCTTAAAGTAATCTGGAAAATTTCAAGGACTTTGAAAGTTTTTTCAAGTAGTAGCAAAAACCATCAAGCACTATGATGAAACTGGCTTTCATGAGGACCGCCACAGGAAGACCCCGAGTTATTCCTGCTGCAGAGGATAAGTTCATTAGAATCACCAGCCTCAGAAATTGCGGCCCAAATAAATGCTTCACAGAGTTCAAGTAACAGACACTTCTCAACATCAACTGTTCAGAGGAGACTGCGGGAATCAGGCCTTTGTGATTGAATTGCTGCAAAGAAACCACTACTAAAGGACACCAATAATAAGAAGAGACTTGCTTGGGCCAAGAAACACAAGCAATTGATATTAGACCGGTGGAAATCTGTCCTTTGGTCTGAGGAGTCCAAATTTGATTGATATTTTTGGTTCAAACCGCCGTGTCTTTGTGAGACGCAGAGTAGGTGAACGGATGATCTCTGCATGTGTAGTTCCCACCGTGAAGCTTTGAGAAGGAGGTCTGATGGTGTAGGGGTGCTTTGCTGGTGACACCGTCTGTGATTTATTTAGAATTCAAGGCACACAACCAGCATAGCTACCACAGCATTCTGCAGCAATACGCCATCCCATCTGGTTTACACTTAGTCCCACTATAATCTGTTTTTCAACAGGACAATGACCCAAAACACCTCCAGGCTGTCTAAGGGCTATTTGACCAAGAAGGAGAGTGATGGAGTGCTGCATCAGATGACCTGGCTTCCACAATCACCTGACCTCCACCCAATTCAGATGGTTTGGGATGAGTTGGACCGCAGAGTGAAGGAAAAGCAGCCAATAAGTGTTCAGCATATGTAGGAACTCCTTCAAGACTTTTGGAAAAGCATTACAGGTGAAGCTGGTTGACAGAATGCCAAGTGTTCAAAGCTGTCATAAAGGCAAAGGGGGTCTACTTTGAAGAATCTAAAATATATTTTGATTTGTTTAATACATGATTCCATGTGTTATTGCATAGCTATGTTATCACTATTATTCCACAATGTAGAAAATAGTAAAGCTATATAAAAACCCTTGAATGAATAGGTGTGTTTACTGGTACTGTACAGCTAAACTTAACTGCCACTGTACTTTCGATATCCTAAGACTCGTTTCGCCGCCGCTTTTGCCTCTCGGTCAAGTGGAGACTGTTGCAGGGAATACAACACCATGACAACTATTCAGATCAAGTTAAATACTTGGGCAATGCAAATTGTCCGGGTAGCCATTTGATTAGATGTTCAGGAGTCTTATGGCTTGGGGGTAGAGGCTGTTTAAAAGCCTCTTGGATCTAGACTTGGCACTGCGGTATTCTGGTGGATGGAGTCTGACAATTTTTAGGGCCTTCCTCTGACACCTTCCTCTGACACCGCCTGGTATAGAGGTCCTGGATGGCAGGAAGCTTGGCCCCGGTGATGTACTGGGTCGTACGCACTACCCTCTGTAGTCCCTTGCAGTCGGAGAACGAGCAGTTACCATACCAGGCAGTGATGCAACCTGTCAGGATGCTCTCGATGGTGCAGCTGTAGAACCTTTTGAGGATCTGAGGACCCATCCCAAATCTTTTCAGTCTCCTGAGGGGGAATAGGTTTTGTTGTGCCCTCTACACGACTGTCTTTTTTAAATGTATTTTTTAACCCCCTTTTCTTCCCAATTTCGTGGTATCCAATTGTTAGTAATTACTATCTTGTCTCATCGCTACAACTCCCGTACGGGCTTGGGAGAGACGAAGGTCGAAAGCCATGCGTCCTCCGAAACACAACCCAACCAAGCCGCACTGCTTCTTAACACAGCGCGCCTCCAACCCGGAAGCCAGCCGCACCAATGTGTCGGAGGAAACACCGTGCACCCGCCCCCCTCGGTTAGCGCGCACTGCGCCCGTCCCGCCACAGGACTCGCTGGAGCGCGATGAGACAAGGATATCCCTACCGGCAAAACCCTCCCTAACCCGGACGACGCTAAGCCAATTGTGCATCGCCCCACGGACCTCCCGGTCGCGGCCGGCTGCGACAGAGCCTGGGCGCGAACCCAGAGACTCTGGTGGCGCAGCTAGCACTGCGATGCAGTGCTCTAGACCACTGCGCCACCCGGGAGGCCCTAAATGCCTTTTTATGCTCGCTTCGAGGCAAGCAACACTGAAGCATGGATGAGAGCACCAGCTGCTTCAGACGAAAAGGCCGCGGGGCCAGTCGGATTACCAGGACGTGTACTCAGAGCGTGCACGGACCAACTGGCATGTGTCTTCACCTACATTTTCAACCTCTCCCTGACCAGGTCTGTAATACCTACATATTTCAAGCAGACCACCATAGTCATTATGCCCAAGAACGGACCACCCCTAGGTAGTAAGGGTAGGCAACAACAGATCTGCCACGCTGATTCTCAACAGGGGTGCATGTTTAGTCTCCTTCTGTACTCCTTGTTCACCCACTACTGCATGGCCAAGCACGACTCCAACACCATCATTAAGTTTGCTGATGACACAACGGTGGTAGGCCTGATCACCAACAGCGATGAGACAGCCTATAGGGAGGAGGTCAGAGACCTGGCAGTATGGTGCCAGGACAACAACCTCTCCCTCAGTGTGAAAAAGACAAAGGAGCTGATCATGGACCACAGGAAAAGAAAGGTGGAACACACCTGCATTTACATTGACAGGGCTGTAGTGGAGCGGGTCGAGAGCTTCAAGTTCCTTGGTGTCCATACCAAACACACCAAGACATTCGTGAAGAGGGCATGACAGCACCTATTCCCCCTCAGGAGACTTATAAGATTTAGCATGGCTCCC
This sequence comes from Salvelinus fontinalis, assembly GCF_029448725.1. NCBI lineage: Eukaryota > Metazoa > Chordata > Actinopteri > Salmoniformes > Salmonidae > Salvelinus > Salvelinus fontinalis. Next base: position 48,367,408 of record NC_074683.1, on the reverse strand, counting down.
CGATCCTCAAAAAGTTATACAGCTGCACCATCGAGAGCATCCTGACTGGTTGCATCACTGCCTGGCATGGCAACTGCTCAGCATCCGACCGTAAGGCACTACAGAGGGTAGTGCGTATGGCCCAGTACATCACTGGGGCCAAGCTCCCTGCCATCCAGGACCTCTATACTAGGCGGTGTCAGAGGAAGGCCCTAAAAATAGTCAGACTCCAGCCACCCAAGTCATAGACTGTTCTCTCTGCTACCACACGGCAAGCGGTACCAGAGCTTCAAGTCTAGGTCCAAAAGGCTCCTTAACAGCTCCTACCCTCAAGCCATAAAACTGCTGAACAGTTAATCAAATGGCCACCCAGACTATTTACATTGACCTATTTGCATTTTTTTTACACTGCTGCTACTCGCTGTTTATTATCTATGCATAGTCGCTTTACCCCCACCTACATGTACATATTACCTTAATTACCTCGACTAACCTGTACCCCCGCACATTGACTCGGTACCGGTAAATATTTTCTTAACTCTTATTTTCTTAGAACTACATTATTGGTTAAGGGCTTGTAAGTAGGCATTCCTGTTGCATTCCTATTTTATTCTGCACATGTGACAAATAAAATTTACTTTCATTTGATTTAAACATTTAACTTTGTATTCAGGACAAAAAGTGAATTGCTTTGCCACATTATTTTGCAGCAGTACTTTAGTGTCGTGTTGCAAACATGATGCATGTTTTGGAATATTTATATTCTGTACAGGCTTCCTTCTTTTTACTCTGTCAATTAGGTTCGTATTGTGGAGTAACTACAATGTTGTTGATCTGTCCTCAGTTTTCTCCTATCACAGCCATTCAACTCTGTAACTGTTTTATAAAGTCACCATTGGCCTCATGGTGAAATCCCTGAGCAGTTTCCTTCCTCTCTGGCAACTGTTAGGAAGGAAGCTTGTATCTTTGTAGTAACTGGGTGTGTTGATATACCATCCAAAGTGTAATAAATAACTTCACCATGCTCAAAGGGATATTCAATGTCTGCTATTTTTATTTTTACCTATCTACCAATAGGTGCCCTTCTTTGCGAGGCATTGGAAAGCCTCCCTGGTCTTTGTGGTTGAATCTGTGTTTGAAATTCACTGCTCGGTCAAGGGACCTTACAGGTAATTGTATGTGTGAGGTACAGATATGAGGTAGTCATTAAAAAATCTTGTTGAAACCTATTTTTGCTCACAGAGTGTGTCCATGCAAATTATTATATGACTTGTTAAGCAAATGTTTACGGCTGAACTTACTTAGGTTTCCCATAACAAAGGAGTTGAATATTTATTGACTCAAGACATTTCAGCGTTACATTTTTCAATTTCTTTGTAAACATTTCGAAAAACATAATTCCACTTTGACATTATATAGTATTGTGTGTAGGCCAGTGACAAAAAAATCTCAATTTAATCCATGTTCAATTTAGGCTGTAACACAACAACATTTGGAAAAAGTCAAGGGGCGTGAATACTTTCTGTAGGCACTGTATGTGTTTTACAGGGCTCAAAGACCAGTTTCCACATATAGCAGAGGAGAGATCCGATTGGCTGATCCTGATGCCAGAGTGATCTCACAGCTGCCTCCAAAACTCTCCATCACCGTTCCCTCTTTATTGGAGGTGGTTTACAGATGTTATCTAAGCTGTTTTTCGGGCCCTTCTTTGAACTTCTCATCCTCTGTGTAGATTAGAACAATGGCAAAACATGTTGCCCCCAGAATGACTGACTTGCCTGGTTGTTGAGAGTCAGCCTGGCTGATGTTGCTCTTGAGCAGGTCCTGTGGGTGGGTTATATCCTGCCTGGTTGGCCCTTTCCAGGGGGCATCGTCGTACAGGGCCACAGTGTCCCCTGACCCCCCTCCCCCCGTATCAGTCTCCAGTGTCTATGCTGCAATAGTGTATGTGCCGGGGGGCTAGGATCAATCTGTTTTATCTGGTGTAATTATCCTGTCTTATCTGGTGTCCTGTGTGAATTTATGTATGCTCCCTCTAATTCTCTCTCTCCCTGCCGGAGGACCTAGATGATAGAATCATGCCTCAAGACTACCTGGCCTGATGACTCCTGGCTGTCCCCAGTCCACCTGATCATGCTTCTGCTCCAGTTTCAACTGTTCTGCCTGCGACTATGGAATCCTGACCTGTTCACCAGACATGCTACCTTGTCCCGGACTTGCTGTTTTCGACTCACTCTCTCTCTCTACCGCACCTGCTGTCTCGACCTCTGAATACTCTGCTATGAAAAGCCAACTGACATTTACTCTTGAGGTACTGACCTGTTGCACCTTCTACAACCACTGATTATTATTTGACCCTGCTGGTCATCTATGAACATTTGAACATCCTGAAGAACAATCTGTCCTTAAATTGCCATGTACTCTTATAATCTCCAACCGGCACAGCCAGAAGAGGACTGGCCACCCCTCAGAGTCTGATTCCTCTCTAGTTTTCTTCCTAGGTTCCTATAATGACTCAGGATATGACCCAGATGCAGACACAGGAGCTGGATGGTTCAGTTCTCAGATAATTTATTATAACACGGGGAGCAGGCAAAGGGCAGGCAGAGGTTCGTAACCAGATCCGAGTCCAATAGGTACTGGACGGCAGACAGGCTCAGGGCCAGGGCAGACAGAAGTTCATAAACCAGATCAGAATCAGGCAGGTACAGAATGGCAGGCTCAGGGTCAGGGCAGGCAGAAAGGTCAGAACCAGAAAAGCTATCAACAAAAACACTAGAGAGCATGGAAAAACAGGAATCACGCTGGTGACGACCTGACAATACAAAATCAACTGGCAACAGACAAACAGAAAACACAGGTATAAATACACAGGGCATAATGGGGAAAATGGGAGACACCTGGTGGGGGGTGGAGACAAGCACAAGATAGGTGAAAGATCAGGTGGTGATAGTTCCTGCCTTTCTAGGGAGTTTTTCCTAGCCACCGTGCTTCTACATCTGCAATGCTTGCTGTTTGGGATTTTAGGCTGGGTTTCTGTATAGCACTTTGTGACATCTGCTGATGTAGAAAGGGCTTTATAAATACATTTGATTGATTGATTGATTGATTGATTGATTGAAGTGGCTCTCCTCATCTTGAAGTAAGAAGTAGTCCGGGTCGAATTCTGGAGGAATGGCCCTCGCCTTCAAACATAATTTTAAATGGGATTACAATCTGCGCTGTATTATTTTTGTTTACATTTACAAAGGGTATAGCATACACTAGCGTTCAAAAGTTTGGCAGCCTCTATTAAAAAGAGGAGGATCCCATCAGCTTTCTTTAAGCTAGGCCTACTATATTTATTTCTCTACTTCCCTAATAATAAGCACTTTAGTTTGCTTTACAACAGGAGTATAGCCTACTTGGATGGCTTGAAAATGAACCGTGGGAAAAGCCTTCTCCATTCGCTATTTATGCTCCGACAGGTGCATGATAATTTCACACATATAATACTTAGTATACACTACCGTTCAAAAGTTTGGGGTCACTTAGAAATGTCCTTGTTTTTGAAAGAAAAGTATTCAAAAAATGTCCATTAAAATAACATGGAATTGATCAGAAAAACAGTGTAGACATTGCTAATGTTGTAAATGTCTATTGTAGCTGGAAACGGCAGATTTTTAATGGAATATTTACATAGGCGTACAGAGAACCATTATCAGCAAACATAACTCCTGTGTTCCAATGGCACGTTGTGTTAGCTAATCCAAGTTTATAATTTTAAAAGGCTAACAGCTGAAAACTGTTGTGCTGATTTAAAGAAGCAATGTTACTGGCCTTCTTTAGACTAGTTGAGTATCTGAGGCATAAGCATTTGTCGGTTAGATTACAGGCTCAAAATGGCCAGAAACAAAGAACTTTCTTCTGAAACTGTCTATTCTTGTTCTGAGAAATGAAGGCTATTCCATGCGAGAAATTGCCAAAAAACTGAAGATCTCGTACAACGCTGTGTACTACTCCCTTCACAGAACAGTGCAAACTGGCTCTAACCAGAATAGAAAGAGGAGTGGGAGGCCCAGGTGCACAATTGAGCAAGAGAACAAGTACATTGGAGTGTCTGGTGCCAATAAGATAGGATATACTGTTGTTCACTAAATTAAGTTGAGGATTTTGATAACTAAAAGACATTAGTATTTTCATTTTCTTACCTTTACAGCAATAACCATTTGCTTTCCAAACTATGTTTTTCTGTGATTGTATTTTTAAATATTTCGATGTCTGGTTTGGCATCTACTTTTCAGACAGTCACAATTCAAAACTAATCTGCCCAAATTGTGCGCTGCCTTTCTTTCCGACTGAAGGCAATACTATTTAAAATAATCCACAACTTATTTTTTTAGCACGTTGTGTTAACTAATCCAAGTTTATCATTTTAAAAGGCTAATTGATCATTAGAAAACCCTTTTGCAATTATGCTAGCACAGCTGAAAACTGTTAATTAAATTAACTATGCTAATTAAAGAAGCAATAAAACAAGGACATTTCTAAGTAACCCCAAACTTTTGAACGATAGTGTATATGCCTTCATCAAAATGTACTGCATGTGACATGTCATTCTCTAGGCCTACACTAAAAATATAATTTAAAATATAATTTTGCAATATCAGAGGAATTTATTTACAACGCCAATTATAGTTTATAATTTTCCATTTCATAATCACGTTATACTCTGACATCCATCCAGAGGTGATTTGATGTTGAAGTTGAAATGGTGCTGGAATAGTGGAGGCAGCTCCTGTTTTCTTTATGACTTGCAGTAACTCTCTGTTGTTCTAAATCAATAGTTGTTAGTTTAGTGTTCCGAAAATGTCAGAAACATTAACTTGCTTGACCATGCTGTAGGTCATGTAACTCTCTGTTACTGTACATGCAATATGGTTTGTTGACTTCACTGGACAGAGGTTGCTATCCAATTTTGTGATAAAACAAAGGTGCAGTTGAATTTATTCTGCCGCTGTGTCTTCTTATTGTCTCAGCCTTTAGACCTACAGTTGAAGTCGGAAGTTTACATACACTTAGGTTGGAGTCATTAAAACTTTTTTTTTAACCACTCCACAAATTTCTTGTTAACAAACTATAGTTTTGGCAAGTCGGCTAGGACATCTACTTTGTGCATGACACAAATAATTTTTCCAAAAATTCTTTACAGACAGATTATTTCACTTTTAATTCACTGTAGCACAATTCCAGTGGGTCAGATTCCAGGTACATTCACTAAGTTGACTGTGCCGTTAAACAACTTGGAAAATTCCAGAATATTATGTCATGGTTTGAGAAGCTTTTGATAGGCCTATTGACATAATTTGAGTCAATTGGAGGTGTACCTGTGGATGTAGTTCAAGGCCTACCTTCAAACTCAGTGCCTCTTTGCTTGACATCATGGGAAAATCAAAAGAAATCAGCCAAGACCTCAGAAAAAAATTGTAGACCTCCACAAGTCTGGTTCATCCTTGGGAGCAATTTACAAACGCCTGAAAGTACCACGTTCATCTGTACAAACAATAGTACGCAAGTATAAACACCATGGGACTACGCAGCCGTCATACCCCTCAGGAAGGAGACGCGTTCTGTCTCCTAGAGATGAACGTGCTTTGGTGCGAAAAGTGCAAATCAATCCCAGAACAACAGCAAAAGGACCTTGTGAAGATGCTGGAGGAAACAGGCACAAAAGTATCTATATCCACAGTAAAACGAGTCCTATATCGAAATAACCTGAAAGGCCGCTCAGCAAGGAAGAAGCCACTGCTCCAAAACCGCCATAAAAAAGCCAGACTACGGTTTGCAACTGCACACGGGACAAAGATCGTACTTTTTGGAGAAATGTCCTCTGGTGTGATGACACAAAATTAGAACTGTTTGGCCATAATGACCATCGTTATGCTTAGAGGAAAAAGGGGAGGCTTGCAAGCCAAAGAACACCATCCCAACCGTGAAGCACTGGATTGGCAGCATCGTGTTGTGGGGGTGCTTTGCTGCAGGAGGGACTGGTGCACTTCACAAAATAGATGGCTTCATGAGGATGGAAAATTATGTGGATGTATTGAAGCAACATTTCAAGACATCAGTCAGGAAATTAAAGCTTGGTCACAAATGGGTCTTCCAAATGGACAATGACCCCAAGCATACTTCTAAAGTTGTGGCAAAATTGCTTAAGGACAATAAAGTCAAGGTATTGGATTGGCTATCACAAAGCCAATCAATCCTATAGAAAATGTGTGGGCAGAACTGAAAAAGTGTGTGCGTGCAAGGAGGCCTACAAACCTGACTTGTTTACACCAGCTCTGTCAGGAAGAATGGGCCAAAATTCACCCAACTTATTGTGGGAAGCTTGTGGAAGGCTACCCGAAATGTTTGACCCAAGTTAAACAATTTAAAGGCAATGCTACCAAATACTAATTGAGTGAATGTAATTTTCTGACCCACTGGGAATGTGATGAAAGAAATAAAAGCTGAAATAAATAATTCTCTCTACTATTATTCTGACATTTCACATTCTTAAAATAAAGTGGTGATCCTAACATGACTTAAGACAGGACATTTTTACTCGGATTAAATGTCAGGAATTGTGAAAAACTGAGTTCAAATGTATTTGGCAATGGGGTATGTAAACTTCAGACTTCAACTGTGTATATCATGGTCACAAGGCTTATGAATAATTTAGGGATAGGCGTCCCGCTAGCGGGACAACTTCCGGGGATACTGGAGGGAGCGCAATTCAAATAAATAATCATAAAAATTATAGATGTTAAACATTTAGGTACATACAAGTGTCTTATATTGGTTGAAAGCTTAAATTCTTGTTATTCTAACTGCACTGTCTGATTTACAATAGCCATTACAGCGAAAGCATGCCATGCGATTGTTTGAGGACGGCGCCCCACATCAAAATATTTTTCCACCAGCACAGGTTTCATAAATTCACAAATAGTGATTAAATATTCACTTAATTTTTGAAAATCTTCCTCTGATTTGTCATCCAGAGGGTCCTAGCTATAACATGTTTTGTTAGATAAAAAATTTTGTTAGATAAAATCCTTCTTTATATCTCAAAAAGTCAGTTTAGTTCGCACCATCGATTTGAGTAATCCACTCGTTCAACATGCAGAGATAGGAATCCTAAAATCTACCCCTAAACTTTCTTTCAACAAGTCAAAACACATTTCTATTGACTCCTCAGATACTCTACAATGTAATCAAACTATAATATTTCATATGGAAAGAAGTATGTTCAATAGGAAACTGATTTTAGCAGTTGCGTTCTGTCTTCATCGCGCACATACACAAAAAACGGTATCCGCGAGCACTGACAATTCAGGTGAGCACTGGTAACTCGGATAAAAATATATTGATAAAAAACTATTTGACCAAACCCTAGCTAGACTTATGCCTGTAAGTCCTGAAATCAGATGGCAGTCTCTTGTCCTGAAGTTTACAAAACTGTAAACTTATAATTGAAAGGAAAGTGGATCATCCCGTTTCTGTAGAATGCGGTTTTATTTTACCTGGAAATGGCTTAGTTCCAAATAATTGCATTTCTAAATTTGATAATTAGTTTTGTCAAACTAGAGCTGCAGTTTAATTTATAAAGCACCATTTCTGACCATAACCATATTAATTTCATCTCATGGAAAAGTTCAAATAAATCCTGAAAGTGAACTCTCAGTTGACATTCCACGCCTGTCCACTAACACACATACATGTTTAATAGTACCAATAAAACATCCATGGGTGATGTTTTCAAAACACAACAGTGCAGTGTAGGGGTATTAAAAGTGTTTCTTGGTATCACATCTCTGCAGTATTTAAAACTGACTTTGCTGTTTTACAGGTGTGATAAGCAGCACAAGGCTTGCCTGTGAGATAAACAAGTAGGTCAGTGTTATTGAGACTCACAGGGACAATTAAAATCGAATCAAATTCTTCTGATATGGCACTAGGGGTGGACAGAAGGAACATGGTAAGGGTGTTTGGTAAAGCTGTGGTTTAAACGAGATCCCTTCTGGGTCTGTCTCCACTCTTAAACACAGGATCAAGGTTGTTCTATTTAGAGACAATGAACTGACGGGCTTTGGTTTGATTTAGAGGCTGTTGGGTATGTGTGGGATGCTGAACCCTGGATCTAAAAGAGGATCAGAATACTGAAACCTAAAAAATGCATTCTCGAACGTTTGTATAATTTCAGCCAGTAGTTTTGAAAGTGGTGCTCACGAGCCAAAAGTGGTCCCAATTTTTTTGTGTACTACATCATCCAATTGTGTACTATGTCATCCATTTCATGTGATATGTTACGTATTTTGCAATTTGTGTGATATGTTACAAATCCAATTTGTGCAATAAGTTACAAAGTTGGATCCCGGAGTGCATTCTTAAGTGGTTTAGATTTAGAGAAGAAGAAACATGGGCATACAGACCTCCTTTTCTTAAAACATATCCCTTTCTTTTACAGCCAACCCACTGCCCATATTGTATAATTTTCCATTGTACGATATGTAGATCATTAGCAGATCAGCTTTCTAATCCATCTAAAGATGGAGAGTACTGCTGGTATGAGGAAGTGGCTGCCTTTGACTTCTCCACCTCCCAGTGGTGTGTAGCCTGAGAGTTGGTGTTTGCTCGAAATCACACTGATATAGGGTTACAGGAAGTGTCTGAGCCTAATGGTCAGTGTAAAGAGAAGACATTTGCACTCTCTCTGTCCACCAAATGATAGATTACCTGTTGCTATTCACACTACTCCGAGCCCAAAGCCCACTGGCCATCCAATCACAATATCACTTGATTGCGATCTGTGTGTTGGTTCAGTGTCTTGGTGTTTTGTTGAATCTGTGAGAAGAAGTCACAAATTCCCTGAGTGATTTTCCACAATCACTTTATTAAACAGGTTGTTATTTTGCTCCTGCCATGTCAGTACAGCTGAGACCAGTTATGGGTGACTTACAGGTGACCTGCCCCAGCCTGACTGGTCAGATGAATTATACAGGTTGAGGAAGTTGTGTAAACCTGCTACTGATTGCTGGTACCACTGGTACTGGCATATAATATTCCATCAAAATGGCCTGTGGCTTTTAAGTATGACAGAATATTGGTACCATACACACTGAAGAGTGATAAAGAATAGAAAAGGGCAAATCTAAGTCTGGTAGGTCTAGTCTGTTGGCCAGTATAGTTAAAAGGCAGGTGTTATTATCAGTGGCCCGTGAAGACAGTGTGGATACATAAACACAAGAACAGGAGTGTAAGACCAGTTCCAGGCTGTGTCACACATCTTGCTTATTATTAGGTGCAGGTGCAGGGTACATGTCATGAAACAAAATATTGGTTATGCCACCTAGTGTTTTCAATCATGAATAGCATTACTGTATAATATCTGATCATGAGAATACATTAGGTCTTAAAACACTGTGATAGCTGCCAGCAGTTATAGGCCTAGGTTATGCTCATATTTATTGATGATCGATTGATTTAATGAGAATGCTGTATTCTAAAGTAAAAGTATCTTTTGGAATAAAAAATTCTGGATCTTGAACATCTTTGATATGACCGGCTGATCATCACGTCTCCCAGCCCATGTACCTTTTCCCATTTTTGGAGTAGGTCTATCTGAGGACAGCACACTGGGCAGTGGCATTTGGGGCGAGGCATGTGCGATATACTACACACTGTCTGCGCCCACTAAGTAGTGCTATGCGAGAGTTGGGTTCAATAGGGTCTGGCTCCAGCAGATGTGTGTACTATCAAAAATCTATATCAAATTGAATTTTATTGGTCGAGTACACATATTTTGCAGATGTTTTCGCGGGTGTAGTGAAATGCTTATGTTCCTAGCTCCAACAGTGCAGTAATACTTAACAAAACAAAACAATACACGCAAATCCAAAAAATGTAAAGAAAGGAATTAGGAAATATAGAAATAATGTACATGTATATGATGGTGTGTACAGACATTATCGACAGTATATAAATAGAACAGGTGTGTACAGCAGTAGTTATATAGGATGAGCCTTGACTAGAATATAGTATATACAGTGCCTTCAGAAAGTATTTATACCCCTTGATTTGTTCAACATTTTGTTGTGTTACAGCCTGAATTCAAAATGGATTAAATTGATTTTTTCTCACCCATCTACACACAATACTCCATAATGATGAAGTGCATTAAAACAAAAAATTCTGCTAATTTATTGAAAATGAAATAAGTATTCACACCCCTGAGTCAATACATGTTAGAATCCCCTATGGCAGTGAGTTCAACTGTGAGTCTTTCTGGGTAAGTCTATAAAAGTTTTGCACACCTGGATTGTACAATATTTGCACATTATTCTTAAAAATATTATTCCAGCTCTGTCAAGTTGTTTGTTAATCATTGCTAGACAGCCATTTTCAATTCTTGCCATAGATTTTAAAGCCGATTTAAGTCAAAACTGTAAGTGGGCCACTCAGAAATATTCAATGTCTTCTTGGGAAGCAACTCCAGTGTATATTTGACCCAGTGGAGGATATTTTAATTCTGTACAGGCTTCCTTCTTTTCACTCTGTAATGTAGGTTAGTATTGTGGAGTAACTACAATGTTTTTGATCCATCCTCAATTTTCTCCTATCACAGTCATTCAACTCTAACTGTTTAAAGTCACCAATCTCTGAGCAGTTTCCTTCCTTTCTGTCAAATGAGTTAGGAAGGATGCCTGTATCTTTATAGTGACTGGGTGTATTGATACAACTTCCAGCGTAATTAATAACTTCAACATGCTCCAAGGTATATCCAAAGTCGGCTTTTATATTTTTAACCATCGACCAATAGGCGCACTTCTTTGTGAGGAATTGGAAAACCTCCCTGATCTTTGTGGTTGAATCTGTGCTTGAAATTCACTGCTCGACTGAGGAACCTTACAGATAATTGTATTTGTGGGGTACATAGTTGAGGTAGTCATTAAAAAATCCCATTAAACACTATTATTGCATACAGAGTGAGTCTATGCAACTTATTATGTGACTTGTTAAGCACATTTTTACTCCTGAACTTATTTAGGCTTGCCATAACAAAGGGGTTGAATACTTATTGACTCAAGACATTTCAGCTTTCCATTTTAATTTTGAAAAACATAATTTCAGTGACACAAAATCACAATTTAATCATTTTAAATTCAGTCTGTAACACAACAAAATGTGGAAAAAGTCAAGGGCTGTGAATACTTTCTGAAGTGGGTAAAACAGTATGTAAACATCAAAGTGACCAGTGTTCAACAACTATGTACATTGGGCAGCAGTCTCTAAGGTGCAGGGTTGAGTACCGGGTGGTAGCCGGCTAGTACTTTTAAAAATGTAACTAGGCAAGTCAGTTAATACAAATTCTTATTTACAATGACGGCCTACCCAGGCCAAACCCGGACAACTCTGGGGCAATTGTGCGCCTCCCTATGGAACTCCCAATCAAGGCCAGATGTGATGCAGCCTGGATTCAAACCAGGTACTGCAGTGATGCGTCTTGCACTGAGATACAGTGTCTTAGACCACTAAGCCACTCGGGGAACCCAGTGGCGTAGTGGTGACCGACTAAAGTTCAGGGCATGATACTAGGCAGAAGCTGGTTAGTGGTGACTATTTTACAGTCTGATGGCCTGGAGATAGAAGCTGTTTTTCAGTCTCTCGGTACCAGCTTTGATGCACCTGTACTGTCTCTGCCTTCTACATGGTAGCGGGGGGAACTGGCCTTGGTCCTTGACGATCTTCTTGGCCTTCCTGTGACACTGGGTGCTGTAGAGGTCCTGGAGGGCAGGTAGTGTGCCTCCGGTGATGCATTGGGCTGACTGCACCACCCTTTGGAGAGCCATGCAGTTGCTGACGGTGCAGTTGCATTTCCAGGCGGTGATACAGCCCGACAGGATGCTCTCAATGGTTCATCTGTAGAAGTTTGTGAGGGTCTTAGGGGCCAAGCCACACTTCTTCAGCCTCCGGAGGTTGATCCTTCTTCAACATACTGTGTGAATGGACCACTCCAGCCCCCTCTGTTGTCTCCTGAAGTCCACGATCAGCTCCCTAGTTTTGTTGACGTTGAAGGAGAGGTTATTTTCCTGGCACCACTCATCCTGGCACCACTCGTGTGTAAACTTGATGATTGAGTTGGAGACGTGAGTGGCCACACAGTCATGGGTGAACAGGGAGTACAGGAGGGGGCTTAGCACGCAACTTTGTGCGGCCCCCATGTTAAGGATCAGGGTAACAGAGGTGTTGTATTATTTGACCATGCTTGTTTGTCATTTATGAACATTTTGAAAATCTTGGCTCTCTCTAATTCTCTCCTTCTCTCTTTCTTTCTCTCTCTCGGAGGACCTGAGCCCTAGGACCATACGTCAGGACTACCGGGCATGATGACTCCTTGCTGTCCCCAGTCCACCTGACCTTGCTGCTATTCCAGTTTCAACTGTTCTGCCTGCGGTTATGGAACCCCTACCTGTCCCAGACCTGCTGTTTTCAACTCTTAATGATCGGCTATGAAAAGCCAACTGACATTTATTCCTGATTATTATTTGACCATGCTTGTCATTTATGAACATTTTGAAAATCTTGGCTCTCTTTAATTCTCTCCTTCTCTCTTTCTCTCTCTCTCTCGGAGGACCTGAGCCCTAGGACCATACGTCAGGACTACCGGGCATGATGACTCCTTGCTGTCCCCAGTCCACCTGGCCTTGCAGCTATTCCAGTTTCAACTGTTCTGCCTGCAGTTATGGAACCCCTACCTGTCCCAGACCTGCTGTTTTCAACTCTTAATGATCGGCTATGAAAAGCCAACTGACATTTATTCCTGATTATTATTTGACCATGCTTGTCACTTATGAACATTTTGAACATCTTGGCCATGTTCTGTTATAATCTCCACCCGGCACAGCCAGAAGAGGACTGGCCACCCCTCATAGCCTGGTTCCTCTCTAGGTTTCTTCCTAGGTTTTGGCCTTTCTAGGGAGTTTTTCCTAGCCACCGTGCTACTACACCTGCATTGCTTGCTGTTTGGGGTTTTAGGCTGGGTTTCTGTACAGCACTTCGAGATATTAGCTGATGTACAAAGGGCTATATAAAATAAACTTGATTTTGATTTGTTGTTGCCTACCTTCACCACCTTGGGTCAGACCGTCAGGAAGTCTAGGACCCAGTTGCACAGGGGGCCGAGTTGCAACCAGTCAGGATGCTCTCGATGGTGAAGCTGTAGAACCTTTTGAGGATCTGAGGACCCATGACAAATCTTTTCAGTCTTCTGAGGGGGAAAAGGTTTTGTTGTGACCTCTTCACGACTGTCTTGGTGTGCTTGGACCATGTTAGTTGGTTGGTGATGTGGACACCAAGGAACTTGAAGCTCTCAACCTGCTCCACTGCAGCCCCATCGATGAGAATGGGGGTGTGCTCGGCCCTCTTTTTCCTGTAGTCCACAATCAGCTCCTTTGTCTTGCTGGCGTTGAGGCAAAGGTTGTTTTCCTGGAACCACACTGCCAGGTCTCTGACCTCCTCCCTGTAGGCTGTCTTATTGTTGTCGGTGATCAGGCCTACCACCATTGTTTTGTCTGAGAACGAAATGATGGTGTTTGAGTCGTGCCCGGCCACGCAGTCATGTGCAAACAGGGAGTATAGGAAGGGACTAAGCACGCACCCCTGAGGGGCGTCAGCATGGTGAATGTGTTGTTGCGTTTATAGCAATGGTTATCAACTGTACTGCAGGGATAGAATGTAAGTTACAGAACATTTAGGTTGTGATGGTAGCTGCAGAGAGGTATTTGGGTGTACGAGACTTGACAGCAGAAGAGGTACAGGCTGTGTTGGTTGGTGGTGTACTGTCCTTTCAGGCTGTTCGCCTGAGGTAAGATAGATTTAAATAATAGAGTAGGGTGGTGGGGTTTTTGTGAGTGTAGGGTTAGATGGTAGGGTATTGTTTTCTTCTTTAATTTTTTCTTTATTATTATAAAACAAAAAAATTCAAGCAAAGTAAAAAGGAGGTATACTCCAGTGTAGTAGGTGGCGGTAATACAACATGTATTGGATGCCAACTGCCTCATCGGAGAAGTCAACTACACGAAGAAGACCTATCTCAGCCTAGTCTATCAGCTCCCCGCTCTTTAATGTTAGTTAACCAGCTAGCCTAACATACAGTTGTTGTGGCTAACTAAGCTAATAAAAATTGCTAGCGTGTACTGTAGATAGTTAGCTATCTCAGGGCTTGGCTTTAATACCGGCGAAGGCATAATAAGATAATTATTGTTGTTTATTCCTGTTACGATAAAATGGCGGAAAAGCCAGAGGCTGGAGACAGCGAAGACGAGGTTGAAGATGTTTACGAAGTGGAGAGGATTATTGACATGCGAACGGAGGAGGTACAGTAACAAAGCAAGCTTGTTGTTAACTTAGCTAACTGAACGTTGCTGCTAGCTAGCAGTCTACACAATTTGACAATGACAACAATAAACACTAGGGGCCGTTTTGTATTGAACTAAATAACGTTATATGGCTAGCTAACGCAGAGAAACGCTCAAATGTCCACGCAGAGTTGACTGATGTATAAAATAAACAGTTAGCTAACTAGCCAACCGCAAAGGAAATGTCAATGGCTGCACAACTTTGCCCAAGCATCCGATGCCCCCCTCGTTGCACGAACATTAAAGTTTGGCCAGACAGACTGGTGTTATTCTTTCATCCACTGGACTTCAGCCAGACCCACTTGCAGAGACTTGCCAAATAGAACAAACCCTCCGTGTTAACGCGTGTACAACCAACTCGTAACTAGCTCTTACTGTCTGTAGTAGGCAGCTGCAGAATACTCTCTTCTGCTGTCAACTTTGTTTTTGTTATGTTGGCCATATATATTGACACTGTCTCTAGACATGTTCTATCTTCGAGCTAACTAAATACATTAGCAATGACGCTCCTTTTCCCACGGTACATAATACAATGGACAGGTGAACAGGTGATGGTGTTCTACAATAATGAGTCGGCTTTCTTTTGAGTTGTGGGTACAGCCAGGTGTCCTTGCAGAACATTACACTGGTCTCTTCTTGGGTGGTTGCACTGGTTATTCAGTGTTGCATTACTGCATATTAGTTTGACATGGACCAGTTATCTTACCTGATTGACAGACACAATAACACAGTGTAATCCTAATACTATAATATTGTAATGTTTTCTTAGAGGTATGCAGTCATTCAATTATCCAAATGCATTGGTGTAGAGAAAGTGTCTAGCATATTATTTACACCAATTCAATGCTTTTATATGTATTATCAAATTGTATTTGTCATTTGCGCTGAATATAACCGATGTAGACCTTACAGTGAAATGCTTACTTACAAGCCCTTAACCAACAATGCAGTTTTGAGAAAAATATCAACAACACATTTTTTTTTAAATAAAGTTACAAATAATTCAGAGCAGCAGTAAAATAACAATAGCGAGGCTATATACAGGGGGTACCGGTACAATGTGTGAGGCACCGGTTAGTTGAGGTAATATATACATGTGGGTAGAGTTATTAAAGTGACTTATGCATAGATAATAACAGAGAGTAGCAGCAGTGCAAAGGAGGGGGGGGGGGGGGGGGGGGGCAATGCAAGTAGTCTGGGTAGCCATTTGATGGTCTCCCGAGTGGCGCAGTGGTCTAAGACACTGCATCTCAGTGCAAGAGGCGTCACTGCAGTACCTGCTTTGAATCCAGGCTGCATCACATCCGGCTGTGATTGGGAGTCCCGTAGGGCGGCGCACAATTGGCCCAGCTTTGGCCTGGGTAGGCCGTCATTGTAAATAAGAATTTGTTCTTAACTGGCTTTCTAAATTTAAAACCATTTTAAAAAACGGCTTGGGGTAGAAGCTGCTTATAAGCCTCTTGGACCTAGACATGGCGCTCTGGTATTGCTTGCTGTGTGGTAGCAGAGAGATCAGTCTATGACTAGGGTGACTGGAGTCAATATTTAGGGCCTTCCTCTGACACAGCCTGGTATAGAGGTCCTGGATGGCAGGAAGCTTGGCCCCAGTGATGTACTGGGCCGCACGCACTATCCACTGTGAGACTCTAACCAAGAAGCTTATAAGAAATCCTGCTATGCCCGCCGATGAACCATCAAACAGGCAAAGCATCAATACGGGGTGAACAAGTGGGAGTGAACAACAGGGGGAGTGAACAAGTGCACACTTTGGCGAAAAGGGGGCGGGAGGACTGGAGTTTGGCTAGGGTTTGTCTTCCCCTCGTCTGAGAACGGTTTGCAAAGTCCCCTGAGAATCAGACAGATGGCAAACACATTTCAGTCTGGTGAGATAACTGTACTACATACAGTACACCAGGGATCATCAATTAGATTCAGCCGCGGGCTGTTTTTTTATTGGTCAGGGGGCCGGAACATAATTACAAATCATTTCTATACCAGCACATCGTGTCTCTCTTATTATGTGTGGAAATACTTGAACTTATGTACAACAACAAAAAATTACACACACATTATTTATTTTCTCTAAAAACTTGGGGGGCCAAATAAAACCATCCGCGGGCCAGTTGGGGAACCCTGCACTACACCACAGAAGAGAGCTGCTGTGTTGCCACACAAGATGGACCAGAAGGCTCCTCTGCAAAAAAGCATGTGTGTGTGTGAAATGGAGAAAGAGAGGTTTGTGTTTGTGATTGTTGCTCAATAGCGATTCAGTGAAATACCCAGCCCCAGCAAGGCAAAGTTTCGGAGGGGAGGGCAATATTGGATGAGAAGGAGGGGTCTGTGTGTGTGTAGGGGGAGGTCTGGTGTCACTCACACAGCCAGTTCCTCTTATGTAACTGCTTTTGAGCTGAGGCATGAGATCGGGAGAAAGGAAAACAAAGCCTCTGAGGAAGATGGAGTGGGGAGAGAGAAACCTGACTCTTTAACATTTATTTTATTTATAATCACAACCAGCCATGCACTGTGCTACAGTCACAATTGTACCCCACTTGAACCAGAACACATTATTCATATGATCCAAACAAGCAAAGTCTGTCAAATTGTCAGAGAACTCTGCAGCCCCTGTCCCGTATTCGCTCTGACTGGAGCTCTCTGTTGTCCCAGTTCACTGGATAGGAGGGTGGGGACTGAAAATACTGGCTGTGTGCCACAGTGCTAGACACAGCCGTTCAACTGAATGTGCGTTTGTCTCAGACGGAGAGGTCTATGAGTAGGCATGGGTCAAATCAAATGTATTTGTCACTTGCTTTGTAGACAACAGGTGTAGACGAACAGTGAAATGCTTACATACGGGTCCATTTCCAACAATGCAGAGTTAATACACAAGGAGTACCGGTACAGAGTCTATGTGCAGGGGTACGAGGTGAGGTAATATGTACATGTAGCAGGAAAATGTGATGCTGGACACTTGACCGGCAGCGTTTGAATTTACCTGACATATGCATAGGTTGCATAACCTGATTAGGGCGTGCACCCACTGTTCTCAGACTGACAAATCACATTTAGTTTATGGTAATTTATTGTAACAGAACATGCAACTTGGATACAGCGGTGTGTGTCATTCTTACCGAATTTCAATGAGCAATTTGAAGATGTTAGAAGACATTGGCGGTGACTCCATAAGGCTAGGGGAAGCTAAGCTTTCCTTAAAGTACATTTAATTAACTTGCCCAAATTATATAGCCTAATTAGCTTACTCCTGTTTATACAGAAATAAATAAAATAATTTAAAATAAGCTACTACACCAGAAAGCATGATTTGGCCACAGAAGATTATTAGCTTTATTTTAAATCGCATTGCCTACAGTCGGAAGGGCCCGCAGTTTGGGCAGAGTGTGCTGCAAATGCCGTATAGATGATTGTTGAGTTGCGACTCTCAGTGAAAAGTGGAGAGCCAGGCATATTGCAATATTTAAATATACAATCTCAGAAAAACTGTTTAGAAAATAAATGGCTATTGCTGTAAAGAGAAGACAATGAAAACTCCAATCTGTCTTTTAATGATCAAAATAATCAACTTAATTGAGCAAAAAGTATTGTATTTTATTAGCACCAGCGGAGAACATCGGCCATATCCCCGGTGAGTGTGCATATTCATTGTCTGGATTATTGTGTCGGTGCCCAATGATAAAGAGGGCATTAATATCCTCCATCAGGTTAGATGGACGTCATATTGTATTTGGTCTCCCCTTTTCGTAGGCATAATATGTGGATCAGACAATTTAATTTATCATTGAATCACAGCCTACTTCGCCAAACGGGTGATTTAACAAGCGCATTCGCGTAAAAAGCACTGTGGTTGCACCAGTGTGTACCTAACCATAAACATCAATGCCTTTCTTAAAATCAATACACAAGTAAATATTTTTAAAACTGCATATTGAGTTAATGTTGCTTGCTAACATGAATTTCTTTTAACTAGGGACATTGTTTCACTTCTCTTGCGTTCTATGCAGCAGTTTGGGCCGCCTGGCTCGTTGCGAACTGTGTGAAGACCATTTCTCCCTAACAAAGACTAATTAATTTGCCAGAATTGTACAGAATTATGACATAACATTGAAGGTTGTGCAATGTAACAGCAATATTTAGACTTAGGGATGCCACCCGTTAGATAAAATACGGAACGGTTCCGTATTTCACTGAAATAATAAACGTTTTGTTTTCGAAATGATAGTTTCTGGATTTTACCATATTAATGACCTAAGGCTCGTATTTCTGTGTGATATTATAATTAAGTCTATAATTTGATAAAACAGTCTGACTGAGCGGTGGTAGGCAGCAGCAGGCTCGTAAGTATTCATTCAAACGGCACTTTCCTGCATTTGCCAGCAGCTCTTCGCTGTGTTTCAAGCTTTGCACTGTTTATGACTTCAAGCCTTAGGCTGGCAATACTATAGTGCCTATAAGAACATCCAATAGTCAAAGGTATATGAAATACAAATGGTATGGAGAGAAATAGTCCTATAATTCCTGTAACTACAACCTAAAACGTCTTACCTGGGAATATTAAAGACTCATGTTAAAAGTAACCACCAGCTTTCATATGTTCTCATGTTCTGAGCAAAGAACTTAAACGTTAGCTTTTTTACATGGCAAATTATGCACTTTTACTTTCTTCTCCAACACTTTGTTTTGCGTTATTTAAACCAAAATGAACATGTTTTATTATTTATTTGAGACTAAATTGATTTTGTGTTCATTCAGTGTTGTAATTGTCATTATTACAAATATATATTTCAAAAAATCGTCTGATTAATCAGTATTGGCTTTTTTTTGGTCCTCCAACAATCGGTATCGACGTTGAAAAATCATAATCGGTCGACCTCTAGTAGGCAGTCATTGTAAATAAGAATTTGTCCTTAACTGACTTGCCTAGTTAAATAAGACGAGTAATGAACAGCAAAATCACTAGCCTGTCAATCCACTATCCCCCATAGTAGAAAAGTTTACCTATTCTATTGGTCAGCTTGTCGTTGTGCGAGAAAGAAATAACCTATTCCAAACAGACTCTGGGACCGTTGTGGGACGATAGATCCCAAATTCTTACAACCAGTAGGCCTAGACTATATCCCAAAAACTTTAAAAAGCAATGAGGATAGATTAAGAGTAGTAGCAGCAGCATGCGTGAAAGTGTGTGTGGCGCAGGGTTTCCATTAGCCGCTAATAGGTGGCTTTTGTCCGACTTTTTAAAAATAGAAAAGCCAATAAAATTGTCTCTGGCCAATTGTTCGGGAGAAAAAGAAAAAATCCCATTGCGATAGAATTTAAGCAATAAAGCCTGAGAAGGTGTGGTATATGGCCAATATACCACGGCTGGTTTGAGTCCTGAATGCTGATTGGCTGACAGCCGTGGTATATCAGACCGTATACCACAGATATGACAAAACATGTTATTTTACTGCTCTAATTAGGTTAGTAACCAGCTTATAATAGCAATAAGGCATTTTGGGGGTTAGTGGTATATGGCCAATATACCATGGCTAAGGGCTGTATCCAGGCACTCCGCTTTGCGTCTTGTATATTAACTTCTTGCGACTACAGGGGGTGCTGTTTTCTCATTAGCATAATTGCATTACAGACTAAACGGCTTCCTACTAAATTCTTGCTCGTACAATATGCATATTATTACTATTATTGGATAGAAAACACTCTATAGTTTCTATAGGCGTTGGAATTTTGTCTCTGAGTGGAACAGAACTCATTCTACAGCAATTTCCCTGACATGGAGTCAGATTTCACACATTTTGGCCCCTGATCTGGAGTCAGTTTAAAGGCGACTGTGAACGCTATCAGGATACGGACACTGCTTACGTCTTCCCCTGGATGCCTTTACGTGATGATGATTTGAATGGTATCGATTGCGCAATCACAGCCACTATAAATGAAAAAATCCTGTAGGTAGGAACTCTTTTCCAGCTGCACCGGATGCGCGTTGGACACCGCGCTGCTCTTTTTCCAAACATTAGTGTAGGCAGTAATATTTCTCCTGTCATGTTTTTACCCGTTATAGGTGTTAACAGCATCATAAGGTAGTTAATTTGAACCGTTGTATAGCAATTTATATCCTTTTAGTGCGATTTTGAGGCATTGCTTTGTTGTGCACTTTGACGCGCTGGGCACATTTCGGGGTCCCGGTCGTACGTTAGTGGGCATTTCGACGGACAAGTGGACATCTTTCGACCAAAAGAAGATTAGACCCAAGAAAGGATTCTTTGCACAAGATTCTGATGGAAGAACAGCTCAAAGTAGGAACAATTTATTATGATAAATCGTGTTTCTGTCGAAAAATGTTAATGGCTTATGACGCCATCTTTTTAGACGTAGCTTCGCTTGGCGCAAACTGTATTGAAAAGTAAGGATAATTTAAAAAATGTAAATCAGCGATTGTATTAAGAATTAAATTGTCTATCAATCGCTGTCCACCCTATATTTTTTAGTCACGTTTATGAGTATTTATGTACACGACTAGATCACTGTCTAATATGGCGCACGACATTGTCTGACCAGCTGGGCAACTTTTGTCATTGTCTAACCATGATTTTGGTGGCTAAATATGCACATTTTCGAACAAACTGTATATGGATTGTGTAATATGATGTTACAGGAGTGTCATCGGAAGAATTCTGAGAAGGTTAGTGAAAAAATTAATATATTTTGGCGATGATATGATATCGCTCTCTTTGGCTAGAATCAGTGCTCGGGTAACGTTTGCGTATGTGGTATGCTAATATAACGATTTATTGTGTTTTCGCCGTAAAACACTTAGAAAATCTGAAATGTTGTCTGAATTCACAAGATCTGTGTCTGTCCATTGCTATGTGCTGTGTATTTTTAAGAAATGTTTTATGATGAGTAAATTGGTAATACAAGTTGCTGTCTCTAGTAATTCTAGGAGCTTTGGTGAGATTTGTGATGCTGGCTGCAATGGCAAACTATGATTTATACCTGAAATATGCACATTTTTCTAACAAAACCTATCCTATACCATAAATATGTTATCAGACTGTCATCTGATGAGGTTTTTTCTTGGTTAGTGGCTATCAATATCTTAGTTTAGCCGAATTGGTGATAGCTACTGATGTTGAGAGAAAATGGTGGACAAGAAAAATGGTGATTTTTGCTAACGTGTTTAGCTAATAGATTTACATATTGTGTCTTCCCTGTAAAACATTTTAAAAAATCTGAAATGGTGGCTTTATTCACAGGATCTGTATCTTTCATTAGGTGTCTTGGACTTGTGATTTAATGATATTTAGATGCTACTATTTAATTGTGACGCTATGCTAGCGATGCTAATCAGTGTGGGGGGGGTGGGGGGTGATCCCGGATCCGGGGTAGATACTCGTGAAAGGTTAACAGCCCTTAGCTGTTTTATATTGGCCATATACCACACTCCCTCATGCCTTATTGCTTAATTAGCCTATTCATTAATGGATATACCAGTCGATGTAAAAATGTGTGACTGGTAATGTATATCAGTCTAGGTTCATTTGCATAATCTAGTGGAATTAAATTGCAGTTTGTGTACAGTATATTTGTTAATTATCCTATTAATCACTTGTGCACAGCATACAGCCTTTGAGTGGAAAATCTGTCCGACGGTACAAGAGCTTGTGGTGCTTTCAAGACAACTGGGAACTCGTAAAATACGAGGTGAAATCATGATGTCAGTGATCTTCAGTTCGGAAAGTCGAAGCTTTAGAAAGAGTCCAGAGTTCCCGAGTTGGAATTCCAAGTTGGATAAGCGTTCAAAACGATTTTCGGAGCTCGTTTTTTCCCCCAGTTCCCAGTTAGTTGTCTTGAAAACACTGAAGTCGGAAGTCGGAGATTTCCGAGTTCTCAGTTGTTTTGAACAGTGCATCAAATGGCAACGGAAGACAGGCTTCATCAGCACGTCACACATCACTTTGCAATGAGCTGGAGGTGGTATGCATTTTGAAAAAGTACTTAATTGTTTGAAACCTGAATATTTTAAAACCTTTTATGGCTAGGTGTTCCGCTAGCGGAACGTTTCGACAACATCCGGTGAAATGGCAGAGCGCGAAAATTAAAAATAAATTATTAGAACTATTTAACATTCATACATTCACAAGTGCAATACACCAAATTAAAGCTTAACTTCTTGTTAATCTAGCCATCGTGTCAGATTTCAAAAAGGGCGAAAGCACACCATGCGATTATGTTAGGACAGCGCCTAGCCACAAAAAACCATACAGACATTTTCCAGCCAAGGAGAGGGCTCACAAAAGTCAGAAATAGCGATTAAATTAATCACTAACCTTTGATGATCTTCATCTGGTGGTACTCCCAGGACTCCATGTTACACAATAGATGTTTGTTTTGTTCAATAAAGTCCCTCTTTATTTCCAAAAATCTCAGTTTAAATTGGCGCGTTATGTTCAGTAATGCATTGTCTCAAATAACATCCGGTGAAATTGCAGAGTGCCAAATCAAATTACAGAAATACTCATCATAAACATTGATGAAAGATACAAGTGTTATACATAGGATTAAAGATAAAGTTCTTGTTAATCCAGCCGCTGTGTCAGATTTCAAAAAGGCTTTACGGCGAACGCAAACCATACTATTATCTGAGGATAGCACCCCATCAATCAAGCACAGACAATCATATTTCATCCCGCCAGGCGCGACACAAAACTCAGAAATAACGATATAATTCATGCCTTACCTTTGAAGATCTTCTTTTGTTGGCACTCCAATATGTCCCATAAACATCATAAATGGTCCTTTTGTTCGATTAATTCCGTCGTTATATATCCAAAATATCCATTTATTTGGCGCGTTTGACCCAGAAAAACACCGGTTCCAACTCGCGCAACATGACTACAAGATATCTCATAAGTTACCTGTAATCTTTGTCCAAACATTTCAAACAACTTTCCGAATACAACTTGAGGTATTTTTTTAATGTAAATAATCGATAAACTTTAAGACGGGATAAACTGCGTTCAATACCGGAGGAAAACAAAGTGGAGCGTGCTTTTCAGGTCACGCGCCTCTAACAAACAGCACACGTCACTCGACCCTCGTTCTAAACAGGGCTACTTCTTCATTACACAAAGGAAAAACATCAAACAATTTCTAAAGACTGTTGACATCCAGTGGTCAACAGTTCCAGATAGGAACTGCAAGCAACTGCCTTAGAATTCTAGATTCCCAATGAAAACCCATTGAAAAGAGAGTGATCTCAATTTTATTTTTTCTGGATGGTTTGTCCTCGGGGTTTCGCCTGCCAAATAAGTTCTGTTATACTCACAGACATCATTCAAACAGTTTTAGAAACTGATGAAAACATCAGAGTGTTTTCTATCCAAATCTACTAATAATATGCATATCCTAGCTTCTGGGCCTGAGTAGCAGTTTACTTTGGGCACGCTTTTCATCCGGACGTGAAAATACTGCCCCCTAGCCCGAAAAGCATATGTCCCTTTTGTTTATTGTCTATTCCGGTGGTTCCCAAACTTTTTATAGTCCCGTACCCCTTCAAACATTCAACCTCCAGCTGCGTACCCCCTCTAGCACCAGGGTCAGCACACTCTCAAATGTTGTTTTTTGCCATCATTGTAAGCCTGCTACACACACACTATACATTTATTAAACATAAGAATGAGTGAGTTTGTCACAACCCGGCTCATAGGAAGTGACAAAGAGCTCTTATAGGACCAGGGCACAAATAATAATAATCAATAATTTTGCTCTTTATTTAACCATTTTACATATAAAATCTTATTTGTTCATCAAATTGTGAATAACTCACCACAGGTGAGTAGGGTGTGGTTGAAAAGGATAACTCTGCAATGTTGGGTTGTATTTGAGTCTCAACTAAATACAGGAAAATTATTGAATTCTTTCATGCTAGTGAGGGCCGAGAATCCACTCTCACATAGGTATGTGGTTGCAAAAGGCATCAGTGTCTTAATACATATTATGAGGCATGTCTTACCTTGCTTCAAAGTAGCGTATTAGATCTCCTCTTTTTCATTTTTTTTAATGGATATTTTCATCTCAAATGAAACCGCTTGCATGTGCAGTGCCTATTTGACAACGGTGTTTTCCCGCTAATTGCATTATGGAATGAACATTCGCTCGTAGCCTACTGCCTTGTGCACCTTGCTACGTTTATAATGTGAAGAAATAATAGTTTTTCAATTTTAAGCTAAACGTTCTGATCTGTTGCATCAGATTCATTGCTTTTTAACATTTTATTATGTATCTAGGCCTACTGGTTGTATGAATTTGGGAGCTGTTGTCCCACAACTGTCCAAGAGTCAGCTTAGGAATAGGCTTCGACAAGCTGACAAATATAATTCGTAGCCTAAACTTTTCTACTATAGTAGATTGAAATGTTCAAGTGATTTTGCTGTTCATTACTTGTCTTGTTGGCTGAGGGAAAGTAAATGCGGACTGTTACTCTAACATGTTCAAAGTGCACTTCAGAATTCGGTAAGAAGAACCACACGTTGTTGCATCCTCGACTTGCATGTTCTGTTAATATGAGTTACCATATTCTAAATGTGATTTCTATCATTCTAAGCACCGTGGGTGGATGCCCTAATCAGTTCACGGATCCAATGCCAATGGGTTTGGTCAATTTCTCAAATATCCGGTAAATTAAAATGTTGCAGGTCAACTGTCGGGTGCCAGATTCTCCTAATGGAAACCCTGGTGTGGTGTCAATATATGTGTGGGTTGAGGCCAGCATAGAACCAGTGCCAATCAAAAGGGGCTCAATGCAAATAGTCAGGTTAGCCATTTGATTAACTGTTCAGTAGTCTTTTGAATTGGTTAAAAGCTGTTCAGGAGCCTTTTGGTCCCAGACTTGGTCCTCTGGTACTGATTGCCATGTGGTAGCAGAGATAAGACTGCTGGTGGCTGGAGTCTTTGAAAATGCTTAAGGCCTTCCTCTGACACCGCCTGTATATAATTGTTTTATGCTTATTTATCCTCTGGTCTGATTAAATAAAAATATAACTGTTTGGCCATAATGACCATCATTATGTTTGGAGGAAAAAGGGGGAGGCGTGCAAGCCGAAGAACACCATCCATGTGAAGCACGGGGGTGGCAGAATCATGTTGTGGGGGTGCTTTACTACAGGAGGGACTGGTGCACTTCACAAAATAGATGGCATCATGAGGGAAGAAAATTATGTGGATATATTGAAGCAACATCTCAAGACATCAGTCAGGAAGTTAAAGCTTGGTCGCAAATGGGTCTTCCAAATGGACAATGACCCCAAGCATACTTCCAAAGTTGTGGCAAAATGGCTTAAGGACAACAAAGTCAAGGTATTGGAGTGGCCACCACAAAGCTCTGACCTCAATCTTATAGAAAATGTGTGGGCAGAACTGAAAAAGCGTGTGCGAGCAAAGAGGCCTACAAACCTGACTCAGTTACACCAGCTCTGTAAGAAGGAATGGGCCAAAATTCACCCAACTTATTGTGGGAAGCTTGTGGAAGGCTACCCAAAACGTTTGACCCAAGTTAAACCATTTAAAGGCAATGCTACCAAATACTAATTGAGTGCATGTAAACTTCTGACCCACTGGGAATGTGATATAAATCATTGAAATAAAATCATTCTCTCTACTATTATTCTGACATTTCACATTCTTAAAATAAAGTGGTGATCCTAATTTACCTAAAACAGGGAATTATTACAGGGATTAAATGTCAGGAATTGTGAAAAACGGAGTTTAAATGTATTTGGTTAAGGTGTATGTAAACTTCCGACTTCAACTGTAAATGCTCACACAAAAAAAATGTTTTTTGCGATACAGACGTTTTGGAATATCACGCCAATACATAAATCCAAATGAATTTGCTATATCGCCAAATGAGCATTCTCGTATTGCTCTCACCCACATGTATTTCTCCTTGTCTTTAGGGGGAGGTCCTGTACCGCGTTCGCTGGAAGAACTACTCATCTGACGATGACACCTGGGAGCCTGAGGCCCACCTGGAGGATTGCAGGGAGGTGCTGCTGTTCTACAAGAGGGCTCTGGCAGAGGCTAAGGTCAAGAAAGACCAAGATGCTAAGAAGGGCATGGTAAGTCCTATCCAGGAGGATCATAGCCACCATAAGAAAGGCTTGGTGGGTCTAATTCCTGGGATGTAATGTTTTAGATTTTTCGGACTGACTGTAACACTAACTACACTGACAAAAATATAAACGCAACATGTAAAGTGTTGGTCCCATGTTTCATGAGCTGAAATAAGATCCCAAACATTTTTCAGATGCATTAAAATATTATTTCTCTCCAATTTTGTGCACCAATTTGTTTACATCCCTGTTAATGCTCACTAACAGGGATGTAAACAAATTGGTGCACAAAATTGGAGAGAAATAATATTTTAATGCATCTGAAAAATGTTTGGGATCTTATTTCAGCTCATGAAACATGGGACCAACACTTTACATGTTTGCCAAGATAATCCATCCACCTGACAGGTGTGGCATATCAAGAAGCTGATTAAACAGCATGCTCATTGCACAGGTGGACCTTGTGCTGGGGACAATAAAAGGCCACTCTAAAATGTGCAGTTTTGTCACACAACACAATGCCACAGATGTCTCAAGTTTTGAGAGAGCGTGCAATTGGCATGCTGACTGTAGGAAAGTCCACCAGAGCTGTTGCCAGAGAATTTAATGTTAATTTCTCTACCATAAGACGCCTAATGTCGTTTTAGAGAATTTGGCAGTACGTCCAACCGGCCTCACATCCGCAGACCACTTGTATCCACGCCAGCCCAGGACCTGTTGGATCGTCTGAGACCAGCTGTCCGGACAGTTAATGAAACTGAGGAGTATTTCTGTCTCTAATAAAGCTTTTTTGTGGGGAAAACAAATTCTGATTGGCTGGGCCTGGCTCCCCAGTGGGTGGGCCTATGCCCTCCCAGGCCCAACCATGGCTACGCCCCTGCCCATTCATGTGAAATCCATATATTAGGGCCTGATGAATGTATTTTAATTGGCTGTAACTCAGTAAAATTGTTGCATGTTGCGTTTATATTTTTGTTCAGTATACATTTGACTAACTGATATCACTTTCTATGGCTGATGTGAATGGCCCCTCTTCTCTGTAGAAGCTGCCCATGAAGAGTGACGTGTTCGATGCCGACTCTGACAGCGACAGTGATAAAGACAAGCCCACAGACCTGCCTGTCAAGAAAAAGAAAAAGAAGAAGCCCCAGGAAGAAGAGGCACTTCCCCCGAAGGAGAAGAGGAAAAAGAAGAAAGACAAGCGCAATGAGGACTTCAGGCCTCGTCCGGCACCAGAATCTGATGAAGAGGAGCTTTCCCCCCCCCCGACCCCGGGCCGCAATACCAAGATGTCCGACTCCAAGAAGAGATTTGTTGAATCTGATGATGAGGAAGAAGCCCCCGTGCCCTCCAAGAAGCACAGGAAGGACAAGGCCAAGGAGGGAGGGAAGCATAGGAAAAAAGATAACATGGAGGAAGGGAAGAAGAAAAAGACAAAGAAGGATCAAAGGGGTGATCTGGAGTCCACTGAAGATGAGGCCACCGCCCCCCTGGAAGAGGAGCTTAGCGAGGGGCCATCTGAGTCCCAGACGGATGATACCACACCAACTGAAAAGTCTCGCACTGATGACAAGCCCAAGAATAAGAAGGGTAAGTCAGAACTGAAGCTGCAGGGCATCAAGGACTTCCTTCAGGACAGGAAAGGCAAGAAGCCGGAAACTACTTCGCCCACGCTCTCCACAAGCGGCCTTGCAAAACTCAAGAGCCTCGCCTCCTTCAAGAGCCAGAGCCGGGATGAGCCCACACCAACCTCTGACTCCAGCGACACCCCAGCCCACGTCCACAAGAAGGCCAAGGGCAAGAGCCAGGAGGCCACCTCTGCACCACTGAAAATCCCCTCATCCTCCTCTGGTGCAGGGGCCAGCACCAGCAAGGCCCGAGAGGAGGAGTCTAAAGAGGAAGTGGGCGGGGATAAGGAAACAGCCACCTCCACTAACCTGTTTGAGAAGTTCCTGCTGAACTGTGAGGCCAAGGACCGCGTTCCCCGCAAACAGATGGTCCACCAGCCCACCCCTGCAGAGAACACTAAACCACCGAAGGTAAACCAAGCAGCTTTGCACTACATGTAGTGAGGTTAGTAAATCAATGCTGGTGGTAAAGCCAGCAGCAAGGCCTTCACTGTTGTGCTGAAAGCCTACCTTAAGCTGCCTCAAGTAAAATCTTAAATATATTTCTGTAAAAATTTCAGCTCATAGGGAAAGTTGAGAAAAGGACCAAGCCGACAAAGGAGTCACCTGCTCGGAAGCCAGAGCCAGACAAGACCAAACATAAAGACGGTAAGAAGAGTTACAAGGTTCCATTGTTAAGCTTACACTATCAGGCAGGGGTGTGAAAGGCATTCCATGGAGGGCCTAGTGTCTGCTGGTTTAAGTTTTTTTCCTTTCAATTAAGACCTAGACAACCAGGTAAGGAGTTCCTTGCTAATTAGTGACCTTAATTCATCAATCAAGTACAAGGGAGAAGCAAGAACCCGCAGAGACTCGGCCCTCCGTGGAATGAGTTTGACACATGCTATTGGGCTTTCATTGAATTACCGATAAATGTAGTGGACGCAGCCACTACATAGTGACTCAACCAAGACGTTTTAACTGACATGATGCCTGTTGCGTATTCCACCTTTTTATTTGTTTATTTTCACTTAACTTAACATTATTTGTTCCTTTCCTCTAATAGCATTTCGGCCCAGTCAGAGCCCCGCTGCTGTGGAGACTAGTGACAAGGCAGAGGCAGAGGAGGAACCCGCCCAGAAGTCAAAGTTTGGCGGAGAGGAACGGAGGGAGGAGGCTCAACGATTGGAGAGGAGGACCCAAGATAATGACAGAAGGAGGAGGAGGAGGGAAGACAGCGAGCCACGCCTCTTCATAGCCTGCGACGACAATCAAGACGCCTTGGAGAGCGCTGACAAGTCTGGTACGCCACAGAACCATCTCACATGGAAAAGTCAACACACATACACACACTCAGTGTAGACATGCATCCATTACAAAAATACCATATTGCTTACACCTATCCTAGGGCTGTTACGAATTACCACCATACCGGCGGTCATGAATCATGACTGCAGGCAAATTCCACGTGACTGTTTAGTCACAGTAACTACGCTTCTCCAAAACTGCTCTGATGCTGCTGATGGTCGTTAATAGCCCACCAAACTTTCTAACTGCCAGTCGCTAATGGCCAGGTATTCAACGCTCTATTGTCCCTCTAATCACTATGACATCAATGTAATTGAAAATCTAATCAAACACTTCATGAGAGCCCATGAACTCATGTTGCGGCAACATTTCTATAGGCTATGCAATTGTGTTAACATAATTTTGATGGCAGCCTCTTTTAAAAAGAGGAGGATCCCATCAGCGTTCTTTAAGCTAGGCCTACTATATTTATTTCTCAACTTTCCTAATATTAAGCACATTACTTTGCTTTACAACAGTAGTATAGCCTACCTGGCTTGTGTGAAAATGAACCGTGGGAAAAGCCTCCTCCATTAGCTATTTATGTTCCGACAGGTGCATGATAATTTTACACATATAATAATTAGTTTACACTACAGTTCAAAAGTTTGGGGTCACTTAGAAATGTTTTTGAAAGAAAAGCACTTTTTATTTTGTCCATTAAAATAACATGAAATTGATCAGAAATACAGTGTAGACATTGCTAATGTTGTAAATGTCTATTGTAGCTGGAAACGGCTGATTTTTAATGGAATATTTACATAGGCGTACAGAGAACCATTATCAGCAAACATAACTCCTGTGTTCCAATGGCACGTTGTGTTAGCTAATCCAAGTTTATAATTTTAAAAGGCTAACAGCTGAAAACTGTTGTGCTGATTTAAAGAAGCAATGTTACTGGCCTTCTTTAGACTAGTTGAGTATCTGAGGCATAAGCATTTGTCGGTTAGATTACAGGCTCAAAATGGCCAGAAACAAAGAACTTTCTTCTGAAACTGTCTATTCTTGTTCTGAGAAATGAAGGCTATTCCATGCGAGAAATTGCCAAAAAACTGAAGATCTCGTACAACGCTGTGTACTACTCCCTTCACAGAACAGTGCAAACTGGCTCTAACCAGAATAGAAAGAGGAGTGGGAGGCCCAGGTGCACAATTGAGCAAGAGAACAAGTACATTGGAGTGTCTGGTGCCAATAAGATAGGATATACTGTTGTTCACTAAATTAAGTTGAGGATTTTGATAACTAAAAGACATTAGTATTTTCATTTTCTTACCTTTACAGCAATAACCATATCCTTTCCAAACTATGTTTTTCTGTGATTGTATTTTTAAATATTTCGATGTCTGGTTTGGCATCTACTTTTCAGACAGTCACAATTCAAAACTAATCTGCCCAAATTGTGCGCTGCCTTTCTTTCCGACTGAAGGCAATACTATTTAAAATAATCCACAACTTATTTTTTTATTTTTTTAAGAAGCTAATTGTTACGCACGCCTCTGAGAAGAGGGAACGCAACTCCCTGCTACAACTCAACTCTCTGAAGTGCAAGAGGTATGGACTGTAGGTGCGAGTAAGGATGACACAAAAGCAGAATTTACCGTTTACTAGAATTTATTTTCTTACACGGTAATATGGGGAAAAGGGGCTGGACGGAACCAAAGCAAAGAAAGTAAATATCAAAGTTCCCCCTCTCCTATCTAACCTGCCTACCCACTTAACTTACCTAACTTAACACCGCCTGGTGCCCTAACCAAAATACAGGGGGTGGTCCGCCCAGGTCTTACCTAGTGTGCCTAGACAGTAAATATACTACGGGTATATGTATGCCCGCGGGCCTCTTGCCTAAGCACTCCCAAAGTGCCTTCTCCTTCCCTCCTGGGAACAAACGAAACAGAGTAATTTTTTACGATTTCACAAACACAGGACATAGAAAAACTGCTACCAACAACAACAGAACTGCTACCAACAACAACAGTACATACCACACTTTCTGATACACAACCAACACTATATCAATCTAATTTTTCTCTCTCTCAATCTCCAAATCTCTACTCCTTATCTCAAATCTCTACTCCTTATCTCAAATCTCTACTCCTTATCTCAAATCTCTACTCCTTATCTCAAATCTCTACTCCTTATCTCAAATCTCTACTCCTTATCTCAAATCTCTACTCCTTATCTCAAATCTCTACTCCTTATCTCAAATCTCTACTCCTTATCTCAAATCTCTACTCCTTATCTCATCTCTCTCCTCTATCTCAATCTTTTTACTCCCTCCTTTTCTCCTGGGCCGAACACTGGCTTTTATCTTCAGGTGGCAATGGTGATTAGAGTCAGCTGCTTCTTGACGAGGGGGCGGGGTCAGCTCCAATCACCAATTAGCCTGGGGTTGACCAATCAGCTGGTTGGGGAGTACTTCAGGAAGCCATCTCCTGAAACACACACTCAAATACAAACAGAACACAGAAACTGGGGAACGTAACACTAATGATTCCTATCATGGTTTAGTAGCCTAGTTTCAATTATTTTATTTCTGAGTAGGCTAATTAGGCTATATCATTTTGGCAATTTACTTCAGGAAAAGCTTCCCCTAGCCTTATGGACACGCTGCCTTGCTTCCATATTAAAACGTAACCTCCTTTCGCTATTCGAGTGCAGGCTACTGATGACGTTTTTTTGCGCACTCCCTCTGAAATCGTTTGGAGAAAATGTCCTATTTTATTTAGCTATGTTCAATTGTATTCTTTGTAGTATAAAATAATGCCACGGAATTCTAAGCACATCTTGTCTGCTAAATGAGCTAGTGTAGCCCACAGCCATATGGCATAGCCAGATCAGGACCTAACATAAGGACAACTCAGAATATGCTAGACTGTTCTTCTGAAATAGGCTACATTTTCTTCATATATTTCTTTAGACCTGTCTAAAAGAAAGAATGGATTTGTTGTGATGGTGTAGGCTATATTAGACTTTTTTAAATGTAGATGTTCCAACTGTCTGCATCAGTGGCTTGTAGGCTATGCGTGGAAACCAGGAGATGCGAAACGTGTTTATTTTAATTAACAGTCAATGAGACCCGCAGTTGTTTGCATGACAATCATCATGACCGCCACAGCACAGCACTACACTACACCTATCCAATCCTTTCAGATCTAGGGGTAGGGGCTGTTTCTGGACAGAGACCCTCCAAATGGCCATGTGAAATAATACTGATGTGGTTTGTGACTAACAGACAAAGGACAAGCCTCTCTTAACCTTGGAATGGACCTCAACTTGGACTGGATGACACTGGAGGATTTTCAGAAACATTTGAACGGAGAGGATGAGATTCTCTCTGCTCCACCGCTATCTCCCAGTAAGTGTCTACCATAAAATAAGAATACTAGAATGGCATAAACATTCAAATGGTGGTATAAAAGGTCAGCCATTTTAGTCAGGGAGTTGGTCAACCATGGTTTGCCAGTGCTGTGATAAAAGCTAGCTAACAGACCAGTTTTAGAGGAACGATTATATCAATTTGTCAAATTAACTGCCAATATGCCAACATTCCATTCAAACAATGCAGTCAATCCACAGCCATACGGTGACTGAAATCAGTTGATTATACGACTTAGACAAGTTATAAAAGTACTGATTATTGTATTATTTTTTTTTTAATGTAACCTTTATTTAAATATGTAACCTGTGACCTTTATTTAAGTCAGTTAAGAACAAATTCTTATTTACAATGACGGCCTACGCCAGCCGAACTCGGACGACGCTGAGCCAATTGTGCGCCGCCCTATGGGACTCCCAATCATGGCTGTTTGTGATACAGCCTGGACTCGAACCTCTAGTGACGCCTCTAGCCCTGTTATATAATAGTACTGAGAAATGTATGGTCTGTTTACATATACTTTGGATGCTATTTATACAGAAAATGTGTATAAAACCCATATAAACTATAATTATATGACAATATTTTAGGTTGACACTAATTCTATTACACAATTTCTGATATACAGTTGAAGTCGGAAGTTTACATACACTTTAGCCAAATACATTTAAACTCAGTTTTTCACAATTCCTGACATTGAATCCTAGTAAATATTCCCTGTCTTAGGTCAGTTAGATCACCACTTTATTTTAAGAATGTGAAATGTCAGAATAATAGTAGAGAGGGATTTATTTCGGTTTTTATTTCTTTCATCACATTCCCAGTGGGTCAGAAGTTTACATACACTCAATTAGTATTTGGTAGCATTGCCTTTAAATTGTTTAACTTGGGTCAAACGTTTTGGGTAGCCTTCCACAAGCTTCCCACAATAAGTTGGGTGAATTTTAGACCATTCCTCCTGACAGAGCTGGTGTAACTGAGTCAGGTTTGTAGGCCTCCTTGCATAACGATGGTCATTATAGCCAAACAGTTCTGTGTTTGTTTCATCAGACCAGAGGACATTTCTCCAAAAAGTACGATCTTTGTCCCCATGTGCAGTTAGAAACCGTAGTCTGGCTGTTTTATGGCGATTCTGGAACAGTGGCTTCTTCCTTGCTGAGTGGCCTTTCAGGTTATGTCGATATAGGACTCGTTTTACTGTGGATATAGATACTTTTGTACCTGTTTCCTCCAGCATCTTCACAAGATCCTTTGCTGTTGTTCTGGGATTGATTTGCACTTTTCGCACCAAAGTACGTTCATCTCTAGGAGACAGACCGCATCTCCTTCCTGAGCGGTATGGCGGCTGCGTGAGCCCATGGTGTTTATACTTGCGTACTATTGTGTGTACAGATGAACGTGGCACCTTCAGCCGTTTGGAAATTGCTCCCAATGATGAACCAGACTTGTGGAGGTCAACAATTGTTTTCCTGAGGTCTTGGCTGATTTCTTTTGATTTTCCCATGATGTCAAGCAAAGAGGCACTGAGTTTGAAGGTAGGCCTTGAAATACATCCACAGGTATACCTCCAATTGATTTACATGATGTCAATTAGCCTATCAGAAGCTTCTTAAGCCATGACATCATTTTCTGGAATTTTCCAAGTTGTTTAAAGGCACAGTCAACTTAATGAATGTAAACTTCTGACCCACTGGAATTGTGATACAGTGAATTATAAGTGAACACATCTGTCTGTAAATAATTGTTGGAAAAATTACTTGTCATGCACAAAGTAGATGTCCTAACTGACTTGCCAAAACTATAGTTTGTTAACAAGAAATTTGTGCAGTGGTTGAAAAACGAGTTTTAATGACTCCAACCTAAGTGTATGTAAACTTCTGACTTCAACTGTATCACATGCCTTTCTTTTATTTTCATGCATAAGTAAAATCTGGATTATGCTACTGCCATTAATTCCAATTAGACTGGTTTGAATTTGCCATTTTCACTCCATTCTGGAACTTTGAGGGTTTATGACACAACCCCTCTAGTAATTTAATAGTTTAATATGTTGCCTACCCTCTCTCTCATGTTTTCCCAGATGTCTCTCAACATCGGCTGTACGTGAACCGCTCGCTTCCACACACTATGTACATAGATGTAGACAACTACTGATGTGAATCTGTGTGTCCCTCAGGTGAGCTGCGGGATGCAGTGAAAAGCGGGGATTACATGTCTGTGAAACTTGCACTCAATTCCAAAGAGGATTACAATCTAGACCAGGAGGTACGTTCCGTGTTCTAAATAATATTTTTAGCCCAATCCCAGAGTACCTGTCACCGGCATTCTCCTCCCCGCTTCCCTCCTGTCTTTGGGGATCCCCAGCTGTTCCACATATTTATTCAGCACTAACTTTTCACAACTAGTCAAATAAAGATGTTTAACTTTTGTTAAAGTAGCCTATGTGTGTGGTCATACTTGTGAGTTCATTCAAATGAGGACACTCTTCTCACAAGCTTTAGCCTGGTTCTCGGGTTTTCAAACGTATACATACATTAACCAACTTTGGTGACAACAGATCCGCTTTTAAAGTGTACGTTAACTATTGGATATACACTACCTGTCAAAGGTTTTAGAACACCTACTCATTCAAGGGTTTTTATTTTATTTTTACTATTTTCTACATTGTAGAAAAATAGTTAAGACATCAAATCTATGAAATAACACATGGAATCATGTAGTAACCAAAAAAGTGTTAAACAAATCAAAATAGATATTATATTTGAGATTCTTCAAATAGTCACCCTTTGCCTCGATGACAGCTTTGCACACTCAACCAGCTTCATGAGGTAGTCACCTGAAATGCATTTCAATTAACAGGTGTACCTTCTTAACAGTTA
The DNA here is from genome assembly GCF_029448725.1 of Salvelinus fontinalis. NCBI lineage: Eukaryota > Metazoa > Chordata > Actinopteri > Salmoniformes > Salmonidae > Salvelinus > Salvelinus fontinalis. The sequence continues at coordinate 48,331,660 of NC_074683.1, read as the reverse complement.
ATTTGTGGAATTTCTTTCCTTCTTAATGCATTTGAGCCAATCAGTTGTGTTGTGACAAGGTAGGGGGGGGGTATACAGAAGATAGCCTTATTGGGAAAAGACCAAGTCCATATTATGGCAAGAACAGCTCAAATAAGCAAAGATAAATGACAGTTCATTACTTTAAGACATGAAGGTCAGTCAATATGGAACATTTCAAGAACTTTTAACGTTTCTTCAAGTGCAGTCGCAAAACCCATCAAGCGCTGTGATGAAACTGGCTCTCATGAGGACCGCCACAGGAATGGAAGACCAAGTTACCTCTGGTGCAGAGGATAAGTTCATTAGTTACCAGCCTCAGAAATTGCAGCCCAAATAAATGCTTCAAGTTCAAGTAACATACACATTTCAACATCAACTGTTCAGAGGAGACTGCGGGAATCAGGTCTTCATGGTTGAATTGCTGCACAGAAACCACTACTAAAGGACACCAATAAGAAGAGACTTGCTTGGGTCAAGAAACACGGGAAATGGACATTAGACTGGTGGAAATCTGTCCTTTGGTCTGATGACTACAAATTGGAGATATTTTTTAGTTCCAACCGCTGCGTCTTTGTGAGGCGTGGTGTGGGTGAACGGACAAACTCAGCATGTGTTTTTCCCACCGTAAAGTATGGAGGAGGTGTGGAGGTGCTTTGCTGTTGACACTGTCTGTGATTTATTTATAATTCAAGGCACATTTAACCAGCATTCTGCAGTAATACGCCGTCCAATCTGGATTGGCCTTAGTCCCACTATCATTTGTTTTTAAACAGGACAATGACCCAATACACCTCCAGGCTGTGTAAGGGCTATTTGACCAAGAAAGAAAGTGATGGAGTGTTGCATCAGATGACCTGGCCTCCACAATCCCCTGACCTCAACCCAATTCAGATGGTTTGGGGGTGAGTCGGACTGCAGAGTGAAGGAAAAGCAGCCAACAAGTGCTCAGCATATGTGGGAACTCCTTCAAGACTGTTGGAAAAGCATTCCAGGTGAAGCTGGTTGAGAGTGCCAAGAGTGTGCAAAGCTGTCATTAAGGCAAAGGGTGGCTATTTGAAGAATCTCAAATATAAAATATATTTTGATTTAACACTTTTTTTTGTTGGTTACTACATGATTCCATATGTGTTATTTCATAGTTTTGATGTCGTCGCTATTATTCTATAATGTAGAAAATAGTTAAATAAAGAAAAACCCTTGAATGAGTAGGTGTTCTAAAAATTTTGACCGGTAGGGTACATCAGCACCAAGTGCCATAATGCATTTCTCAATTAAAACCACAATATGTAACTTTTATTACAGAAATGATTGGAAGGTCCGTAGGAATGACTGGAAATTAAAGTTACAGATTGCTGCTTTTAATGACATTTGTGCATAAGTGTAGAAAAATGTTTAATTTTGCCAGTCTGGTTCAAACATACAACTTGATCAACTTATCCACTCTGATCAACTTATAATGCAGTTTAATAATTAAACATTGCATAAAACGTGAGAGCCAGTAATGGCATGCAGAGGTTGAATACCAGGACATCAATTGCGAGGAGAGAATCCGACTGCAATACCAGCTAACTGCATCCGTTGAGGACCAGTGAGCCAACAAAGGTAAGCAGATTATGCCCTTAAACTACTCAGTTATTAATTTAGCCTAATGGATCTACAGATGTTTTTGTAAAGCTGTTTGAAGCTTGAATAGGAAAATGCAGTTTTAAATTGTTTATTGCATTGGTAAAAAAAAAAAGGCCATCATACTTCATAAATTGTTGTTCCAACTTGATGCCTGGCAATTAATAAATCCGAGCTTTACATTGATTTGAATGTTTTTTGAGTGTTTTTTTGTGTTTCTAGAGTGATCTAAGGCGGTTATGATCTTCTCATTTACAGACAAAGGACATGATGAGCAAAAGGTTAGTTCACAAGAAGCTATAAAATACAACCTTTGCCTCAGGTACAGTAATGCCTTCAGAAAAGTATTCTTGTACCACCGCAGAGCATGTAAAAATGCTGCTGCGTTTCACTCATCATTATCGACAACAACGAATAACCCCAAGCTAAAAGGAAAATGGTCCATTGCGTCAATCATTACAATACTGGTAACACATTTCAGCTTTTGCCATACCGTTGTCTTTGTGTACAATATAAATAATATTAATAGATCAAGGCCTTTTCACCGTTTTAACAAACTACTGCCATAAGCATGTATTCCGTGGAAAAGCCTTTCTTTACCGTTTAAAATGTACTGCTAACATCTACCACTTTAACAAAACATTTATTTACAAATGACAGGTTACTAATACTTGCCCAGTTACAGTATGTGTTTGTTTGGGTTGTTAAATATAGTATTCTTTACTTGATGTGCAATTATAAGGACACAATAGTATTATTACGGTCCAATCAGTGTTTTTAAGGACACTCTCATATAAATGTAGTACACTACTGCTTTTAAGAGAATGGAAAGAATTATATTTCTCAAACGTACTGCTGCAACTGGTACCTGTTGGGCAAGTACCAGAATTAAGTTGAAGCTGGGTTTGTTTTTCATCTTCATAGGCTTCCAAACGCTTCAGGATCTTATTCCGGTCTTATTTGTGAAAACACACATAAATCACCTACCATTTGCATGCATGTAACAAAATACAGAATATATGGAGGATTAGAAACAAAGTCACTGGCCAAATGTAGGCCTAGTTGCATGGCATTTTTCTTTTCTGTGCCTTCCTGGTCTCCATGCAGCATCTCATCCAACATCAGTATATTAATTCCTCGTCAGACATATTTACAATGTGAAAACGGTGTAGTTCGCTGCTTAATACAATAAAGCCATGAACTGTTCCTTGAATGAGTCACATGTGGTTTTTATTATGGAAGAATTCAAAGTCTACACGGTTTGGTGCTGTGTAACCATTGCATTGATTCTCGCTTGACTGTGATTGAAGTTTGAGAGCATTGTTGAGGTGCTCCTAGGCCATCATTTGAATGACTCACAATGTGTACCGCACGTGTGTTTTCAATGACAATACTATGGGGTTTTCACTATTTAGATTTATCTGCGTATGAAATGGGTCAGAGGACCCCAGATGTCTAGTATGATAGTATAGTTAACCAAATGTCTCTTTGCCACAAGTTAAATACTAACTTGCAACAGCTTTGAAGCTACTTGTGCTTTTTCCCCCCAAGTTTTACTTCCCACTTTTTATACATTTTAAACAAAATGCATCATAAGGTCTTATGAATCTTACGTTTACTTGTTCTTTTACAGGCATGCACTGTTGAACAGAAGAGTTTAAGTGGCAAAGAGAAGCATTTAAATGAGGAAAAGAAGAGTTTAAGTGATAATGAAGAGATGCCTTTATGTGCAGCAGATAATCCTCACCGCAGAGGAAATCCTCACCGTGAGAGTACTCTATACAAAGGGAATCATTTACACAAGCAAGAGAATCCTTCACAAAATGAAGAGAATCCTTCAGAAAATGAAGAGAATCCTTCATGTGATGTGGTGAAGACTTTATGTGACATGGAGAGAGCTTTATGTGACATAAAGAATTGTGCTGAAGAGAGCAGTTCAAGTGACAACGAGAACAGTTCAGGTGATGAGGTAGAAGGACAAAGACTGGATTCAAACGTCCAAAGTGGGTCAGATCCTCTTCCATCTAAAGCAGAAAGCTCCTGCGATAATAATGTATCTGAGCAGTCCCTTCAAAAAACCTCACAAGCTAAAAAACCTTGCCGCAAAAAATGTGTGCCACGGAAAGGTACACGGTCAAACTTACGTTCTAGCACAAAAATGACAGTCAGCACATGTAGTACAACAAATGATGGTAAAAGAAAATGGGACAAAAAGTACTTCTGCCTGTATTGCAATGAACCACACCACAAAATTGCAAGACATTTAGAAAGGATGCACGCAGAAGAAGCAGCTGTTGCTCATGCTATCAGCTTCCCCAAACTCTCCAAAATCAGGTCTCTCTTGCTTGACCAACTCCGTAACAAAGGCAACTATCTACACAACTTGGAAGTTCTTCAAAGTGGAGATGGAGAAATTGTCACAAAGAAAAGACCCTCTTACAATGGTGTTTCTGTGCGTGACTACCTGCCCTGCCAACACTGCTTAGCTTTTTTCAACAAAATAGATTTATGGAAGCATGAGGGCTCATGTAAAGCCAGAAAAGGACAAGATGAAAAGAGGGGAGGAAAAAGAGTGCGGGTCCAGGCTGCGTCCTCTCGACTTCTTCCATTGCCTGTCTATTCTACTGGAGGATGTGAAGAAATAATACACAATATGAATCAAGATGACATTCAATGCCACATCAAAAATGATCCCCTGATATGTAAATATGGCAATGCACTATCTGCAAAGCATGGCCATGCCAAGTCACAGTTTACATACATTAGTTCAAAAATGAGGGAATTGGCTAGATTTGTACTTACTGTAAATGAGATGGACTGTGGTGTCCAATATCTGCATGAAGTATGTGTACCATCCAAATTCAAATTGGCCGTTCATGCTGCCAGGAAAATGAGTGGTCATGACCCTACCTCTGACAGGTACAAGACCCCATCTCTTGCTTTAAAGATTGGCTATTCCTTGAAAAGAGCTACTGAAATAGCTTTTGGGGAGAGTCGTATGACAGAGGACCGTGAGGCAGAGGAACAAGCCAAAAGGTTCATTGAGCTGCTTGAAAACAATTGGAATAACTGTTTTTCCGGTCTGTCCCTGAGTGATGTCCCTCAGTGTGATGAAGTTGATGTGACTTCACTAACTGAGGATTTGATTAAACTTCAGAAGTTTCTCAAGGTTGCAGAGGACACAGCAAAGAGAGAATTGCTCGAGAGCCCCACCAACGCTGTCTGGAAAAAGCTCAATGAAACTCTTCTTGCCGAAATAGCTCTCTTCAACAGAAAAAGGACAGGAGAGGTTGCGAAAATGCTGTTGGAAACATACACAAACAGAAAGAAATCTCCAGCTAGTGCAGACATTTTCAATAGCCTCTCGAGGCTGGAGCAGGAGCTTGGTGACGACAAACTAACCAGGGTGGAAATTGAAGGCAAAAATGGTAGAACAATGCCGGTCCTACTAACGGCGAGGATGATCTCATCTCTTGAGATCCTAATTGCAAACAGAGACAAAGTTGGTGTGTCAAAGGACAACCCATATGTCTTCGCACGGAGCCCAGATGCAGCAAGCTACGTCAGAGGGTCTGACTGTCTGAGGAAATTTGCACGTGCGTGTAATGCAAAGAATCCTGAAAGTCTGATCCATGCGACAGTGAGGAAAGAGGTTGCTATCCATTGCCAAATACTAAACTTGAATGAAAGTGAATTGGATCAGGTGGCAAAGTTATTGGGACATGACACCCAGGTCCACAAAGAGTACTACAGGCTCTCTGAAAACGCAGGACATCTAGCAGAAATCAGCAAATTGCTGCTTGCAATGGATCAGGTTCCAGTGGTAATTCCAGGGCCATCTGAGGAAAGGATTGTTTCACCTACATATGGTGAGTATCAGTTGCTTTGGAGAGTATTTGGACAACATGTTCATTTTGTTTCAAGGGTTAAATGTTCAGTCGAAAAAAAACAATTAAAGTTGTTTTGTGCCATTTTCCATTTTTGCTAGATCTACATTTTTGAGAAGCTTGCAACTTATTACCCTAAAGTATTTGCTCTGTTCCTCTAAACAATATATAATAATGGCACATTAATGAATCCTTTTCTTCTGTATGTATTCATTTCATAGGGACATATCCAACAGGGACAGATTCTGCAAGGATATATCCTTCTGGCACATATCCCACTGGGTCATCATATCCTACAGGGACATATTCAGCGAAGTCATATACTGTAGGGTCACAGCCTTCAAGGTCATATCATGCTGGGACATATCCTTCAAAGTCTTATCCTTCAGGATCACATTCTCCGAGGTCATATTCTGCGGGGACAGATTCTGCGAGGGCATATCCTGCCGGGATAAATCCCGCTAGTTCATATCCTACTGTGACACATCCTGCAGAGACCTATCGAGTAGGTTCATATGCTTCAGGGACATACCTAGCAGAGACGCATGATGCAAGGTCATGTACTGAAAAAACACAACTTGCAAATGCATGTCCTGCAAGTCCTTATGACCTCTCATCTCCTGCTAGATCATTTTCTTCAGGGATGAATCCTGTGAGGACATATCCTGCGGTGACACAACTTTCGACGTCATATCCTGCTGCAACATATGCTGCGCAGACACTTCCAGCTCAAACATTTCCAGCACGTACAGTTATTACACCAACACTTCATGTGCAGACACTTCCTGCCCAGACTCTTCCAACACAGACACTTCCTGCCCAGACTCTTCCAACACAGACACTTCCTGTCGGGGCAGTGCCTGCGGGTGCAGTTCTTTTGGGGACAGGTTCTGTGGGGACGGGTAAGTTGGGCACAGTGTGGAAACAGAGGCCGTGGAGTGGTGCGGCTAAGGTTGCGGTGAACCGTCAGATGGGACACTTTATCTCAATGATGGAGGTTCCAGGTAAACGGGACTGTGAAGTTTGCCTGCACAATGAACCAGCTCTAAGAGACAGGACATGGAGGGACATCAAAAACTATGTGCACAACACAGTAAAATCTATAAAACGGAAGAATGGCCTTACAAGATTGGACCCTACAAAACAGACAAAGAGAGGATTGGCAAAGAAAGAAAAAGAAACAATAGAGGCTATGAGTGCTAAGGACTGGGTTGGTGGAACAATGACAGTACCTGAACACTGTCAAGAGGAGGGTCTAGAGGCAGGTCCTGTGGCAACACCAAGGAAACCAAAGATATGGAGTAATGAGGCTCAGGCTGCGGTCAGGCGGCAGCTAGGAGACTTCACTAAACTGATGAAGATTCCAGGTAAAAAGGAATGTGATGCATGTATTGCAGCTGAACCAGCTCTACAAGGCAGGACATGGAAAGATGTAAAAAACTATGTGCATAACACATTAAAGACTATGTGCAGGAGGCATAGTTCAGGCAAACAAAACATGGACCATGAAAAACCAAGTCCATATACTCAGAATCCAGGGGTGCATCAGAAATCAGGGGTGTCGTTGGGACTTCCAGAAGAGCCTCCTGTTTATCTGTCCTTGTGATTACCTTGAACTAGAACCTCCCCAGGGTTCAAGGTAAGCAAGAATGGAGAAAGGAGAAAAGGATTGCTTTTGATTTAATCTGACCATCCTGGCTCACTCTGATCTCACTTTATGACATAAAGCAAGAATTAAGTATAATTTTAACCATACCACTACCTACTTTATTCATTGAAGTATCTGTAGCAACTACATAGTAACATTATGCATGAAAACTTGTTTAGTCGATAAGGGAATTTTCAGAACTTCTTTTGAATTGTAAAATATCCTTGGCACAGTGTTTTATGTGGCGCCAAAACTCAAAGTCCTTTGGTAAAGGTCACACATTTTCAACCATGGCGAGAGGAGGCAAGTAAAGATGGACTCATACCTTTTTAGTTTATTTAACAATTCCAATGGTCCTTTATATAAAGCCTGTCAAACTGAATCTTCTGGGTCAGCAAAAGCAACAAGGCTCATGGACGCACATTTGGAATCGAAACACACCCCATGTTTCCGTAAGACCCATGTTGCATAGAAATACCCAAGATAACTGACTGAAATATATGCTCCACATGCATAGATAACATGTACCAAGTACAGTGAATGTTTTGTTTTCTTCATAGAGGGAAAAAGTATTGCAAACCTAGACAGTTAAACTGATGACCATACTTTTTTGATCACATTACTGTTATCCATTACTTTCACCAAATGGATCTGGATCCAGATGTATAAAATATTGTGTATTCTTGCCTGTACCGTTGTCTGTGTAGCTAATGTATATGTGTAGGTTAGGTTTTGAGTTAAAGCAACTGACCAGCATACCTGTGAACTTAGCAGGTTATTTTTAGTAGATGTGCGGTATGAATAGGTTTCATGGCTCCAGACTGACCATTTAGTGGCATTTTGCAACCATTTGACATGGCTGTGCAAGAAAAAAAAACAATCGCATCGGTGCGAGCTGCACATTCTACATTGTCACCTCACTCAAACCTTCCTATTTTTTGGGGGCAGCTAAAACCATGATTTGGTCAAACCGTAAAGAGCAATATCCTCATGATTCCTGTAACGTAAACGTCTGTCCCTCTGCATATTTCGCTGGGGACTGCTGATGTGATGAGCAAACGGCTCTCCTCTGGGAGAAAAAGATTGTTTCTCATTTTATAACATTTCAAAATGCAATTGCGATTAAAAACACAGCATTGGAAGCAACTACCGTAGTCCCTGTCTGTAGGTATCATTTTTATTTCTCAGTATTGAGCTCTGGAAGAACTATTTTACAAACAAGCGATTTGATATGGCTTTGCGATACAGAGCGGTGCACAAACTGAACATCGGTTATTGCGCTTTTCTATTTTATTTAACTTTTATTTAACTAGGCAAAAGTCAGTTAAGAACAAATTCTTATTTACAATGACGGCCTACGCTCTCGCACACGAAGCCATACGCGTGGTTTGCGGTTGTGAGGCCGGTTTGATGTACTGTCAAATTCTCTAAAATGACAATGGATTTGGCCTACGGTAGAGAAATCTTTTTTTTATCTGTCAACAGCTCTGGTGGACATTCCTGCAGTCAACATACCAATTGCACGCTCCCTCAACTTAATCTGTCACATTGTGTTGTGAAACAAAACTCTACATTTTAGTGGCCTTTTATTGTCCCCAGCACAAGGTGCACCTGTGTAATGATCATGCTATTTAATCAGATTCTTGATGTGCCATACCTGTCAGCTGCATGGATTATCTTGGCAAAGGAGAAATGCTCACTAACAGGGATTTAAACACATTTCTGCACAATATTGGAGAGAAATAAGCTTTTTGTGCGTATTGAAAATTTCACGGTTCTTTTATTTAAACTCATGAAACATGGGACCAACAAATTCATGTTTATGTTTTTGTTCAGTATATATTTTTTCCAACAATTTGAGTTTTATCAGTAATTACAATCTACCTTGTTTTTGTGTATATTTGCATCTAGATGTCATTTATTTTCTTTACTAAGCCAGATTCTCCCAGTTGCATGACCCAGTGAGCCATCTCAGTCCTGGCAAGTTGCTTTGGTCAAAGGGCACTGTTGATGAGGCTTGCCAGGTGGTCAGAGTTTGCGCTTGAGGACCATTTGAAAGGGAAAGATCTGTGCACCAGGCAAGGTCAGTGACAGATCCTAACAAAGGGCCCAGTTATGACTGCATTCAGATTGTCCACCCTTCTCCCAAAGTGACTGGAAGTGTGCAAATAAAGTCTTTTAAAAAAGTGTGGAGAATCCGGATGCAGCGTGAGTGATGGCTAATTGGTTTGGCAAGGACGGGTAGACTTTTCAATGGCCATCCCTTTATGTGTGGAGACTCTAACATGGTTCCTAAACCGAAGCCTTGTTTACAGTCACTAGTAACTTTACTGTAATGTTCACTAAAGTTAGTTGACTTTTCATCCAATTTGAGGCAGTTTTCGGTTCTCCAATCCACTCAGTTACAATTGATAGGTAACTGAAATGTACTTTGTGGATTGGAAACGGTTAATTCGTTCTGCATGTGGAATTGGTTTCAGAGAATCACACACCCTATTCCTCTTGTACTAAATTTGATGTGGTTTATTAGGCTTTAGCTGTCCATCTACTTGTTTTATTACTTCTTGTAAAACGATAAACCTTTCAACGTTTTATATTAATGTTGCTATTACTCACTACTGTCTTAACCATATTGATTTCACAGCAGTTTTAAGTTCCTCAACGCTAATTTAAACAGACTTAGTTGTATAGGGTTTGATAGCTGTTGCTTCTCTTATTTAATCAACTTGACTACTAATATTATTATATTTCATTACTATTGAAAGTACTTCTAATTGGACCAAGGTTCATGGAAGAATCATGTAAATAAATTGCTTAGTTTAGTTATCAGTTCATGTTATAACTGTAACAGCTCTGTTAGGTGTTAACTGAGAAAAATTAGCAGGTGTTTCAACCACACCCCACTATTTACTGTTTAAATTGGTTTTTTTCAGCAACATGTATTTGTTATCAAGCTGCTTTTCGTTACCCCCTGGTGCTCATTGTGTGTACTCTAAGATACTATATTTGCTTGGTTAATAAATTGTTACTTGACGTAAACTTATTAAGCTGCAAGACATGTTCTTTCGGTTCTCAGAATATTTGTAGAGCCTACTTGTCCATTAGTCTTCCAAAAGGGATTTAGAACTTTACCATTAACAATTATGGAAAACTGCTTTATGATTTGATGATGTTTTTATGAACTTAAAACCCTTTTGGATGAAAAGACAACACCCTAGGTAAGTTGATATGCTTAAAGTAGAAGTTAGCTTTTTTTTATTACCAAATCTCATGGTTTTTTTATGTAAATGGGATGTTAAATGGAAATTGACACTTTTGCAATTTTTTCATTTTATTTATTTTTTACTTGTTTTCGAGAGACCTACTCCAACCAACAATTCACTTTCTCATCCTCGTAAAAAATAATACTTTTAAAGTCTGGAACCTTCTATAACGTGCCATTTACGTCAAAGATTGAGATTTGGTTGTAAAAAAAAAGCTAAATTCTCTTAACTTTCAATAAAGTGAACTCCCTTTAATTCTTTAAACAATTACACAGATACATTTGGATTGCTGCCCCCCTCCCCATAGTATTTGCTACCAGAGGCTTTGGTCCTCAGTAATGAAGGAGTCGGTGTGTGTTTGTGTGTCTGTTGCCTCCCACAGGACTCTAGCGGTATGTCCCTGAGTATGTTGGCAGCAGCAGGGGGACAGGATGACATCCTGAGGCTGCTGATAAAGAAGGGAGTGAAGGGGAACGGACGGCAGAAAAATGGCACCACTGCCCTAATGCACGCTGCAGAGAAGGTAACACAGGACAGACTTGTTTAAACCACCTTATTACAAGTACACACGTATACATTCCCCTTGTTTGTATGTTAAATGTCTGTTCTGCTATGTTTACTTACTATAAACAAGGGGGCATGTAGACAGGACCCCGACACCTAATAATGGTGATGAGTACATATAAGTTAAGGCCAAAGCTTAACCCTCTATCCTTTCATTTATCATTTCAGAACTTCCTGACCACAGTTGCTATCCTCCTGGAGGCAGGGTCGTACGTCAATGCTCAGACACTGGGAGGAGAGACGGCCCTGATGAAGGTACGGGGGAGGAGAAAAAATAAGGGGAAAATGGGGGTGAAGATAAATGCTGTGTTTAATTAGAACGCAACATCACCCCTAAAGCACAGAGATGAACTTTGTCAATGACCCCTTTTTGTGAATAGCCTCATCTCTACTAAAGTCGTATGTGTTAGACTTATCGCTATAGTTCATTACCAGTAGCCTTTGTTCTGTAGGCATGCAAGAGGGGTAATGCTGATGTGGTGCGCCTCCTACTGGAGTACGGAGCCGACTGCAACATCCTGTCCAAACACAAGAATACGGCCATGCACTTCGCCAAAGTCAGCAACAACCTGCTGGTGTATGAGCTCATCGAGGACCACATCAACATGTGAGTGTTGCTGCCATGTCACACACACTCTCACTCGCTCTTTGTAAACATATATGAATTGGTTTGTATAAGTAAAGGTATGTACAGCTAACTGACAAAATGAAGGAAAGGCCAACATTGTGTCTTAATAGGGCTTTGGTCCACCACAAGCTAGAACAGCTTCAATGCACCTTTGCATAGATTCTACAACTGTCTAAAACGGGGTTAGCTGGCAATTGATGGCTTTTGCCACCCCCCAATAAAAAACGAAAAGCCAATAAATAAAACTGTTGCTGGCCAAAATGACAGTGAGAAAAAAAATCCCGTTGCAAAATAATGCTTTTTATTTATTGATAGAAATACCAGTTGATGTAAGTATATTTAACCATCATGCTTATTGGTCTATAGGTTAGTTTGCATAATTTAGTGGAATTAAATTGGCCTGTGTATTTTCATTAGTCGTCAAGTACCTTAGTTGTATTGAATAAATATCACAGGCACACAGCATACAGAACCTTTTTTTTTACTGGGATTTCTCCTGCAGCTCCTCAGCTGGTTGCTGCTGGAGTAAAACGTGCTTTTATAGGCCCATTACATTTTAGTCATTTAGCAGACGCTCTTATCCAGAGCGACTTACAGTAGAGTGCATACATTTTATTACATTTTACATACTGAGACAAGGATATCCCTACCGGCCAAACCCTCCCTAACCCGGACGACGCTATGCCAATTGTGCGTCGCCCCACGGACCTCCCGGTTGCGACAGAGCCTGGGCGCGAACCCAGCCCAGCCTGGGCGCGAACCCAGAGACTCTGGTGGCGCAGCTAGCACTGCGATGCAGTGCCCTAGACCACTGCCCCACCCGGGAGGCCCATTCATAGCGCAACAATTGTAAATGCAATTGCGTGTTAAAAACAGTTTTGTTGCACGATTAAAAGGAGCTACTATTTTTAGTTCTCAACTGGTTTTTGATTACGTCCTTCCCATTCACAATTCAAGTACAGGCAACAGGCTTGTCACCCACCACTTTACCATGTGAGCTGGAGGCTGAATGCATTTTGAAAAACATTTTCCATTGTTTGAAACCGGAATGTTTTATTTCATATTATGAGGCATGTCTTACCTACCTTACCTTGCTTCAGTCAGTAGCCTATAGGCAAAATCCGACCATGGAAATGTGGAGGCAATTATTTTATAAAGACTTCATAGGCAGCACGCGAGTTTCAAGTTTCGGGAAGGTTACAATTTATCCTACCATTTATACCGTTCTGCGTGTCAGTTGTGATTTTCGTGAAACAGTTTAATTTCAATAATAACATTTTTGTTTCTCAAAATCATTGTCACATGGTTAATCATAACAATCTGAATTCATATAATAAAAATCTTACATTTAAAAGTAAAATAATGTGAGATCACCAGCCTCTGCCATATGGATACATTGATACACCGTTATCCATTGGCGGCTAAAGAAATTAGCGCATGGAACTCATAGCCTATAGGCAAATGCAGCAGTAGGACTATAACTTCCATTGCTCTTGCACACTGAGGAATAGTGATTATCGAGGGGAAGATTGTTGTAAAGATTTTTCAAGTAGCTTGCTGTGAGGTACTATAGTTTTGTCATTTGTCAAAATGTCATTCACAATGATGTTAAACACTTTCCTACATTTCAGCGCAGCAGGCCAAGTACTTCTAAGCGTGCTCAGGCGCACGCGCTCCCTCAACATTATCAGGACAGAGCAACCAGACACATGCTCAATGCTCACATGAAGTGCTCATTGCTCACATGAAGTACTCGAAACAAAAGACAATGAAAACAAATCTTGTTCCACAAGTGTAGCAGGTTTTGAAATCTGCAAACAACGTTTCCACTCTGAGAATGATAAATTAATGTAACCAAATGATGCTACATTTACTACTGGTGATATATTTAATGGGGATTTTTAAAAAAAAAAGTAAATTAAAGGGCAAACAATTCACAAAATTAAACAGTGAATGCGCAAGAATTGGCAGGAGACAGTTGAGCCATTCTGGAGAGAGACTCACCCATGTCTTCACCACACACCCCTTCCTCTCAAAATGTTTAATTATATTCAAGACGCATTATCTTCAAACATATTTGTTCATTGACAGCCAAAACTCAATCAGCTAATCCTATTGCCACGCGCGCTGCCCAAATTGAGGGCTTCCCTATGAGCTTGTGATTTGAAACAATCCAAAGCTAATGATCCTCCATTGTTCTGTGGCTAAGTCATGCATTCTGGTGAAGTATTTTCAATGATTTGTATTGACAAATGTATTTCCATTTTCTTCCCTATTGGACCTGCCGCTATGCCATTTCTCTCCTCTTATTTATTTGACCTTTTATTTAACTAGGCAAGTCGGTTAAGAACAAATTCTTACTTTCAATGACGGCCCCTTGTTCGGGGGCAGAAACAACTTTTTTTTTTCTTTACCTTGTCGGCTTGGGGATTCGATCTTGCAAACTTTCGGTTACTAGTCCAACGCTCTAACCACTAGGCTACCTGCCGCCCTCCTGTTCTATTGGTTTTCATATCAACTGTCTTTCGTTGTCCAGAAGCCAAAGGCATAATCCTAGTCATTAATAGTGGAAAACACTGTCTCAGTTGCCGCTCAAGAATATCCTATAAGTGTTCAATTGGGTTGTGATGTGGTGACTGAGATGGCCATGGCATATGGTTTACATCATTTACATTGTTTCCACTCAAACCTTGTGGATGGAGGCATTGCTATCATATGGGGGCATCCCCATGGTAGCCAAAATAATGACCTGCACAGCATTTTTACACATGACCCTAAGCATTATGGGATGTTAATTGCTTAATTAACTCAGGAACCACACGTGTGCGTGTGGGGAAGCACCTGCTTTCAATATACTTTGTGTCCCTCATTTACTCAAGTGTTTCTATAATTTTGTCAGTTACCTGTATGTAACGGAGTTAAGATCCTATACTGTATCCTCACATACTATTAGCAGCACAGTGACGCCGGTTACAAACAAAATAAAAAAAAATGTTTCTTTCTCTCACACATTCTCTCCCTCAAACACACACACACTCAGGTTGTCAAATGTGGCAGAGGACACTATCCGGGCGTACTTTGAGACTCGGCTGGCCCTGCTGGAGCCAGTGTTCCCTTTGGCGTGTCACAGACTGTGTGAGGGACCAGACTTCTCCCTGGAGTTTGCCTACAAACTATCGCCGCACACACCTGGAGAGGGTAGGATACACGCACAAACAGTGCAAATCCCCTCCACACACTCTGTCTGGGTAGTGTTTAGGGAAAGCATTTCATCCCAACTAAATCTGTGTCTCTCCTCCCTCTCTTTCTCCATCCAGGCTCAGGCATCCTGCTCTTCATCTTCCATGCTAACTTCCTAGGTGAGATCACAGCCAGGCTGTGTGGGCCCTGCAGCGTCCACGCAGTGGTACTCAACGACAAGTTCCAGCTGCCTATTTTCCTGGTGAGTGTCACTCTAGATCAGGAATACTCCAGGTCTAGAGATTTGGAGTAAAGGGCTGGTGTTCTGTTCTACCTGGAAGGTGACTGAGTCAGGTCACTCATCTTTTCCTCTTTCAATTACACCCCACAGGATAGTCACTTCATCTACTCATTCAGCCCAGTGCCAGGCATCAACAAACTCTTCATTCGCCTGGCAGAGTCACCTACAGCCAAGGTACACACACACACACCCACCCACCAGCAGAGTAACCTATGGCCATGGTGAGAGGGGCTCTAGGCCTAGTTACTGTAAAATACTTTGACAAGTTGTTGAACAATTACATTTGATTGATTGGACTCTTTCTCTCCAAAGGTGAAGCTTCTCATCTGTGCATTCCGTGTTCAGCTACAGTGATACGTAGCACCTGCCCAGTTTCAGAGTTCGCAAGCTGTCTGGACCCAAAGCACAGCATGGAAGATTGCGCATGAATCTTGTGTGTGTGTATGTATGCAATCTCACAACATGGAGAACAGTTTGAGCTACTCCAGGCTACCTTCAGATAAAGTTGTTGGACATTCAGCATCCACCCAGAGTTTGAGAGACTGTCTCTCTGGCATAGGATTAAAGGACAAGAACAGCATCTCAACCCTGTTCAATCATGTCTATTTATGTGTGTGCAATTAATAGTCTAACAAAAGTGTGTGTGTGTTTAGGGGGACAATATCCTGATGTTTTGTTTGGGACCTGGGCGCTCTTGATGGCATCGCAGGCAAGGAGTGAATGAAGATACTTTGGACCAAGTTAATGCTTTGCTCAATTATACCATTTTAGACCTTTTTATATTTTTCAATTGAATAATTTTTAATTTTGCCTTTCTGGAGTTGTCTATATTTTATGGTCTGTACATACACGTGTGGGGTGTCATACATTTGAATGATTATTGTTGATTTAGGCACCTTTAACACTGTTGGAGTGGGTTAAATTCTAGCATGTACAGTGCAAGACGCTTCAGATGTTAATTTACTAATGGTCTAACATGACTCCTTAAGTGTTGAATCCTGTTTCCTGGGATTAGAGGAAACACATTCTGATGAATTCTTTAGTCTAGAACTACATGAGAGCTTTCTAGAATGCATGATTTTAACTACTTGAACAAAATAGACATCCAGATCACTTGTAGTTGAAGTTGTTGCAATGACGATAATGCAGAGCACATCCTGGCTATGCCATGCCATTGTAGACGTATGATAAATATAGGATAAACGTCTACTGTAATATGAATAGGAATTGCCGTCCTTGTTTTTATAAGATGTTGGAATTCATTTGAGGATTCCTTCTGCCTTAATAGCCACATCATTGAAATAATTTCCCCTTTTTTGTCAACTGCTGTGCAAACTGTGGCAACAAAGTAAAATGGGGTATAATTCACAAAAGGATAAACATGTCTGTAGTTTTTTCTGAAGATTTGTCAATTTTCTTTATGTAATTTAATTACATTACTGGTCTGTCAATATTTTTCTGACATTGTCTTTGTTTGTCTAATGTTGATACATTCAGTTTTACTTCAAACACTGCCATTTTACAAGAATCTCCATATGAACTCTATAACCCATCCTGGTTACAAGTACCCAAGAACCCTGGCTAACACACACATCTGCTAGTTGGTGTAGTGGCAGTGAGGAGATCAGGAACAGGTTCCAACATTTAATTATGCTGAAGACTAGGCTTAGTTCAAGAATATTGTGAGATTTTATTTCTGTCTATGGTGTCTACCGGCATGATGTTTTCGCTGACATCTCTGACACCACGAGTCTGTCTCTATGATAAATGAAGTGTACACATGTTTTCATATTCATAAATGACTGTAAACAGAATGGGAATATAAGGTATTTTGTTGAAGATGTTGCGAAGTCAGCTAACTACCAACTACCAGCTGTCAGACAAACGGAACAAGAATGTTCTTTATTTCCTGAATGTCAAGTCACCAATGGAAAGTCCCTAACATGAGAACAATAGTTTCTGTTTACCCCACACACGGGAAAGCTCATACCATTACAAGTACACAGTTTGTATATCTGGTTATCTCAGACCTATGAAATCTCTTCAAGGACATAATGTATGGTACTGTAGGCATGGAAACAGAAAAGAGTAGTGCCTTAGTAGGGGACATGCTTTTTAAGCACTTTGCTTTTACCAGTATTTCTAGCATTATCCACTAGTGTTGCTGCAGGTAGACAATCCTATGTTCTTTAATTGACACAAGCTGTCTTCAATAAATGAATTGTGTGTTTGGTGGGGGGGTGGCTAAGATGGTAAGTGCTATAGGGAATAGTTGGGACGTCCCTAACCTTTACCCCCCTACCCATTTTACATTTAAACTTCAATGGGGTGGGGATGTCCAAAAGATCCCGGATAGCAAGGTTCATGGCCTGAGGCAGTGGAGTCATAGCTCTGCGAATCTTAAAGAGCAACTTACCATAAAAACGACTTTTCATTTAGAAAACCACCTATGTGGCATCGATATGAGTCCTAAACATTTATTCTACTGTCAAAATTGACTACAAAGTGTAAATAAGATAGTTTTGGTCTTAGTTAGTCTCGTTCAAAATGGCAGCACAACATAAATTAAGGTTTGGTTTGTTTCAATCCTCCCAGCACACAATTAATCATCCATTCGGAGTGCAGCTGCACCCGACCCAGTTGTAATGCCATGGTAAATTTGGGTTGACTTTGAATATCCCTTTGGGGCTAGTTAGGGATTGTCTGTATATTACATAATGTACATGAGACAATATGTTAAAATTCCAATAGCTCCAAATTTCAATCACTTAACTTCAAACCAACTATAAATTGTACATGTACAAATATTGAAAGCATTTAATGAGACTAAAAGGTGTGGCACATGCAAATATTGTTTAATTAACCAGGTTTCCATCCAACCTTTTTAAACTTTACAAATGTTAACAAAACTAAATATGTTAGACAATATGTGATCTTTTTGTGTCTGTAAAATTAATTATGCGAGAAATGTAGGTGGAAATGCTTTTATGCGCAATTATTTCAAAATGTGTTTTTATGTGCACTGGGCCATCATGTACAGCCTTTTATCTGCAACAAGTCAATTTGATGGAAACATCTCTGGTGGGGAAATGTGCATATGTTTTCATGGGGATTTTAGATTTTCATACAAATATTCTGTCCCAGTTGGATGCAAACCGAGCTATTTACACTAACTAGGTTTTCATCCAACATTTTTATGTGAGTAAAGTACATGTCGAATAATAAATGTCAGGACAGGCCTGATGGAAACAGCAATTTTGTCAGTAACCTTCCCAAATGTGAGGAAACAAAATACGCTCGATGAGGTGGGATATTTTTGTGTCAGTAAAATTAATTATGTGAGAAAATTCAGTGGTAATGCTTTTAATGTGCAAATATTGATATAATAACCATCATATTGAAGTAAACTTGGGGTCACGTGATGATGTGTGGTCTTCCCCCTACGACATGTTTACATTTACGTCATTTAGCAGACGCTCTTATCCAGGAGAAATAAGGGTTAAGTGTCTTGCTCAAGGGCACAGCCAAATTGTTCACCTAGTCGGCTCGGGGTTCAAACCAGCACCCTTTCAGTTATTCTTAACCACTTGGCTACAAAGCTCCCCTGACGGCTCAGGAAAGCATGCAGTTTATGATGTTACAGATGAAATAAGTTATGATGAACTTTACAGGGTGGTTAAAGTGCAAGGTGATGAGCTTGATGCTCCTTTCCAATAAATATCGAGAGTCTTATTCTGGTGACATAATGATCGATGCTTGGCTGATGTTTGACAAATAAAAATAATCTTGATCTTTGTCAATAATAGTCTCCTTATGTAGGCAATACCTGCACGGTAGGAGCTACCACTCGAATTCGCTACGTTGGTGTCAGAAGTGGGATGGCACCCGTGAGAGCATCAGAGAGGCTGGTACACATGAGGGACTTGATATAGAGAAGTGTGGGGACACGCTCTCCCAAAAGGTGACACTGGCACAGTTTCAGAAACGTTTGTACCTAGCCTAGTACATCAAGAGGGTCAAACCACTTGGCGTAACGGTTAAGGTGTTGGCTTGACAGTCGCTGGACCCGGGTTTGAGTCCCGGTTGGGGGAAAGGTGGGGCCTATTCAGTAAGATGACATGTAGAAATGTAATGTATAGAGTTGACACAGTATTCTAATGCAATGTATAGACTTGACAGGATTCAAGGACAGAAAATAGTATGTTCTACACCAGGTATTTCCCAGGGGAACGTGCAATGCCGTCGGGGGTACACCAAATATAAATGTGATTCACATTTTTATTTTTTGTTATTTGTTTTATTTGTTTGTTAAAAAAAAAATGTATTCACATTTTCAAACAGTCCATTTATATTTTCCAAAGGGGCTATACATTTGGGTGAGGTTTTTTTCTTGCCTGAGTAGCCTCGTTTCACTGCCAAAAATACAATTAAACAATCTAGTGTTCAGAGAAATAATAACACAATGTCAAATATAGGTTGCCTAGTAAAACAATTGACATCTAATCACATTAACCGTTAACGGTCCGTATGTAGCCAAATGTAGCTGCTGCTCATTCCGTTTGCTTGAAATGGATAAATGGTTAAAAAAATAAAAGTATAAAAACAACAGATACCATTAATAGGAAGGGGCTAGAAGCGTCTTATATGGTGAGCTACCGAGTGGCTAGGACAGGCAAGCCCCATACTATTGTGGAGGATTTAATTATTCCTGCTGCCGCGGATATGGCTGGTACAATGCTGGGCGAAAGGCCAAAAAAACTATACATTTGCGTTACAGCTGGATGAGTCAACAGACATGGTGGGCCTAGCACAGGTCATGGTATATGTCCGTTACGTTTATGGGGGGTCAATTAAGGAAGACATCCTCTTCTGCAACCCACTGGAAACCAGGAGAACAAGAGAGGATATTTTTAAAGTACTGGACAGCTTTGTGACATCAAATGGACTTTGGTGGTCAAGATGTGTTGGTATTTGTATTGATGGCACAAAAGCCATGACAGGGAGACATAGTGGGGTGGTAACGTGCGTGCAAACAGTTGCTCCCGACGCCACTTGGGTACACTGCAGCATCCACCAAGAGGCTCTTGCTGCCAAGGGAATGCCTGACAGCTTGAAAGATGTTTTGGAAAAATGGTTAACTTTGTTAAAGCAAGGCCCCTGAACTCTCGTGTATTTTCTGCACTATGTAATGATATGGGCAGCGACCATGTAACGCTTTTACAACGTACAGAAGTGCGCTTGTTATCAAGGGGCAAAGTATTTACACTTTTTTTTTACATTGAGAGACAAGCTTAAAGTTTTCTTTACTGACCATAATTTTCACTTGTCTGACCGATTGCATGATGATGATTTTCTCACACGACTGGCCTATCTGGGTGATGTTTTTTCTCACTTGAATGATCTGAATCTAGGATTACAGGGACTCTCCTCAACTATATTCAATGTGCAGGACAAAATTGAGGCTATGATTAAGAAGTTGGAGCTCTTCTCTATCTGCATTAACAAGGACAACACACAGGTCTTTCCATCATTGCATGATTTTTTTGTGTGCAAATGAACTCAAGCTTACGGACAATGAATGTCAAATGTGATATAGCGAAGCACCTGAGTGAGTTGGCTGCGCAATTACGCAGGTACTTTCCCTAAACAGATGACACAAACAACTGGATTCCTTATCCCTTTCATGCCCTACCTCCAGTCCACTTACCGATATCTGAACAAGAGATCCTCATCGAAATTGCAACAAGCGGTTCTGTAAAATTTTTATTTAATCAGAAGCCACTGACAGATTTCTGGATTTGGCTGCGCTCAGAGTATCCTGCCTTGGCAAATCACGCTGTTAAGACACTGATGCCCTTTGCAACCACGTACCTGTGTGAGAGTGGATTCTCGGCCCTCGCTAGCATGAAAACTAAATACAGGCACAGACTGTGTGTTGAAAATGATCTAAGACTGAGACTCTCTCCAATACAACCCAACATTGCAGAGTTATGTGCATCCTTTCAAGCACACCCTTCTCATTAACCTGTGGTGAGTTATTCACAATTTTCAACGAACAAATAAGCTTTTATATGTAAGATGGTTAAATAAAGAGCAACATTATTGTTTATTATTACATTATTATTTGTGCCCTGGTCCTATAAGAGCTCTTTGTCACTTCGGGTTGTGACAAAAACTCACACTCATTCTTATGTTTAATAAATGTATCGTATAGTGTGTGTGTAGCAGGCTTACAATGATGGCAAAAAAACAACATTTGAGAGTGCGCTGACCCTGGTGCTAGAGGGGGTACGCAGCTGGAGGTTGAATGTTTCTGGACTATAAAAAGTTTGGGAACCACTGTTCTACACAATATATTTATATCTGAATGTCTTGTACCATTTCAATGTCCTGAACAGGCCTCTGGAGGGTCCTTTATCTCCACTTAATCAGTGGAGAGTCCTTTGAGGAAGAACAAAGAGGGTGCGTTCCTCTGTACAGGCGTTGCTGACGAATGAAAGAACTTACAACGCCTGGATAGGTATTTTATGATGAGCTAACCACATATGTTATAGAAATCTGATGCACGACGACACAGTCGATGACGTAGCACATTGGTTGATGGTTGATGCACATTGGCACATTGGTTGATGCAAGCAACGTCTGAGCAGGGGAACGCGACATGAGGATGGAGTGGATTGAGTGACAATTGCCAAACTCAGAGGGCTGTGGTCCAATTCTCTCCTCTTCTTGTAAGCTCAGTTTTCCACCACAAACACCAGAACATAGCAAAAAGGAGTATAAATGAGTTCACCTGCTTTTACACTATGATTTGACTGTTATATGTGTAATGTTTCTATTGAAAATATATTTAGAAAGGAATAGTTTCACCATATTAAAAAGAGAGTTCAGTTCACTTCACAGGGTTTACCTTAAAATTAGGGACATATGTAAATTAATCACTAATCACATTAAATAAATAATAGTCTTCAGGGCATAGTTTTTCCTCATTTTTGCAATACAGAATCAGATCAATGTGGCTGTTTTTGAGCAAGTTTTTAAAATATTTTTTAAATTGCATAGGATCATTCTGATCCAGATACCACAAAATCAAGTTCACAGAATCCAGATTTTCAGTTCTTTGAATAGGTCTATACCATTCGATCTACTGGACAGGTTATGGTACTACTTCTACACTGTCATAGGGAAACAGAGATGGGTACATAAATACATAAACTACATTAATAAGGGTACCTATGTTAAAAATAATAAAGCCTGAAGATCACTTATGTTATAAGTAAGTACACACATTTATTTGACACATCTAAATATGACAACTGACCACATACCTATACTGCAGTCAATTTAACATATGAACCTTTGGTTTTCAGATGTAAGAACTTTTTTAACCTGTTCACCTTAATTACATTACATTGCTTTCTTGCATGCCTTTCACGTTTCTAAGTCCACCCTGAATCCACGCTTCCAGTGGGATCAAGATAATCCTGATTTTAGGCATCAAAACTATACTAATCCTCTTTGAAAAACGCAAAAACTACATTTAATCCTGACTAAATGTCAGATTAGATGACCAAATCTGAACCCTGCCAGGGTTTTTTAGTTTTGAAAAACCCAATTCTAACATTTAATCCTATCTGATTGTTGAAATCCGATCAGATAACTTTTGAAAAACTGGGCCCAGAAATAACTTTGTCAAAGCAACTAAATAACTTTACAATGATGGTGAAAATGTGGGGAGATTTGGGTTCAAATCTTCCTAGAAGTCAGAAAAACATGCCATGTGAAAATTAAACTTTTGGGCACTTTAGGAAGTTTTAGTTATATTTCAAATCTGATTTATGAAATGTTCCATGTGGTTTATATTAAAATTGGGCTGGTAGTTCCTCCCTGTCGCTAATCCATCCTCCAGCACAGTAGGTGGCGGTAATGCACCGTTAACGCTGGAGGCCAAACGTCGATTAATCCCACCGAAGAAGAACGGCTCATTGGCGCGCATGCGTTCCTCGATGTATGTCAAGGCACAAAGTGGCGCTATATCGTTTCAACCTCTACTCAGGTAAGAATTTCCAAGACCTTTTATACAATTTTACGGTTAATTAGTCAAAGTTTCAACAACTAGCTATGGTGTAAGACAGATATCCACGGGCTTCCCGTGTCTCCTGATATGTTTTAAAGTAAAAAGGCGACCACGAGTAAATGTTTAACCCGCCTGAGATTGTATTTATTTGTCATCCTCTTGCCTCTGCCCTCTCTTATTGTTTCGCGCTGTCTCTAATGGCGGACGTGAGGCGGTCCTGCTTGCTGACGGAAGAGGGCACATTTTAGCCGTTGTTGAACATGTTATATTATCCTCTGATATTTGGAATAGTGTTGTAAAAACGACATACTGAGAATGATTGTTTTTAGGTCTGTCAAGTATTTTGACACAAACAGGGCAGTTAGACATGTAACAGTATAGCGCCTCCCTTCGGCGAGTTGACTACGTCACGTGTATTTTCTTTGGTTGCACGGAGTAGTTTCTGGGGTAACTTTCCAATTAAACGTTGACGTTACACAGGTATCTCAAATACAAGACATTTGTTTTGACTGTTGTGAAAACAATGTCCACTGTATTGTTTTCGGAGCACTGAAGTGTTTTTCCTTCTATGTAGTGTTCTTGGTTTTGTGTCAGTTACATGACTCACCATCACATGTGTTACTAATAGTCGGAATAATTTATAATTTTTTTGTAATAACAATGGCACATCTGGTTGTCTCTCCTCCCTCCAGTTCGCCTCTAATCCATTCCTGCCAGCAGGGGTGGGTATAGCTACAGTTTGTAAGGAGGTAGGCTGTCATTGGGACAGCCGTGATTAGGCGCACAATTGTCCCAGCGTCGTCTGGGTTTGGCCAGGGTAGGCGGTCATTGTAAATAAGAATTAGTTCTTAACTGTCTTGCCTACTTAAATGAAATAATGTATTCTATACGTAAATCTGAGATACTCCATTTAGTATGATATGTTATGTATGGTATTAATTTGTGTTAACATTTCGTATGATGCACTACATGACCAAAACTATGTGGGCAACTGCTTGTCAAATTTCTCATTCCAAAATCATGGGCATTAATATGTAGTTGGTCTCTCCCCCTGCTGCTATGATAGCCTCCACTCTTCTGGGAAGGCTTTATAGATGTTGGAACATTGCTGCAGGGGCTTTCTTCCATTTAGCCACGAGCATTGGTGAGGTTGGACGACTAAGCCTGGCTCGCAGTCGCCGTTCCAATTAATTCCAAAGGTATACGATGGGGTTGAGGTCAGGGCTATGTCCAGGCCAGTCACATTCTTCTACACCGATCTCAACAACCATTTCTGTATGGACCTCCCTTTGTGTGTGGGGTCATTGTAATGGTGAAACAGGAAAGGACCTTCCCCAAACTGTTTCCACAAAGTTGGAAGCACAGAATGGTCTCGAATGTCATTGTATGCTGTGGCGTTAAGATTTCCCTTCACTGGAACTAAGGGTCCTAGCCCGAACCAGGAAAAACAGCCACGGGCCATTATTCCTCCTCCACCAAACTTGACAGTTGGCACTATGCATTCAGGCTGTTAACTTTCTCCTGGCATCCGCCAAACCCAGATTCGTCCGTAGGACTGCCAGATGGTGAAGCGTGCGTCATCACTCCATAGAACGCTTTTCCTCTGCCCCAGAGTCCAATGGTGGTGAGCTTTATGACTCCAGCCGACGCTTGGCATTGCACATGGTGATCTTAAGCTTGTGTGCGACTGCTCGGCCATGGAAACCCATTTCATGAAGCTCCCGACCAACAGTTCTTGTGCTGACGTTGCTTCCAGAGGCCGTTTGGAACTCTGTAATGAGTGTTGCAACTGAGGACAGACAATTTTTACGCGCTTCAGCACTCGCCGGCCCCGTTCTCAGCTTGTGTGGCCTACCACTTCAACAGCTAAGCTGTTGTTGCTCCTAGCTTTTTCCACTTCACAAAAACAGCACTTACAGTTGATCGGGGCAGCTTTAGCAGGGCAGAAATTTGACCAATTGACTTGTTGGAAAGGTGGCGTCCTATGACGGAGTTTGCATGGTTGTGTGCTCGATTTTATATACCTGTCAGCAATGGGTGTGGCTGAAATGGCCAAATCCACTCATTTTGAAGGGGTGTCCACATACTTGTGTGCAGTGTCTGAAATTTCCTTTTTGGCTCACCTGCCAAGGGGACTGGTAGATGAAAAAATCCACCAGCCAGGCATTTTTTACCAGCCAAAATAATAAATTGCCTTTTTGTGTCACACATACATTCATTTCAGACAATAAGGTATTATGTTGAATACAAACTTAAAGAGGCTAGAGCAAAATTTGAAATCAAATAATTGTAATACAGTGTATATTGAGCAACGATTAATCAAATCAAGTTTATTTGTCGAGCACATTTTAAAAACAACTGTAGTTTACCAAAGTGCTGTACAGCTTGCAAAAATGCCAAACAGTGGGCACACAATGAATTAAACAAAACATATCAGATATAATGAATAAGAGTACATAGAAGTCAAAACGGAAACAATGGTAAGATACAATTGAGAAGTGCAGTGGACATAGAACTGGTGCTCTCCTGACACACAGGGGAAGCAGATCTACAAATCCTTTACTTTGAGTAGAAATACCCTGATAAAATAAATGTAAAATAGAGATTCATCAGATGCCGATTAATTATGGCTGGGGCTAGATTTCATTTCCCATCCTGAATACAACTGAAGAAGTCTTGAACTCAAAATTCTACTGAAGTATTTGTTATTAAATGTATTTAAGGATCAAACAAAAGTAAATTTGAGGGTTTTGTAAACCTATCAGATTCTTAATCATTTTAATCAACTTAAACCTCATCAGACTCCTCACTCTCTACTGCAATCACCCTCTTTGCAAGATCCATGAAGTTTGGCCTCCTGCTCCTGACAGAGTCCTGGTACCACAGCATCACAGCTTTTATTGGCTCATACTCCCTGATCTCTGGAGAGGACAGCTGGACCATAAGGAGATCAGACAGTGTATCAGATTTTAGATTGGACCGCCAATTGGTTTTCATCTGTTTCATGGTATTAAAACCTCTTTCACATTCAGCTGTGGAGGCAGGAAAAGACAGGAGTAGGTCAACTAATGCCAGCAAGTCAGGGCAGGAATGCTGATGGCTCCTGTTGACATGGAACCATGTCTCCTGTTGACATGGAACCAGGACATCTTCTGCAGGGACTGGGGCTCTTGGTACATCAGCACCTTCAGGACAGTCCACTGGTCAGGGATCCTTTCAACATGGATGCCAGAGGTCTCCAGGACAGGCTTGAAGTGGTCCACCAGGGTTTCCAGTTCAGTGTTTCCAAAATCTGGAATAATTGTATACAATACAATACAACAAGCATCATGCCGTTTTAATTCTCCAACTATAAAAATATGATAATGAACCTAAACTGACTGCCCTGTAATACAAAACATAAAGTAACCTGCTGCTGCGTCTCCTGACTCTGGCCAATTGGTGAAGCTGACCAGCTTGGTGGCACACAGGACCCCTACACTGGCGTCCCCGAACCTGTCAGTCATACTCTCGACTAGCCTATCAAGCATTTTGTCCTGTGAGGTGACGAGGGTCTTGGTGTCACCTCTGGTCAGCAAAATTCCCTCATCTGTTGGCCATCTGATGACAAAAAGGCTCATTTTAACATCCTTTCATATTTTTCCTTTACAACACACTCTCCCTCTCTTATTGACGTAATCTTTTCTCTTAATTCTCTTAAACTTCTTATGGCTGCAATCCCGTCACTGGGATGATATGACAACAGCCAGTGACAGTGCAGGGCGCCAAATAAAAAAAACTGAACGCTCATAATTAAAATTCCTCAGACATTCATGTGTCTTGTATCATTTTAAAGGTAATCTTGTTGTTAATCCCACCAAAGTGTCCGATTTCAAATAGGCTTGTCAGTGAAAGCACTACAAACGATTGTTAGGTCACCACAAAACCACAATAAGCACAGCCATTTTTCCAGCGAAAGATGGCTTTCACAAAAAGCAGAAATAGAGATAAAATGTATCACTAACCTTTTATCTTCATCAGACACTCATAGGACTTCATGTTACACAATACATGCATGTTTTGTTTGATAAAGTTCATATTTATATCAAAAATCTGAGTTTACATTGGCGCGTTAGATTCACTAGTTGCAAAAACATCAAGTGATTTTGCATAGCCACATTGTTTCAACAGAAATACTCATCATAAATGTAGATGATAAACAAGTTATACACATGGAATTATAGATATACCTCTCCTTAAAACCTTTGTGCTACCCATCCCGGATCCGGGAGCATCCTCATCAAAAAAGCTGACTAGCATAGCCTAGCCTAACGGGACAGGGATATCATATAATTTCATGAAATCACAAGTCCAATACAGCAAATGAAAGATAAACATCTTGTGAATCCAGCCATCATTTCTGATTTTTTTAAAGTGTTTTACAGCGAAAACACAATATAGAATTATATTAGCTTACCACAATAGCCAAACACACAAAGCCATTTATTCACCGCCAACATAGCTTTCGCAAAAACCAGCAATAGAGATCTAAATACTAGTCTTATAACATCATGTTATACAATACATTTATGTTTTGTTCGAAAATGTGCATATTTAGAGCTGCAAATCATGGTTATACATTGTGAATACGTAGCAACAATTCACCAAAATGTCCGGAGATATTTTGGACAGTCACCTAATCTAACCAAAGAACTCATCATAAACTTTACATAAAAATACTTGTATGGCAAATGAAAGATACACTGGTTCTTAATGCAACCGCTGTGTTAGATTTTTAAAAATAACTTTACTACAACATACAGCATGCATTATTGTGAGACAGCGCTCACCTATTCTCCGCCGTGTTGGAGCCAACATATTACACAAAAATACGAAATAACATCATAAATATTCTCTTACTTTTGCTGATCTTCCATCAGAATGTTGTGCAAAGGAGTCCTATTTCCAAAATAAATCGTTGTTTGGTTTTAGAATGTCCATTTCTTCTGTCGAATTAGCAACTTTGGCTAGCATTGTGGCGCGAACATGCCCATCAACTCTTGGCGCCTGGAACGAAAAATTCCCAATAAACGTCGAATAAACCGGTCAAACTCGGTTGAAAATCCTACTTTATGATGTTCTTCTCATATGAATCCAATAAAATCAGAGCCGGAGCAATTCGTAGTGTATACCGAACGCTTTTCAGAAGACAATATGAGGTTCCCCGGCGCGCAGCTGAATACTGACGATAGGGCGGACCTGTCACTCCAAAAGCTCTTATTCGGCCTCACAGCAAGCTAACACCCCATTCAACCTTCTACTGCCTGTTGACATTTAGTGGAAGGCGTATGAAGTGCATACAGATCCATAAATAAAAGCCAGTTGAATAGGCAGGCCCTGACAGAGCCTCATTTTCAGAATTTTCACTTCCTATATTGAAGTTTGCTGCCAAATGAGTTCTGTTTTACTCACAGATATAATTCAAACAGTTTTAGAAACTTCAGAGTGCTTTCTATCCAATAGTAATAATAATATGCATATTGTATGATCTAGAACAGAGTATGAGGCTGTTTAATTTGGGCAATATTTTTTCCAAAGTGAAAACAGCGCCCCCCGATTCACAAGAAGTTAATGCAACCGCTGTGTCAGATTTCAAAAAAACTTTACGGAAAAATAAACCATGCAATAATCTGAGACAGAGCTCAGA
Organism: Salvelinus fontinalis; assembly: GCF_029448725.1. Lineage (NCBI taxonomy): Eukaryota > Metazoa > Chordata > Actinopteri > Salmoniformes > Salmonidae > Salvelinus > Salvelinus fontinalis. The sequence continues at coordinate 48,302,782 of NC_074683.1, read as the reverse complement.
ACAATAGCCAAATTAGCCGCCATGTTGGACTCAACAGAAACCAGAAAATACATGATAAATGTTTCCTTACCTTTGATGAACTTCATCAGAATGCAGTTCTAGGAATCCCAGGTCCACAACAAATGCTTAATTTGTTCGATAATGTCCGTTATTTATGTCCAATTAGCTACTTTGGTTAGCGCGTTTGGTAAACAATTCCAAAGTCACAAAGCGCGTCCACTATAACGTGACGAAATATCAAAAAGTTCCGTAACAGTCAGTAGAAACATGTCAAACAATGTACTGAATCAATCTTTAGAATGTTATTAACATACATCTTGAATAACGTTCCAACCGGAGAATTAGATTGACTTCAATTGACCGATGGAACGGAGCTCACTCCTGTGAATGCACATTTGTGGCCCGCTGGAGGTCATTTTGCAGGGCGCTGGCAGTGCACCTCCTTGCACAAAGGCGGAGGTAGCGGTCCTGCTGCTGGGTTGTTGCCCTCCTAAGGCCTCCTCCACATCTCCTGATGTACTGGCCTGTCTCCTGGTAGCGCCTCCATGCTCTGGACACTACGCTGACAGACACAGCAAACCTTTTTGCCACAGCTCGCATTGATGTGCCATTCTGGATGAACTGCACTACCTGAGCCACTTGTGTGGGTTGTAGACTCCTTCTCATGCTACCACTAGAGTGAGAGCACCGCCAGCATTCAAAAGTGACCAAAACATCAGCCAGGAAGCATAGGAACTGAGAAGTGGTCTGTGGTCACCACCTGCAGAATCACTCCTTTATAGGCTAATTGCCTATAATTTCCACCTTTTGTCTATTCCATTTGCACAACAGCATGTGAAATTTATTGTCAATCAGTGTTGCTTCCTAAGTGGACAGTTTGATTTCACAGAAGTGTGATTGACTTGGAGTTACAATGTGTTGTTTAAGTGTTCCCTTTATTTATTTTTGAGCATTGTATATCAACCGGGACAGTTGGCTTTTCACTAGGACCGAGAGAAACAATGGCTGACTTTTCACTTTTGCGCAAAAATCGCTCAGAGCCCCCACCTATCCACTTACGCAATGTGGTCGTTCACGCTCATCCTTCAAAATAAAAGCCTGAAACTATGTCTAAAGGCTGTTGACACCTTAGGGAAGACATAGAAAAAGAAGTCTGGTTGATATCCCTTTCAATGGGCAATAGGTATGCATGGGAACAGAGAGGTCTCAAACACAGGGCCACTTCCTGGTTGGATTTTCCTCAGGTTTTAGCCTGCAATAGCAGTTCTGTTAACTCACAGACAAAAATTTTACAGTTTTGGAAACTTCAGAGTGTTTTCTATCCTAATCTAACACTTATATGCATATTCTAGTTTCGGGGGCTGAGAAATAGGCAGTTTCAAATGGGTACGTTTTTTAGCCAAAAATGAAAATGTCGCCCCCTATACTCATTAACATACATCTTGAATTACGTTCCAACCGGAGAATTAGATTGACTCCAGAAGAGCAGTGGAACGGAGGTCCTCCTCATGTGAACTCGCATGTGAAAGCATGGTCCGCTCGTGGCAGACCTGACTAATGACCTGACTCCTGTCTCCTTCGGCCCCCCTTCACATTAGAGTCATCAGACAAAGTTCTATTGACTGTTGACATCTAGTGAAAACTCATCAATATCTCGCTGTAATTTCAATGAGAGCTTGGTTGAAAATCTGCCACCTCAGAAACAATTCAAACAGGAAGTAGAACTTCTCAGGTTTTTGCCTGCCATATGAGTTCTGTTATACTCACAGACATAATTCAAACAGTTTTAGAAACTTCAGAGTGTTTTCTATCCAATACGAATAATAAGCTGTGGAATTGTGGAATGGAAGTTATGCCCAGTTTGTGTAGTCAAGGGCACGGCCTCATAGGGGAAAAAGAGCGCTTTGGGAAAAATGTGGTAGGCTTCTTTTTTTTCTTTTGTGTTTTGAGCCACATCATTAGGATCATCAGCTGTTAGTATCCCTGAACATGGGGCTTGATGGCAAGAAATTATGAGTTGCATTTGCAGGCTAGCAACAGAAACGTGCAATAACATCTGCTAAACATGTGTATGTGACAAATAGCATTTTATTTGAATAGAATATTCTGTAATTTAGCATATTCCGGTGTTTCAAAACCGTAAGAAACTGATTAGTGAACTTGACCACCACCCATTTTTTTTCTCATGTCATCAAGCAAGCAAAGAAACAAACAAACCTTGGAATGGAAACAAATGTATTACAGCTCTTTTTTTTTATTGCTGTGAGTCGCATTACATGGGTTTTTGTAAGCATGACACATTAATTAAACTACTTGATTTTTGCCTAGGCTTCAGAATTGTATGATATTTCACGTTGCACTTGGAGAATATTAACCCTTTATTGTCCATGGTTTGAGACAAAATGGATCCCATGATGCTGAGACAGTTGCCGTGTTTACTATGTTGTCATAACAAAATGACCATTCAGTTGTGTTCAGCTTTGGTCTTTGGGGGTGTCCATCACACTCCCAAACTGGAGAATGAGCATGGCCAGGTAGTGCTGCATCTCGGCTCCCATTTGGTGCCTACTGCCTAGTACTGAATGTTAACCTGATGTCTACCTTCAGATAACAACCAACCCCCATGGTAGTCTCCTGATCACTATGGCAACCAAGGTGTTGGATCACTTGGCAACAGAGATGGTAGAAGTGGACAAAGGGGGAGGAGAGAGACAGAGGATAGGTTTGTGACAGTGTTTGTATGGGCGAGGTAGAGGTTTGAATGAGAGGAGAACCTGGACAGAAGGTGTAGAGGGAGACCAAAAGGGGTAGGTGGGACTAGAAAGAGGGACAGGATGAGAGAGAAAATATGCAGAGATTATTATTCTTGCAAGACAGTGGCTGCCCTGGACAGTCTGGTATTGCAGGGCTTTTTATGCTCCACATACAACCCTGTCATTGTCCCCTGACCACAGTCATGTTCAATAATGTTCCAACCGGAGAATTCCTTTGTCTTTAGAATTGCAATGGAACGCAAGCTACCTCTCACATGAACGCGTGTGGTCAGCTCATGGCATTCTGGGAGAGACCTTACTCAATCCCCTCTCATTCACACCCACTTCACAGTAGAAGCCTCAAACAAGGTTCTAAAGACTCTTGACATCTAGTGGAAGATATGACCCCATAGACACTGTATATTCGATAGGCAATGAGTTGAAAAACTACAAACTTCAGATTTCCCACTTCCTGGTTGGATTTTTTTCACTGGTTTTTGCCTGCCATATGAGTTCTGTTATACTCACAGACATCATTCAAACAGTTTTAGAAACGTCAGAGTGTTTTCTATCAAAATATACGAATTATATGCATATTCTAGCTTTTATGGCTGAGTAGCAGGCAGGATAATTTGGGCACGCTTTTCATCCAAAATTCCGAATGCTGCCCCCTACCCTAGTGAAGTTAACTGGACTTTACCTGAGCAGAGCTCATTAATGATTCTTAAGAAATCCACCTGCGAGCCTAAAAAGTGGTTGGCTATATTCTTATTTTTTCACATATACACAGCTTGTACCTGGAATACTTGCACTCAACATGTTTACCATGGACTATGCTTACCCATAGGCTTATGGTAGGTTTATCCTAATAACCTGTGCTGTGTTTGTGTGGGTGCAGGTGGTAGCAGCCTAAATGATGGACGGGGAACACCAGGAAGAGAATCCTTCACATGAGAAAGAAAATGCTCTACACAATGAAGAGAAGACTTCATGTGATGTGGTGAAGACTTTATGTGACATGGAGAGAGCTTTATGTGACATAAAGAAGAGTGCTGAAGAGAGCAGTTCAAGTAATGACGAGAACAGTTCAGATGATGAGGTAGGACAAAAACTGGATTCAAAAGTCCCAAGTGGCTCAGAGCCTCTTCTATCTAATGCAGAACACCCCTGCGATAATAATGAATCTGAGCTGTTGCCCCAAAAAATCTCCCGAGTTAAAAAACCTCAACGCAAGAAATTCGCACCACGGAAAGGTACAAGGTCAAGCTTACGTTCTAGCACAAAAATGACAGTCAGCACATGTAGTATGACAGATGATGGTAAAAGAAAATGGAACAAAAAGCACTTCTGCCTGTATTGCAATGAACCACACCACAAAATTTCAAGACATTTAGAAAGGATGCACGCAGAAGAAGCAGCTGTCGCTCATGCTATGAGCTTCCCCAAACTCTCCAAAATCAGGTCTCTTTTGCTTGATCAAATCCGTAACAAAGGCAACTATCAAGTTCTTCAAAGTGGAGATGGTGAAATTGTGACTAAGGATAGACCCTCTTACGATGGTGTTTCTGTGCGTGACTGCCTGCCCTGCCAACACTGCTTAGCTTTTTTCAACAAAATAGATTTATGGAAGCATGAGGTCTCATGTAAAGCCAGAAAAGGACAAGAGGAAAAGAGGGGAGGAAAAAGAGTGCGGGTCCAGGCTGCGTCCTCTCGACTTCTTCCATTGCCTGTCTATTCTACTGGAGGATGTGAAGAAATAATACACAATATGAATCAAGATGACATCTTATGCCACATCAAAAATGATCCCCTGATATGTAAATATGGCAATGCACTATCTGCAAAGCATGGCCATGCCAAGTCACAGTTTACATACATTGGATCAAAAATGAGGGAATTGGCTAGATTTGTACTTACTGTAAATGAGATGGATTGTGGTGTTCAATATCTGCATGAAGTATGTGTACCATCCAAATTCAAATTGGCTGTTCATGCTGCCAGGAAAATGAGTGGTTTTGATCCTGCCTCCGACAGGTACAAGACCCAATCTCTTCCTTTAAAGATTGGCTATTCCTTGAAAAGAGCTACTGAAATAGCTTTTGGAGAGAGTCGTATGACAGAGGACCGTGAGGCAGAGGAACAAGCCAGAAGGTTCATTGAGCTTCTTGAAAACGATTGGAATAACTGTTTTTCCGGTCTGTCCCTCAGCGCTGTCCCTCAGTGTGATGAAGTTGATGTGACTTCACTAACTGAGGATTTGATTAAACTTCAGAAGTTTCTCAAGGTTGCAGAGGACACAGCAAAGAGAGAATTGCTCGAGAGCCCCACCAACGCTGTCTGGAAAAAGCTCAATGAAACTCTTCTTGCCGAAATAGCTCTCTTCAACAGAAAAAGGACAGGAGAGGTTGCGAAAATGCTGTTGGAAACATACACAAACAGAAAGAAATCTCCAGCCAGTGCAGACATTTTCAATAGCCTCTCAAGGCTGGAGCAGGAGCTTGGTGACGACAAACTAACCAGGGTGGAAATTGAAGGCAAAAATGGTAGAACAATGCCGGTCCTACTAACGGCGAGGATGATCTCATCTCTTGAGATCCTAATTGCAAACAGAGACAAAGTTGGTGTGTCAAAGGACAACCCTTATGTCTTCGCACGGAGCCCAGATGCAGCAAGCTACGTCAGAGGGTCTGACTGTCTGAGGAAATTTGCTCATGAGTGTGATGCCATGAATCCTGAAAGTCTGATCCATGCGACAGTGAGGAAAGAGGTTGCTATCCATTGCCAAATACTAAACTTGAATGAAAGTGAATTGGATCAGGTGGCAAAGTTATTGGGACATGACACCCAGGTCCACAAAGAGTACTACAGGCTCTCTGAAAACGCAGGACATCTAGCAGAAATCAGCAAATTGCTGCTTGCAATGGATCAGGTTCCAGTGGTAATTCCAGGGCCATCTGAGGAAAGGATTGTTTCACCTACATATGGTGAGTATCAGTTGCTTTGGAGAGTATTTGGACAACATGTTCATTTTGTTTCAAGGGTTAAATGTTCAGTCGAAAAATCCCAATTAAAATGTTGTGCCATTTACATGTTAACTCAAGCTACATTTTTGAGAAGCTTGCAACTCATTACCCTAAAGTATTTTCTCTGTTCCTCTTTACAATATATGATAATGACACATTCATGAATCCTTTTCTTCTGTATGTATTCATTTCATAGGGGCATATTCTGAAGGGACATATTCAGCGGGAAACGATTCTGCGAGGGCGTATCCTACTGGCACATATACCACTGGGTCATCTTATCCTACAGCGACATATTCAGCGAAGTCATATACATTGGGGGCACAGCCTTCAAGGTCATATCATGCTGGGACATATCCTGAGAAGTCATATCCTTCAGGATCACATTCTGCAAGGTCATATCATGCTGTGACAGATTCTGCAAGGGTTTATCCTACTGGGATAAATCCTGCTAGATCATATTCTACTGTGACACATCCTGCAGAGACCTATCCAGCAGCTTCGTATGCTGCAGGGACACATCTTGCAAGTTCATATCCTGCAAGTCCTTATGACCTATCATCTCCTGCAAGATCATATGCTTCGGGGACAAATCCTGCAAAATCATATCCTGAAGAGACATATCCTATGGGGACATATCGTGCAGGGACACATCTTGCGGGGTCACAACTTGCAAGGTCATATTCTGCCGGAACATATCCTGCACAGACACTTCCAGCGCGTACAGTTATTACCCCAACACTTAATGCACAGACACTTCCTGTTGGGGCAGTGCCTGCGGTTGCAGTTCCTTTGGGTGCAGTTCCTGTGGGGACAGGTTCTGTGGGGACAGATAAGGTGGCCACAGTGTGGAAACAGAGGATGTGGAGTGATGCAGCTAAGGCTGCGGTGAACCGTCAGATGGGACACTTTATCTCAATGATGGAGGTTCCAGGTAAACGGGACTGTGAAGTTTGCCTGCACAATGAACCAGCTCTAAGAGACAGGACATGGAGGGACATCAAAAACTATGTGCACAACACAGTAAAATCTATAAAACGGAAGAATGGCCTTACAAGATTGGACCCCACAAAACAGACAAAGAAAGGAGCAGCAAGGAAACAAAAAGAGGCAAAGCGTGCTAAAGAATGGGTTGGTGGAACAATGACAGTACCTGCACAGGGTCAAGAGGACAGACTTGAGGCAGGTCCTGTGGCAACACCAAGGAAACAGAAGATATGGAGTAATGAGGCTCAGGCTGCGGTCAGGCGGCAGCTAGGAGACTTCACTAAACTGATGAAGATTCCAGGTAAAAAGGAATGTGATGCATGTCTTGCAGCTGAACCAGCTCTACAAGGCAGGACATGGAAAGATGTAAAAAACTATGTGCGTAATACATTAATGACAATGTGCCGGAGGCATATTTCAGGCAAACAAAACATGGACCATGAAAAACCAAGTCCAAGGACACCGAAACCAGGGGTCCAACAAAATTCAGGGGTGCATCAGAAACCAGGGACGCTGTTGGGACTTCCAGAAGATCCTCCTGTTTATCTGTATTTATGATTACCTGTTTATCTGTATTTATGATTACCTTGAACTAGTTTTAAAAGCTTTTGATTTAATCTGACATCCTTGCTCATTCTTATCTCACTTTGTAACATAAAGCAAGAATGTAGAATCATTTTAAGGATATAATATCACTATGTACTTTATTCTACAAATGTATCCATAGCAACTAGACTACATAGTGACGTAGTATGCATATACACTTGTTTAGCTGACTTTTACGTACATTTTCTCAGCTTCTTTTTAACTGCAAAATTTATTTTGGCATGATATGTTCTGACGCCCAAATTCAAAATCCTTTGGCATGAGCTACACCAACGATGTATGTAAACCCTGGATTGCTGATGCTATGTATTGTCCTTTAAGAGGCTTTGAAGACACTGGTTGGCCTTGTTGGCACTCCCCACTAGGAGTAGTCCTCCATAGGAATGACTGGAATTCTACCGTATTTTAAATAAATGTTTCAAGGATTTTGTTGTTGTAGTGAGGACAGTAACATTAGTACTCTAAAATACTTTAAGGAACTTTTGTGTATTTTTGCCTGTACCATTGTATGTGTAGCTAATGTATATGTGTAGGTTAGGTTTTGAGTGAAAACAACTGTTCAGCAAACTGAGGATTTAGTGGGTTAGGCTATTCCTGGTAGAAGTGCGGTGTGAATGGGTTAAAGTACTACATTTGCGCCCAGGTTAGAGAGTATAGTTTGATGGTTGAGCCGCTTGAAATCCACCAATCACGTAAAGAAAAATGTTTCTGTTCTAGAATTATACTGAACGAAAATTATAGGGCGCAAATAGAAGATGCCAGGAATTTTCCATAAGCACAAAAACCTTATTTCTCTCATGTTGGGCACAAATTACTTCACAGCCCTGTTAGTAAGCATTTCTCCTTTACATTACAACTTACAGTAAGGAGTGTATACATTTTAATATTTGTTCGTACTGGTCCCAAGTGGGAATCGAACCCACAACCCTGGCATTGCAAGTGCCATGCTCTACCAACTGAGCCACACAGGACCTCCTTTACCAAGATAACCCATCCACCTGACAGGTGTGCCTCTCCCAGACTCCAAAGTACTTTGGCGTGACCCTGGACAACAAACACCCTGCCGTTGTCTGCAAATATCAAAGCAGTGACCCGCTCCTGCAGGTTCATGCTCTACAACATTGTACATTACGACCCTATCTAACACAGGAAGTGGCGCAGGTCCTAACCCAGGCACTTGTACTCTCCCGTCTGGACAACTGTAACTCGCTGTTGGCTGGGCTCCCCACTTAACCCATCAAGCCCCTGCAACTTATCCAGAACGCTGCAGCCCGTCTGGTTTTCAACCTTCCCAAGTTTTCTCATGTCACCCCACTCCTCCACACATTCCGCTGGCTTCCAGTCAAAGCTCTCATCCACTACAAGACCATGGTGCTTACCTACGGAACAGCAAGAAAAACTGCCCCTCTCTACCGTCAGGCTATGCTCAAACCCTACACCCCAAGCCGAGCACTGCATTCTGTCACCTTAGGTGCCACCCCAGTTTACAATTGGCTCGTTCATCCCCCTCCTCTCCCCTGTAACTATTCCCCAGGTCGTTGCTGTAAATGAGAACGTGTTCTCAGTCAACTTACCTGGTAAAATAACGGAAAAAGAAAAGGTCTCTTGGGGCTCCCAGCTCTGCCCAATCCAAATTCTTCTCTGTCCTGGCACCCCAAGCTAGGACAGCAGGGTCGTCCCCTCCCCACTTTCTATGCCTGTGATGTGGTTGTCCCACCTCGTGCATTCATCTTATGATGGCTAACTATGTCATTCTGGATAAGAGTGTCTGCTAAATTACTAAGATGTAAACAGCATGATCATTACTCAGGTGCACCTTGTACTGGGAAAATTAAAAGGCCACTCAATAATGTGCAGTTTTGTCACAACACGATGCTACAGATGTCTCATGTTTTGAGGGAGTGTGGAATTGGCATGCTGACTGCAGGAATGTCCACCAGAGCATTTAATGTTAATTTCTCTACCATAAGCCACCTCCAACGTTGTTTTAGAGAATTTGGCAGTACATCCAACTGGCCTCAGAACCGCAGACCACGTGTAACCACGCCAGCCCAGGACCTCCGCATCCAGCTTCTTCACCTGCGGAATTGTCTGAGACATGAAACTGAGGAGTATTTCTCTCTGTAATAAAGCCCTTTTGTGGGGAAAAACTAATTCTGAGAAAGAAAAAAATGATTCCCTCCCATGCCCACCCATGGCTGTGCCCCTGCCCAGTCATGTGATATCCATAGATTTATTTGCTTATGAATTGTAACTGAGTAAAATTATTCACATTTTTGCATGTTGCATTTATATTTTTGTTCGATATAGAATCTTCACATGACTACACAAAGATCAGCTCCATTAAATGTTTTATTTTAATGGATTATAAATACATACATACATGCAAGTAACTGAAATGTGTTTGGAAACAGTTCCTTCGTGATGTTGTGGCCTGCTGGAGGTCATTTTGCAGGGCTCTGGCAGTGTACCTCCTGGCACAAAGGCGGAGGTAGCGGTCCTGCTGCTGGGTTGTTGCCCTCTTACGGCCTCCTCCACGTCTCCTGATGTACTGGCCTGTCTCCTGGTAGCGCCTCCATGCTCTGGACACTACGCTGACAGACACAGCAAACCTTTTTGCCACAGCTCGCATTGATGTGCCATCCTGGATGAGCTGCACTACCTGAGCCACTTGTGTGGGTTGTAGACTCCGTCTCATGCTACCACTAGAGTGAGAGCACCGCCAGCATTCAAAAGTGACCAAAACATCAGCCAGGAAGCATAGGAACTGAGAAGTGGTCTGTGGTCACCACCTGCAGAATCACTCCTTTTTTGGGGGTGTCTTGCTAATTGCCTATAATTTCCACCTTTTGTCTATTCCATTTGCACAACAGCATGTGAAATTTATTGTCAATCAGTGTTGCTTCCTAATTGGACAGTTTGATTTCACAGAAGTGTGATTGACTTGGAGTTACATTGTGTTGTTTAAGTGTTCCCTTTATTTTTTTGAGCAGTGTATATTTAATCCACTTGCCTCCTAGATAATGTTATTATTGCAAGTCAATCTTTGTTGATTCTAATTGCTATAAGGTTCAAGGAGGAATTATGTAAAAACATTTGTTTGTTTATATTTATCAGTTTGTGTTATAACTGCAACAGATCTGCTACGGTGTTAGGTGTTAACTGAGAAAAATTATCAGGGGTTTCAACCACACCCCACTATTTACTGTCTAAAGATGTTTAAGTAGTTTTTTTTCACCAACATGTATTTGTAATCAAGCTGCCTTTCGTTACCCCCTGGTGCTCATTGTGTGTACTCTAGATACTATATTTGCTTCGTTAATAAATTGTTACTTGATGTAAATGTTCAAATGTTATTCCAGTTCTCAGAATATTCATATAGCCTTCTTGAGGTCCACTATTAGTGTTCCAACAGGGATTTAGAATTGTACCAATAACAGTTCAAGGAAACAGCTTTGAGATTTCATGACGTAATGCTAGGAATCTATCATCACCATTGCTTTATGCTTTTATGAACTTAACCATTTTGGATGAAAAGACAACACCCTAGGTAAGTATAAAATCAGCTAAACCTTCAAATAAGTGAACTGCCCCTCTAATTCTTTAAGCAATTAGCCCCTCCCCATTTAATATCATATGTAACTTGTTTGCTACAAGTGGCTTTGGAAAGCTGTGGTCCTTAGTAATGAAGGAGTCTGTCTGTGTGTATGTGTGTGTGTCTGTTGCCTTCCACAGGACACCAGTGGTATGTCCATGAGTATGTTGGCAGCAGCAGGGGGACAGGATGACATCCTGAGGCTGCTGATAAAGAAGGGAGTGAAGGAGAACGGACGGCAGAAGAACGGCACCACTGCCCTAATGCACGCTGCAGAGAAGGTAACACAGGACAGAATGGTTTAAACCACCTTATTACAAGTACACACGTATACATTCCCCTTGTTTGTATGTTAAATGTCTGTTCTGCTATGTTTACTTACTATAAACAAGGGGGCATGTAGACAGGACCCCGACACCTAATAATGGTGATGAGTACATATAAGTTAAGGCCAAAGCTTAACCCTCTATCCTTTCATTTATCATTTCAGAACTTCCTGACCACAGTTGCTATCCTCCTGGAGGCAGGGTCCTACGTTAACGCTCAGACACTGGGAGGAGAGACGGCCCTGATGAAGGTACGGGGGAGGAGAAAAAATAAGGGGAAAATGGGGGAGGTGAAGATAAATGCTGTGTTTAATTAGAACACAAACATTTCTATCATTATTATATATTTTTTAACGTTTTTGCTTTGTCATTATGGGGTATTCTGTGTAGATTGAGGGGGGAATAACTATTTAATCCATTTTAGAATAAGGCTGTAACGTAACAAAATGCAAAATGTGGATAAAGTCCAGGGCTCTTAATACCTTCCCGAATGCACTGTACATGTGTGCGTGCGGTGGCCATAAGTATGAAGGATGGTTGTTGTTTTAGGCACTTTTGCAACACATGATTCTATATCCTAAACTACTTTAACTACATAAGAGCTTTCAAGAATGCATGATTATAACTACCTGGTTAAAATAGTCATCCAAATCACTTGTAGTTAAAGTAGTAGTTGTGATGATGATAATGCAGAGCACATCCTGGCAACAACATGCCATTGTAGACGTACGATAGTTGGATAAGCAGTTATCAATGATCTACTGTAATCCTTGTTTTATAAGAGGTGGGAATTCATTTGATGTGAGCATTACATATGTCTTAACAGCCATATCATTGAGATAATTTCCCCTTTTTTGTCAACTGCTGTACAAACGGGTATTGAAGTAAAACAGGGTGATATATTTGCCTAGTTCAATAAAACAGTGAGGTTTTATTTATGTCTTGTGTCAGCCGGTACTTTGATCATGTTTTTTTCTCTGTGTGTGTATGTATTGAACGTATTGTACCGTTTCAATGTCCTGAACAGGCTCCTGGGCGGTCCTTTATCTGAACGTCATCAGTAGAGAGTCCTTTTGAGGACGAACAAAATGGCCGGAGTGGATTGAGTGACGGTTGCAAGACTCATAGGGCTGTGGTCCAATTTCTCCCCCTTTTGCACTTTTGTTTTAACTCCCCCCCCCATCGATTGAAAATAAATGGACTTGTCTATGAATTATGGTGGAAAATCTCTGGTTTATTCTTACACCAATCCAATTATTTTAAATCCATGAGGAGGAGTGGTCAAATGCACACTTTGTGGAGTAAATAATTGTAATGCAGTATTTTGAAACAGGGCATTTGTTCCTGCTTGTGTGAGAGAGTAATAGCCATGGTAGCTTAGAATGCAAATCCTGCTGATGAACGACACAAGACAGATGACATCACAACTTTGACCAGCAATTCAAGTCTGTCACCCATTTGTTGCAATAGAATGGGACTGCAAAATGGGAATAAGTGCTTGTGAATGGTTTGGAATTAGGTTAGATGTACATCTAGATTTTTAAAATATGTACTGTATATCAAATGTCTATTGATAATGTATTTTTATTAATGGCCTATTAACTATAAAGGCTCATACTTGTATAATAAGCACTGACAGGATGCAGCTGTGTGACCAACTGCGGTCGAACTCAGGTTTCCCAAGGTTGGGTTGGCCTGCTGAGCTAAAAGCCTAGGCGTTAGCAGGGTGTTACGCAAGATGCCAGATCATATCAGTAAGGTTACTCATTCACATGTGATTTACACACAGACACTATGAGCATCAACGTTCCACTCTTCAACAATAAAGTATAGCCTAATACAGTCAGTGCACACAATCATCTGCTTGCAATAGCATAAATTCATCGCTAGGCGGGGGTTAGACCAATAAAAGGATGCGGATAAAATGCCCCACAGCACAAGGGTCATGACTAGAAGGGATCCAACGGTTGTCAAAATAACGCCCAATTTTTTTTTTTGGTGGCATTTTATCTAACCCTAACATTTAACCTAATTCTCCTAACCTGCTGCTTCAGTTTTATCCCGCTACGAAGTCAAATCTGACGTTAATTTGAGATAAGCAGGACCCGTTCTAGCCATTACCCATTACCGTTTTTTTTAGTACATGGTCCTTTAGAGCTGGGTCAGAGCAAGCGGATCCTGTTCTTTTATAGATCAATGATCCTGAATCATTCAGCACATTAGCAAATATTGCCGTTATAGCATCATCACCATGAAAGTAATGTTCTTGGGTCTTCTTAATTCGGTAAGTTTGCAGATGTAGGCTATCAGAGTATGGGCATAGCACCTGGTTTATATGTTTTGTTTTGAGACCATGCTTGACTCTTTCTCACGCACCTGATCCGCCATTTTTAAAAGCCCTCTAGTCCTGTGCTTTGTATAAAAAGTGCCCCGTGCTCTCTCAACATGTGAGTATGGTCCAACTCCGCAATGCTTCGTTGCAAGACGGTTCCGAAATGGTTAAGATAACATTGGTCTACAGAACACATACTGACCAAAGTGTTAAAAGGGTGATTTGAACCAGATGTTTGCAACATTATGTTTTTCATATAACATGCTACATGATTCCAAGGGTGGTGTTTGACATATTCCGTTAAAACATTTATTTTGGCACATGGTAATATTCTATTGAAAGCCATTATGTAATGCAGAAACCACCGGTAGACGTGTGTTGGACATGAACGCAACCGGGACAGGACTGAATGCTGATTGGATCTCTACAGTGTGGTCAATGCCACCTCGATTGCGGTTCAACCGTAAACACACCAGATGGCAAAGTAAAATGCGTAATCATTGCCAAATGCATTATGTGGCTGGTTCATGGTAAAGTACTGCTATTATTATGAGTTTCAGGTATTCGAGACCAATTGAATTGTCAACCGCACCACTCCTGATTGAACATTGTGCGCCTGCGCGATGATGAAACAGGAGAAAGATCTCGTTCAGATCTCGTTGGAAGAATCCTCCCACGCGCGGACAAGAACGTCTTTACGTTGGGGCGCATGCGTGCGTTCCCCGATTTATATCAAGGCACAAAAGTGGCGCTATATCGGTTCAAGCTCGACTCCGGTAAGAATTTCCGAGACGTTTTATTGACATTTTACGGTTAATTAGTCAAAGTTTCAACAACTAGCTGAGGTGTTAGACAGCTGTCCACGGGCTCCCTTAAGTCTCCTGCTATGTTAGAAAGTAAATATGTGACGATTTATCAGTCAGTTTGTACCCCGCCTGAGATTTTCTCCCCCTCTCTGCTGTGGAAGGGTACTAAGCTATATTGCCTCCACTCTTTCATATTGTTTCGCTCGCTCTCTAATGGCGGACGTGAGGCAGTGCTGCTTGCTGACGGAAGGGGGGGGGGGGGGGGCATTTTAGCCCTTGTTGAAAATGTTTAGTTACCCCCACATGTTTGGAATAGTGTTGTAAAAACGACACATTGAGAATAAATGTTTTTAGGTCTGTCAACTATTTTATTGACACAGAGTAGTTTGTAGATATGTAACAGTATAGCGCCCCCCTTCGGGTGGCAACGTGTATTTTCTGTGATTGCCCCGGGTAATCTCTCTGGGGTAACTTTCCAATTAAACGTTTACGTTACACAGGTATTACATAAACAATACATTTGTTTTGGTTTTCAGACTGTTTTGTGAAAACAAATAATATCCACTGAATAATGATTCGCCTCAGAGCACGTTTTTTTTCTAGCTATGTAGCCTATCACATTGTCGGATTAACGTGAATAATACGTTGCTCTCTATGATTTTTGTCGGTTATGCGACTAAATATCACATGGGTCTTCTAATAGTCTCGAATAATTTACGTTAATTTTTCTATAAGAATGGCGCAGTCTCGTTGGCTCTCATCCCTCCAGTTCGCCGCAAATCCATTTCGTGGAAGGCCGGGCAAGCAGAGGTGGGAACGGAACTGAACCACGTTCTGTGGTTCTCAAATTAGCTCACTGACCCCATCTACCCCTCTCCTATGTTCGTCAGTGGGTCTTCTCGGGTATGCATTAATGATATTTGTCATAGGTCTATTATCCACCTAAAGTTTTGGACCATTCGCTCTAAGTTTCCTGAATAAAAACGATAGCAGGGCGGGTTGACATTGTTATCCGGTTGCCTTGACAGTGGAGGAGCTGTGGTCCTCGCGATTGAACGGAGGTTCTACCCGGGTTGTGTAGTCACGGGCACGGCCTGATATGGCACGGCCTGATATGGGGAGAGCTTTGGACAAAATGTGGTATTTTTCATCTATTGAGCCACATTGTGATCATCAGCTATTAGTAGCTCTAAACATGGGGCTTGATGGCAAGAAATTATATGAAGCATTAGCAGTCTAACAGCAGGAATGGAATAGGACTACAATTGAGCATATTCGGGTGTTTGGTAGCTGCTTCACTCTGCATCAAGCATCATTCATAAACAGTGGCTTGAGCATTACATAATATGACTGAATGGTCATGACTGTAAGAGCAGAAGAGTACCAGGGACCACCTGGGGTATGATGAAAGCAAGGGGCATGTGCTTGTCTTAATTACATCATACCTTAGTCACTCCCCATGATCTAATTGAAATGATGCAGTTTTAGCTGTACTCTGTGTTGCCTGTTTGCAGATGTATGAGAATGTGGCTGTTGTACCATCTGTTTAACACTAGTGCAGTGCTTCAGTGTTCAGTTCAAATCCTGAATGTCTCGCTCTAACCACACCTGTTATGAGGGTAGGAGCATCAACTGATACGTCTTGTTGGTGGAACGTTGCATGTCCAAGCCCTTTGCAAGAAGGAGACACGTGAATATGGAGTACTTTCGCACAGTGCTGCACTGCAGTCTGGAGTCTATTTTCTCCTTTCCGTGTCAGTGACTTGGTTCTAGCACAGGTCGTTTTGCGGTTTTATTTTTTACTATTTTGATATGAATAATGCATAATGTTACTCTATGTATAGAACCCAGAACAATCTTATTGATACTTTACATTTTTTATTTTATTTAACCTTTATTTGAAGGGATACCTCGAGATTGAGATTTAGGTTGTTTTTCAGACAAACTCATGGATACCATTTATGTGCTTGTGGTTTGGAGATTATAATGTATTTTATTTTGGGGGGTATTTTACCCCCATTTTCTCTCCAATTTCAATCTTGTCTCATCGCTGCAACTCCCGAACAGGCTCGGGAGGCGAAGGTCGAGTCATGCGACCTCCGAAACATGACCTACCAAACCACGCTTAACACCCGCCCGCTTAACCCGAAAGCCAGCCGCACCAATGTGTCGGAGGAAACGCCGTTCACTGTCAGCCTGCAGGCGCCTGGCCCGCCGCAAGGAGTCGCTAGAGCACGATGAGCCAAGTAAAGTCCCCCCGGCCAAACCCTCCCCTAACCCGGACGGCGCTGGGCCAATTGTGTGCCGCCCTATTGGCACTCCCGATCACAGCCGGTTGTGACACAGCCTGGGAACAGACCGCTGCCTACCGGGGAACAGTGGGTTAACTGCCTTGTTCAGGGTCAGAATTACATTTTTACCTTGTCAGCTCTAACCACTAAGCTACCTGCCGCCCCAGTACCTGCCGCCAGCTCCTCTCAAAAGCAGGGAATTGGACCATAACTACTCCAAAGCTGGGTGGTTGGTCATTTATAGTCTTACAAAGCTATACATGCATACATTACAGGGCAAAAGTTTTTTAACACCTACTCATTCAAGTTTTTTTTTAAAGCTATTTTATATTTTTACAAATTATATTTTAGATTCTTCAAATAGCCACACTTTGCCTTGACGACAGATTTTGCCAAGAGTATGCAAAGCTGTCATCAAGGCAAAGGGTGGCTATTTGAATAATCTCAAATATAAAACATATTTAGATTTAACACATTTGTTGATTACTATATGATTCCATATGTGTTATTTCATAGTTTTGATGTCTTCACTAATATTACACAATGTAGAAAATGGTACAAATAAAGAAACCCTTGAATGAGTAGGTGTTCTAAAACTTTTGACCGGTAGTGCCGTAATCAATGTTTTATGCATTTGTACATTTGACTGATAATCATAAGAAACAAGGTTCTATCCACTTCCCCATTCTCTGTCTTGTCACATAGAGATGTATTGAGATAGCAACGTTGTATCTGTCACATTATGGCGTTGGTGAGAGCATGGGCAGCGACATTGAGACAGATATAACGTTAGGATCTCTATATATCTGTGTGCGACAGAGCATGAGGAAGTGGGTAGAATCTCGTTTTATAATGACCAACCACCCAGCTTTGAAGTAGTTGGGTCTATGACCGTAAATCAGCTTCTGGCCAAAATCATTCTACAGACTAGAGCTGGGCGATATGGATGACGAATCCATATCGATCAATTGCCTGAATGGATACAATAATGATAAATAGGACGTTAAGTTTATAACATTAATATGCACCAATTTTATTTATTTATTTTAACCTAGTACTACTAGTTTGATGGGACTAGCCATCAATTTCCCATTCACAATCACCCATATTAGCAAACTTATTTCAAACTTCAAATTTCTCTAGTATGGGCTTAATTACATCAGATGCCTGATGGAGGAGATGTGTTAGAAAATATAATAGAACGAGGAGTGGATACAGGGTAGTAGCTTCACTAGGGTTGCAAAGGGTCGGAAACTTTCTGGTAAATTTCCATAGGAAGTTGAACCTGGGAATTTTGATTAAATACATCAAAAAAGTTAGCTTATAACAGTGAACCTTTTTTGAGGGATACACAAGGCAATTCTAGGTCTTGTGGCATATTTTGGTTAAACTATCCCAAAATCAATGGAATTGCAACCCTCTGCATGCACAGTGCATTCTTCCATCACATGTGCAGTGCACTCTACCATCACATGTACAGCTGATTCTCAAGATCTTGCACACTAATGAGATGCTGTAGAGCCCACACTACTACACTGGCTGAGCCAAGGACTACATGCTTTCTGGAAAGTTTTGATTACAATACTGGGTGGGGTGAATATATGACATAATTTTCTTTGTTAAATTAAACAACTCCTTTGTAAGATAAATGTTTTGAAATGAAACATGTATGGAAACAGGTGAAATAACACTCATTTAGCAGGCTCAAGCAAGCTAAAACCCACATGGTAGCAAAAACTAACTAGCAGAAATTGTTAACAAGTTAGAAATTATTTAAACACACTTTGATGTAGGATACTATTTATTATTTAACTTCTACTTCATCACAATCCTGGATCCGGGAGCACCCTCATCAGTAAAAAAGCTAACTAGCATAGCCTAGCATAGCTTCACAAGTAAATACTAGCATCTAAATATAATTAAATCACAAGTCCAAGACACCAGATGAAAGATACACATCTTGTGAATCCAGTCATCATTTCTGATTTTTAAAATGTTTTACAGGGAAGACACTATGTATTTCTATTAGCTAACCACGATAGCAAAAGACACAACTTTTTTTTACCACCATTTTTTCCCGGCATAGGTAGCTATCACAATTTCGACCAAATAAAGATATAAATAGTCACTAACCAAGAAACAACTTCATCAGATGACAGTCTGATAACACATTTATTGTATAGCATATGTTTTGTTAGAGAAATTTGCATATTTCAGGTATAAATCATAGTTTTACATTGCAGCCACCATCACAACTCTCACCAAAGCAACTAGAATAACTACAGAGACCAACGTGAATTACCTAAATACTCATCATAAAACATTTATGAAAAATACACAGCGTACAGCAAATGAAAGACAAAGATCTTGTGAATCCAGCCAATATTTCAGATTTTTTAAGTGTTTTACAGCGAAAACACAATATAGCATTATATTAGCTTACTACAATAGCCAACCACACAACAGCATTGATTCAAGCCAACAATAGCGATAACGAATAAACCAGCAAAAGATATAAATTTTTTCACTAACCTTCTCAAACATCTTCAGATGACAGTCCTATAACATCATATTACACAATACATATAGAGTTTGTTCGAAAATGTGCATATTTAGCGGCACAAATCGTGGTTATACAATGAGAATAGTAGCCAAGCTGCCAACAAAATGTCGGGAGAAATCTTGGGAGAGGCACCTAATCTAATCATTAACTAATCATAAATTTGACTAAAAAATACAGGTTGGACAGCAAATTAAAGATACATTAGTTCTTAATGCAACCGCTGTGTTAGATTTTTAAAATTAATGTTACTACGACATACAGCGTGCGTTAAAGCGAGACCGCACCGAAATTAATGTCGGAATAGGAGTTTTACATTTTTCAACAGAACAACGAATTAACATCATAAATAGTTCTTACTTTTTGATGAGCTTTCATCAGAATCTTGGGCAAGTTGTCCTTTGTCCAAAATAATCGTTGCTCGGTTGTAGATTGTCGCCTTCAACTTTGGAATTAGCAGTAAACATTAGCCATGTGGCCCAGACGTGCCCAACTCACTATAACGCAGCACAAAGAAATATCCGAAAATCGCAATATACTGATATAAACTGATATAACTCGGTTTAAAATAACAACATTATGATGTCTTTAACACCTATATCGAAGATATATCCGGCTCTGATTTTATAAGGCCTATAACGGGAGCTTTCCAGAACGCCATCCTGAGGTCTGTCTTGCTTCATGGCGAATGTTGAAAAGAGTGCACCCCACGTTCCCAGACCCTTTTATATGGCCTCAGATCTGCCTAGCAACTCCATTCCAAATCTCACTATTTGCTGACATCTAGGGGAAGGTGTATGCAGTGCATCTCGACCAATAGAAGACATGCAAATTAATAAACTGACCCCAGAACAGCCTGCCTGATTTCAGATTTCTCACTTCCTCACAGGAAGTTTGCTCCAACTTGAGTTCTGTTTTACTCACAGATATAATTCAAACGGTTTTAGAAACTAAAGAGAGTTTTCTATCCAATAGTAATAATAATATGCATATTGTACGAGCAAGAATTGAGTACGAGGCAGTTTAATTTGGGAACGAAATTTTTACAAAGTGAAAACAGCACCCCCTATTGAGAAAAGGTTCACTTCTTATGGCTGCAATCCCGTTAACGGGTTGATATGACAACAGCCAGTGAAAGTGCAGGGCGCCAAATTCAAACAGAAATCTCATAATTAAAATTCCTCAAACATACATACTCAATCTTATACCATTTTAAAGGTCATCTTGTTGTTAATCCCACAAGTGTCCAATTTTCAAATAGACTTTACAGCGAAAGCACCACAAACGATTATGTTAGGTCACCGCAAAATCACAGAAAAACACAGCTATTTTTCCAGCCAAAGACAGGAGTCAAAAAAAGCAGAAATAGAATTAATCACTAACCTTTGATGATCTTCATCAGATGACACTCATAGGACCTCATGTTACACAATACATATGTCTTGTTCGATTAAGTTCATATTTATATCCAAAAACCTCAGTTTACATTGGCGCCATGTTCAGAAATGCCTCAAATATCCAGAGAAATTGCAGAGAGCCACGTCAAGTAACAGAAATACTCATCATAAACTTTGATGAAAGATACATGTTTTACATAGAATTAAAGATACACTTGTTCTTAAACTTCGTATGGCTGCAATCCCGTCACCGGGATGATATGACAACAGCCAGTGACCGTGCAGGGCGCCAAATTCAAAAAACATAATTAAAATTCCTCAGACATTCATGTGTCTTGTATCATTTTAAAGGTAATCTTGTTGTTAATCCCACCAAAGTGTCCGATTTCAAATAGGCTTGTCAGTGAAAGCACTACAAACGATTGTTAGGTCACCACAAAACCACAATAAGCACAGCCATTTTTCCAGCGAAAGATGGCTTTCACAAAAAGCAGAAATAGAGATAAAATGTATCACTAACCTTTTATCTTCATAAGACACTCATAGGACTTCATGTTACACAATACATGCATGTTTTGTTTGATAAAGTTCATATTTATATCAAAAATCTGAGTTTACATTGGCGCGTTAGATTCACTAGTTGCAAAAACATCAAGTGATTTTGCATAGCCACATTGTTTCAACAGAAATACTCATCATAAATGTAGATGATAATACAAGTTATACACATGGAATTATAGATAAACCTCTCCTTAATGCAACTGCTGTGTTAGATTAAAAAAAAAAAATTACGGAAAAATAAACCATGCAATAATCTGAGACGGAGCTCAGAACAATAGCCAAATTAGCCGCCATGTTGGACTCAACAGAAACCAGAAAATACATGATAAATGTTTCCTTTGATGAACTTCATCAGAATGCAGTCCTAGGAATCCCAGGTCCACAATGAATGCTTGATTTGTTCGATAATGTCCGTTATTTATGTCCAATTAGCTACTTTCGAATTGTTTACCAAACGCCCTAACCGAAGTCTCAAAGCGCGTCCACTATAACGTGACGAAATGTCCAAAAGTTCCGTTACAGTCAGTAGAAACATGTCAAACGATGTACTAAATCAATCTTTAGAATGTTGTTAACATACATCTTGAATAACGTTCCAACCGGAGAATTACATCAACTTCAATTGACCGATGGAACGGAGCTCACTCCTGTGAACGCGCCAGTTCAATGCGTGGGCACCTCATGGAAGTGATTACTCATTCCTGTCTCCTTCGGCCCCCCTTCACATGAGTCATCAGACAAAGTTCTATTGACTGTTGACATCTAGTGGAAGCCGTAGGAAGTGAAAACCCATCCATAACTCTCTGTATTTTCAATGAGAGCGTGGTTGAAAATCTGGCACCCCCAGAAAATATCCAAACAGGAAGTGGAACTTCTCAGGTTTTTGTCTGCCATATGAGTTCTGTTATACTCACAGACATAATTCAAACAGTTTTAGAAACGTCAGAGTGTTTTCTATCCAATACTAATAATACTATGCCTATATTAGCAACTATGACTGAGGAGCAGGCCGTTTACTCTGGGCACCTTTCATCCAAGATACTCAATACTGCCCCTTCAGCCATAAGAAGTTAATGCAACTGTTGTGTCAGATTTCAAAAAGCTTTACGGCAAAACACAATTTTCAATAATCTGAGAACAGCGTTAATCCACAAGCAAGCCATACAGTTACCCGCCAAATTGTGCAGTCAACAAAACTCATAAAAAGCGATATAAATCTTCACTTACCTTTGCTGATCTTCGTCGGAATGCACTCCCAGGACTCCCACTTCCACAAGAAATGTTTGTTTTGTTTGGTAATGTCCATCATTTATGTCCAAATAGCTATTTTTGTAGTGTGTTTGGTAAACACATCCAATGTCAGGAAGCGCGTTCACTAAAAGCTGACGAAATGTCAAAAAGTTCCGTAACAGTCAGTAGAAACATGTCAAACGATGTATTGAATCAATCTTTATAATGTTTTTAACATAAATCTTGAATAACGTTCCAACCGGAAAATTACATTGACTTCAGATGAGCGATGGAACAGAGCTCCCTCATGTGAACGCGCATGGTCAAAGAATGGTCAGGTCATGTCAGACCTGACTAATTCCCCTCTCATTCGCCCCGCCTTTACAGTAGAGGCATCAGACAAGGTTCTACAGACTGTTGACATCTAGTGGAAGCCGTAGGAAGTGCAAACTCATCCATATCTTGCTGTGATTTCAATAGGAACTTGGTTGATAATCAACCAGCCTCAGAATTTCCACTTCTTGTTCGGATTTTTTCTCAGGTTTTTGCCTGCCATATGAGTTCTGTTATACTCACAGACATATTTCAAACAGTTTTAGAAACTTCAGAGTTTTCTATCCAATACTAATAATAATATGCCTCTATTAGCAACTATGACTGAGGATCAGGCCGTTTACTCTGGGCACCTCTGTGCACCTTTCATCCAAGCTACTCAATACTGCCCCTGCAGCCATAAGAAGTTAACTGCACAAGGATTTGTATTTGTTTTTTACTCATTTTACCCCCTAATCTATACAGGAAAAGGCCACGGGTACTATCTGACCTGTGGAGACATTTCACTGCAGCTAATGTATAAGGAAAACCTGTGTACACTTGCAAATACTGTGTCAAATCATATGTGAAGAATGCAACAAAGGTGCAGAATCATCTGGCCAAGCGCATAAAGTTCCCTCAGCGCTCACAACAAGCAACCTCTGACAAAAGTCCCTCTACTTCTATTTGAGTTGGAAATGAAGAATCGGACACCTCATCGATAGCAACAGCTCATGGTCCTCCTGGGATCAGAAGTTTTATTTTGACTCAATAGAGGAATGTAGTCAGAAATGCTGGTGAATGTCTTGCTCGAGCTGTGTATGCAACTGGTTCACCTCTGATGCTCACAGGCAACGTATATTGGAAGAGATTTCTGAATGTTCTTTGCCAGCATACACCCCTCCAACCAGACATGCTTTATGTACTCATTTGCTGGATGCAGAGTTCAAGTGAAGGTCACGCAAATCATAGAAAAAGGAGACTGTATTGCAATCATCTCTGATGGGTGGTCGAATGTTTGTGGGCTAGGAATAATTAACTACATCATCTTCACCAGTACTCTACACAGAAACAAGGGACAACAGACACACCGGTCTCCACATTGCAGATGAGCTGAAGGCGGTCATTGATGACCTTGGACCACAGAAGGTATTTGCACTGGTGACAGACAATACTGAGAACATGAAGGCTGCTTGGTCTAAAGTGGAGGAGTCCTACCCTCACATCACACCCATTGACTGTGCTGCTCATGTATTGAATCTGCTCCTCAAGGACATCATGGAACTGAAATTATCCACCGCATCTCCCAAAAAACGTTTTTAACATACATCGGTAAAATGATAACTAAAGCTTTAGTTTCTAGACTATCATTTTACAGCTGTATGTTGAAAACGTTTTTGGGGAGATGCGACGGATCATTGGGAGCATTCAATATTCCCTTTTGTTGTTCAGTGAAATCATCCCATGTGAAAAGTCAACTCATTTAATGAAAGTTAAATTCGTAACAATTGTTTTATTTCTATTGGAAGGATTTAGTAATTGGCAATTACGTTTACTTATGATAAGGTAAAAGGTTTATATTTGTCTCAATATGATACGATAAATATATCCAATGCAAAAAAACATCTACCTATATTCCTACCTCTGAATATCAGCTGTGTTGATTAATCAAATTCGGGGAGGGGAGCAAACTGTACGTGGGAATTAACGGGAATATTGGAATTACCATTTAAATTTTGATGTTTTTGCATTGGATACATTTACCATATACGGTGACAGAAAAATAAACCTTTTAACTTACCATAAGTAGATATTTTAACTAGGCAAGTCAGTTAAGATCAAATTCTTATTTACAATGAAAGCCTACCGGGGAACAGTGGATTAGGGTTAACTGCCTTGTTCAAGGGCAAAACTACATATTTGTACCTTGTAAGCCCAGTGATTCGATCTAGCAACCTTTAGTCTACTGGCCCAACGCTCTAACCACTAGGCTACCTGCCGCCCCATAAATTGCAAATGATTAAATCCTTCCGATAGAAAAAATTATAATAATTTAGTTCCAAATGTAACTTTAAGTAAATTAGTTGACTCTTCAAATGGGATGAGTTGACTGAACAACAAAAGGGAATATTGAATGATCCCCAATGATCCATCGCATCTCCCAAAAAACTGTTTCAACATACATCTGCAAAAAAAAAGCAAAGCTGTAGTTTCTAGACTGTCTTCCTCTCAGGCTTCCAGGTCTTCTCCCTGGACCTCCTCAATGTCCACCTCTTGAGCATCAGACTCAACAGCCTGACCCGAACTGCATGAACTTTTAACCCCAGATGTCATTTATTTGACCACCCCTTTCATATGGGCCCGTATGTTTGGTATGGAAAATATCAGGGTCCCCCTCAACGAAGGTTTCGACCAAATCAAGACTCTGAGGCTTCATCTTCACTGTCACTTTTCAACCTTGAGGATGGCTCGTTGTCTGGCTCAAAAAAACTCAAACTTGCCCGGATGGCCACCAATTTTTCAACCCTTGTATTGGTCAGCCGGTTGCGTGCTTTGGTGTGTGTTCCCAAACAAGGACCAGTTGCGCTCTGAGACGGCTGATGTTGGTGGGATTTGGAGGATGATGGAGGCAACAGGGTAAAGAGCCTCAGATCCACAAAGTCCCATCCACCAGGTGGCTGATGAGATATGTTGGCACGACTGAAAGCCCTTGCTTGGAAGTGTACTTCGCCAGACTGCCAAGAACCTTGCCCTCATCCAGGCCAAGGTGGCGAGACACGGTAGTGATGACACCATAGGCATTGTTGATCTCTGCACCAAACAGGATGCTCTTGCCAGCATACTTGGGGTCCAACATGTACGCTGCAGCGTGTATGGGCTTCAGGCAGAAGTCTTCAAGCATTTCAGAACTGCAGTTTCCTCTGCTTGGAGCAACAGTGAAGTGGGCAGGGCAGTACGGATTTCTTCTCTTACATCTAAGCAGAGTCTGAACATCAGACAGGACAGCATTGTCTCCCTCAATCCATGCAATGGCTACTGCTATAGGTTACAGGCTGCCTACCACTCTCTCCCAAAATACATCCTCCAGGAGGATCCTCTTGATGGGGCTGTTCATATCGGCAGACTGATATGGCCATTTCTTGGAGACTCCTTCCCCTCCAGGAGACTGTCAAACATGATGACAACACCATCCCAACGGGTGTTGCTGGGGGGCTTCAAAGTGGTGCTCTTATTCTTCTCAGTTTGCTTGGTGAGGTGGATTGCTGCGATAACTTGATGACCCTTCACATACCTAACCCTTCACATACCTAACCATTTCCTTGGCTCTCTTGTAGAGTGTATCCATTGTTTTCAGTGCCATGATGTCCATGAGGAGCAGATTCAATGCATGAGCAGCACAGTCAATGGGTGTGATGTGAGGGTAGGACTCCTCCACTTTAGACCAAGCAACCTTCATGTTTGCAGCATTGTCTGTCATCAGTGCAAATACCTTCTGTGGTCCCCTTCAGCTCATCTGCAATGTGGAGACTGGTGTGTCTGTTGTCCCTTGTGTCTGTGCCTGTGTAGAATACTGGTTGAGGGGTGGAGATGATGTAGTTAATTATTCCTTGCCCACGAACATTCGACCACCCATCAGAGATGATTGCAATACAGTCTGCTTTCTCTATGATTTGCGTGACCTTCACTTGAACTCTGCATCCAGCAAATGAGTACATAAAGCATGTCTGGTTGGAGGGGTGTATGCTGGCAAAGAACATTCAGAAATCTCTTCCAATATACGTTGCCTGTGAGCATCAGAGGTGAACCAGTTGCATACACAGCTCGAGCAAGACATTCACCAGCATTTCTGACTACATTCCTCTATTGAGTCAAAATAAAACTTCTGATCCCAGGAGGACCATGAGCTGTTGCTATCGATGAGGTGTCCGATTCTTCATTTTCAACTCAAATAGAAGTAGAGGGACTTTTGTCAGAGGTTGCTTGTTGTGAGCGCTGAGGGAACTTTATGCGCTTGGCCAGATGATTCTGCACCTTTGTTGCATTCTTCACATATGATTTGGCACAGTATTTGCATATGTACATAGCTTTTCCTTCTACATTAGCTGCAGTGAAATGTCTTCACATATCAGATAGTACCCGTGGTCTTTTCCTGTAAAGATTAGGGAAAAAATGAGTAAAAAACAAATACAAATCCTTGTGCAGTTATATTAAACAACTCCTTTGTAAGATAAATGTTTTCAAATGAAACATGTATGGAAACAGGTGAAATAACACTGTTAGCAGGCTCAAGCAAGCTAAAACCCACATGGTAGCAAAAACTAACTAGCAGAAATTGTTAACAAGTTAGAAATGATTTAAACACACTTTGATGTAGGCTACTAGTTAACAAAAAATTCTGTATGTCATAAAATATATTCACCCCACCTAATATTGTAATCAAAACTTACCAGAAAGCATGTAGTCCTTGGCTCAGAGTGTAGTAGTGTGGGCTCAATGGCATCTCATTCGTGTGCAAGATCTTGAGAATCAGCTGTACATGTGATGGAAGAATGCACTGTGCATGCAGAGGGTTGCAATTGAATTGGGGATAGTTTAACCAAAATATGCCACAAGACCTAGAATTGCCTTGTGTATCCCTCAAAAAAGGTTCACTGTTATAAGCTAACTTTTTGATGAATTTAAGCAAAATTCTCAGGCTCAAATTCCCATGGGAGATTTACCGGAAAGTTTCCGACCCTTTCATCCCTAGGTGTGACACCTTTTGCCTCAGGCAGTGCAGCACATCTCCTTCGCATAAAGTTGATTGTGTCCTGTCGATTGTTGCCCTAATCCTCTTCAATGGCTGTACGAAATTGCTGGATATTGGCGAGAACTGGAACACGCTGTTGTACATGTCGATCAGGAGCATCTCAAACATGCTCAATGGGTGACTTTTCTGAGTATGCAGGCCATGCAAGAACTGGGACATATTCAGCTTCCAGGAATTGTGTACAGATCCTTGCGACATGGTCGCTGTGCATTATTATGCTAAAACATGAGGTGATGAGGCAGATTAATTGCAGGACAATGGGCCTTAGGATCTCGTCATGGTATCTCTGTGCATTCAAATTACCATCGAAATGCAATTGTTTTTGTCTGTTGCTTATGCCGGCCCATACCATAACCCCACAGCTACCATAGGGCACTCTGTTCACAATGTTGACATCAGCAAACCGCTCGCTAATACTTCGCCATTAACAAGTGGTCTGCGGTTGTGAGTCCGGTTGGAACGATATCTGTAATGTTGTGTGACAAAACTGCTAATTTTTGTGACCGTTTATTGTTCCCAGTACAAGGTGCACCTGTGTAATGATCATGCTATTTAATCAGCTTCTTGATATGCCACACCTGTCAGGTGGAGGGATTATCTTGGCAAAGGAGAAATGCTCACCAACAGGGAGGTAAACACATTCGTGTTCAAAATTTAGGTAAGCTTTTGTGCGTATGGAACTAGTCATGCACCGATATGACGTTTTTGGCCGATTCCGATATTTTTCTTGCAAAAACGATACAGATTTTAATGTTTTATTTTAGCGGCCTTTTAAGCATTCTAGTACAGTTAACCTGTCTAGGATGAGGGTGCCGCTAGCGGCACCCCCCCCCCCCCCACTGAAAAGGCAGAGCCACGAAATTCAAAAAAAATATTTTCTTAAAATATTTAACTTTCACACATTAAAGTCCAATACAGCTAATGAAAGACACAGATCTTGTGAATCCAGCCAACATGTCCGATTTTTAAAATGTTTTACAGGGAAGACACAATATGTAAAGATGTACATCTATTACCTAAAAACACATTAGCATAATCCACCATCTTTTATTTGTCCACCAACACCAGTAGCTATCACCAATTCGGCTAAACTAAGATATTTATAGCCCCTAACCAAGAAAAAAACTCATCAGATGACAGTCTGATAACATATTTATGGTATGGGATAGGTTTTGTTAGAAAAAAGTGCATATTTCAGGTAGATGGCATAGGTTACAATTGCACCCACCGTCACAAATGGACTAGAAAAACTACATTGAGCAACGTGTTTACCTACTTACTAATCATCAAACATTTCGTAAAAATACACAGCATACACTAATCGAAAGACACAGATCCTGTGAATACAGACAATATTTCAGATTTTCTAAGTGTCTTACAGCGAAAACACAATAAATCGTTATATTAGCATAGCACATAGCACATAGCAGCCCAGCATTGATTCTAGCCAAAGTGAGCGATAAAAGTCAACATCGCCAAAATATATTAATTTTTTCACTAACCTTCTCAGAATTCTTCAGATGACACTCCTGTAACATCATATTACACAATCCATATAGAGTTTGATCGAAAATGTTTATATTTAGCCACCAAAATCATGGTTAGACAATGTGAAATGTAGCCCAGCTGGTGAGAAAATGTCCGTGCGCCACTTAGACAGTGATCTACTCTTATACATAAATACTCATAAACGTGACTAAAAAATATAGGGTGGACAGGGATTGATAGACAATTTAATTCTTAATACAATCGCGGAATTACATTTTTTAAATTATCCTTACTTTTCAATACAGTTTGCGCCAAGCGAAGCTACGTCAAAAAACATGGCGTCCTAAGCCACTAACATTTTTCGACAGAAACACGATTTATCATAATAAAAATGTCCTACTTTGAGCTGTTCTTCCATCAGTATCTTGGGCAAAGGATCCTTTCTTGGGTCCAATCGTCTTTTGGTGGAAAGCTGTCCTCTTGCCATGTGGAAATGCCAACTGCGTTCGGGATGAACTGGAAGCGTGCCCAGCTATTCACAGCGTTTCAGAAATAAATGTCCCAAAATCGCACTAAACGGATATAAATTGCTATAAAACGCTTTAAATTAACTACCTTATGATGTTTTTAACTCCCATAACGAGTAGAAACATGACCCGAGTAATATTACTCCCTCCACTAATGCTTGGAACAGGTGCGGGTCGGTGTCCTCTAGGCGCATGACGCAGCTCCAAAAGAGTGACTAGCCTCAGGGTTTTTTAATTTGCGCGTTCACAGGCACTACAATCGACCCCATTCAAATCGTCATCACGTAAAGGAATCCAGGGGAAGACGTAAGCAGTGTCCGTATACTCATAGCAATAACAGTGCCCTTTTAACTGACTCCAGATCAGGGGCCAAAATTTCTGAAATCTGACTCCATGTCAGGGAAATTGCTGTAGAATGGGCTCTGTTCCACTTAGAGACAAAATTTCAACTCCTATAGAAACTATAGACTGTTTTCTATCCAATAATAATAATAATATGCATATTGTACGATCAAGGATTTTGTGGGAAGCCGTTTCAAAAATTACACGATTAGCATAAATAGTCACAACAGCGCCCCCATCCTCAACAGGTTAAGTAGTTAACACACACGGACGCAGCGGTCTAAGGCTCCGAATCTCAGTGCAAGAGCCGTCACTACAGTCCCTGGTTTGAATTCAGGCTGTATCACATTCGGCCTTGATTGGGAGTCCCATAGGGTGGCGCACATGGCCCAGCGTCGTCCAGGGTAGGCCGTCATTGTAAATAAGAATTTGTTCTTAACTGACTTGCCTAGTTAAATAAAGGTTACACACCACACTGACCAAAACGTTATTTTGTTGGCATTTACGTATGTCCCCATTTACCAGTAAAACCTAATCAAAACCTATTTCTTTCACTTACTTGCGCCGCTGTTTTGTTGTTCAGTCGCTTCATTCTCAACCAGAATTTCTATGGAACGCCGTTTGCGTCTGCTATGGAACGTCGTTTGGGTCTTTGCATGTCAAATAAGCTTGTTGACTAGTCAGGATCTGAATATGACTGCACGTCACATAATTTAACTCGTTCATTCATTTTAACATAGTGTAATCAATATGTAATAACTATCACTCATATTTCATATCTCACAACAATTCATCGACACGTATGCTCTATGATGCTGGAGAAGTTGTCTCGCGCACATACAGTGCTGGTCATTTAAAAAAAAGCTAGCTAGCTCATGGATGCAAACAATGTTCTTCACCAAAAACATAGCAACACGACATCTGTTTCAGTAGCTATAGTTAGATGACACCTAGCTATATAGTTAGCTAGCTAAAATAACCCTAATTTATAAGACAGTTCTTATTTGGTTATTGGTGGTTGGGCCCATCTGTAAAGCTAGCCACAATAGTGGACTTTGCGGTTAGCCTTCAAAATAAAAGCATGGCATAATTCTATTTGTATTCATGTCAATTACATACTTTTTACATTTTGAAGGAAAACTGCAAATTCCACTTGTACCTAGTCCCTATTGTGGCTAGCTTCACAACCCGGTCCGGTCGAACCTCACTAGTCAGATGAAGCTAGCTGGCTGCTTAACGTTAGCTTTGGGCAAGAGAGTTTAGTAGCTGGCTAGCTATTTATTTTCCTGAACTGAAGTTCAATTTCAATAGGCGAACAACAAGTGGCAACCTAGCTAATACTTACAAGGATTCCTAAATCATTGCTAAGAATAATGAAAATGACTGCACTTTCTACTGGCCATTGTTTTCAGGCTGATTGTATTGGTGCTAGCTAGGTACCAAGCTAAAGCTAGCTACCGCAGAAGTTGTGGTCAAACAAATTATGCTTTATTACCAACGCGGTATTCTAAACACATCGTTCATGGCCGGTGTTTGCAGACTTTTGTACAGCTTTGACAGTGCTACTCTATCTTTTTTGAGACGCAAAGAACCAAACTGCATTCCATTGTATGTATGTATGTTGTGAAGCTAATAGCAGTGACACTATTACTGTGTAACTCCGGTAGGGCAACATCTGAAAAATAGTGCACTTGGTAGTGTGTACCGGTGCTCGACCAGTCGGCGAAAGCCAACATCACCCACGACAGAACGGTTGATTGTCAAGGGCAATGAATTCCATTATCTTGGCTTTAATGGATTTCACCTTTTGAATTGTCTCGCTGATATTTTCTTACTCTTTCAAATGACTGCTCGACTTGTTGACTACTCGATCCACACAGCAGACATTGTGGGCTGTGTTAGGAATGCTGTGTTGCACGTGTTCGTCAATTTTAAGTGGCGTCATTACGTCATGAACCTATGTTATATAGGTATGCACGTCAGCATTGACATTGGTTTTGCACATCAGCGTTAAACTAGACATCAGCCGATACCGATGTTGGCATTTTTAGCTAATATCATCCAATTCCGTTGTGTTCACCTATATATCGTGATTCCCTGTATGGAACATTTCTGGAATCTTTTATTTCAGTTCATGAAACATGGGACCAACACTTTACATGTTGCATTTATATTGTTGTTCGATATATGTTGTCATAACAGTGGTCTTTGGGGGGGTGTCCATCGCGCTCATGAAAGGCTGCAAAATTGACCGTTTGCCTCTGTGGCAACTGCAATCTGTTGTCTACAATCGTGTTTTGGTATAGTTGACTGGATTAAACATGGACCCAAACTGGAGAATGAGTGTGGCCAGGTTGTGCTGCATCTTGGCTTCCATTTGGTGTCTACTGCCTAGTACTGAATGTTAGCCTGATGTCTACCTTCATAGAACAACCAACCCCCATGGTAGTCTCCTGATCACTACGGCAACCAAGGTTTTGCATCACTTGGCAACAGAGATGGTAGAGGTGGACAAAGGGGGAGGAGACAGATGGTTGAAACTGAGAGGATAGATGTGTGTGGCTGTTTGTCTGAGAAGGTAGAGGTTTGAATGAGAGGAGAACCTGGACAGAAGGAGTAGAGGGAGACAAAGGGGTAGGTGGGACTAGAAAGAGGGACAGGATGAGAGAGAGAAAATATGCAGAGATTAGTATTCTTGCAGGACAGTGACTCCCCTGGACAGTCGGTGGTATCGCAGGCATTTTTATGCTCCAGATTCAGCCCTGCAACTAGATTCACATGTAATCCAATCAATGTCTCCTGAACACACAGGTGTGTTACAAATACACCGAGGCATGCACAACATTTCAAATATGTTTTACAATTCCCAGAGAAGTCAGAGGAGCCACATCATGGTGACATGATCTTGAAATGTGCACAGGCATGCATAGAATTTGTATGTCTGGAAAGAAACCACTCTCCTAACTGGGATTTAACTGAACTCATTAATGACTCTTTAGGGAATCAACCTGATAGCTTAGACAGTGGTTGGCTGTATTCCTATTTCTTCACATACACACAGCTATACCTGGGATACCTGCACTTGACATGCTTTGCACTTAACATGCTTATGGTAAGTTTTACCTAATAATCTGTGCTTTGTTTGTGGGTGAAGGTGGTAGCAGCCTAAACGATGGATGGGGAATCGGAGGCCAAACCTCGAGTAGAGGAGGAGAGCACAGCCCCAGATAAGGAACCCATGGACACAGACACCACTCCCTCAGAGCAAACTACACCCCCCACGAGAACCCAGGCTCCTGTCACCAAGGCAATAGAGGAACCCTCCAGGGTTATAGAGAACAATGACGATGATGATGTGGTGCTGGTGGAAGAGGCCCCGTCTCCCTCTGCGACTACCTCTTTCCAAGCTGCCTCCACCCCCACAGACTGCACTGAGCCCCACCCCTCTGAAACAGAAACCACAGCAATGATAAACATGACAACAGCCACAGCCCCCGCCAAGATCCCCAGTCCACCCGCCACCTATTCTGCAGCACCCACAGAGCCCATTGTCATTGACGATGAGGAGGATCACGGGCACAGAGGCTTTTCCTCACTAGCCACAGCCGGAGGCCCTTCAGATAGCGAAGGCATACTGAGCAGCACAGAGCCCGATTCTGAGATAAAGATCGCCAGTGTCACAACGCTGGGGCCCTCTGTAGCCACAGCAGCTACAGCAGCCGAGCCAATGGCGGAAGGGGACATGAACCTGGTGATCACCAGTGTGACGTCACTGCAGGGCGGGGTGGGCATGGTGGAGAATGGCTTGCAGATCAGCAGCACCTTCAGTCTGAATCCTGAGGCCCAGAGCTCCATCAGCACCAACAGGCTCCCGACCACCTTCAACCCTGGCCGGGTTAGCAACACCTCCACCACTAGCCAGCCTGTACAGAACGGAGACTCGGTGACCCACCAGACACCTGGTAATAAACACTCACTCATGATTTTCACACGAATGTGCTGAATCATTCTGTGCTGGCTTATTTTTCTTCTTTTCACATTGCAGCCATGTTAAGTCATTTCTTCAGGTGTGCTAATGTTTGTTTTTGTTCTTGTTTTCTTCCTGCCACAGATTTGTGGATCTCCCAGTCGGCCTCGTTCCCGCGAAACCAGAAACGTACGGGGGTGGACTCTACATCACCAGCCGTATCCCTGCCCAAACCACCCGGCCCCTCCCCCTCAGGCTCCCAGAACCCCCCTCGCACTGTCAAGGTGACCTGCGCCAATTGTAAGAAGCCTCTGAAGAAAGGCCAGACGGCTTACCAGCGGAAAGGATCCACACACCTTTTCTGTTCCACCACCTGCCTCTCTTCTTTCTCACACAAACCTACCCCTAAGAAGAGCTGCACCATGTGCAAAAAGTAAGAAGGAAGTGTTGTTTTTTTGTGTCGTTATATCTA
This sequence comes from Salvelinus fontinalis, assembly GCF_029448725.1. Lineage (NCBI taxonomy): Eukaryota > Metazoa > Chordata > Actinopteri > Salmoniformes > Salmonidae > Salvelinus > Salvelinus fontinalis. The sequence continues at coordinate 48,268,397 of NC_074683.1, read as the reverse complement.
ATTTGCTACATTATTTCTAATGTTACCCTGTCTTCCAGGGACATCACTACAATGAAGGGCACTATCGTGGCCCAGGTGGACTCCAGTGAGTCGTTCCAGGAGTTCTGCAGTACAGGCTGTCTGGGCGCCTACGAGAATAAACAGAACACACCCAAGTCCTCCCTTAAAACTAAGTGCACTGTCTGCAGCAAGCTCACTGAGGTTAGTCACAACTGTGGGTAGGGGTCGATTAGGGACTGAGCATATATGAGATGCGTTCCAATCACTCTCCCTCCAACATTGCTGTCGACAGCACAGTTTCTCATCCGCTGTGTCTGTCCAAGCCTGGTGACCATGGTTACTGCATGGAAAACAGTTGGCATCAAAATTTAAGCGTGGCTCCCATCTCACAATAGAGTATTTATAAACAACCCCAACAACACCAGCTAGAATCTCTCACAGATCTTACCACTTCCAGAGTATTCATTCACTATGATTGATTCATAACAATATGTGGTCAAAATAATTATTTCTATTGGCTTTCCTCATAACAGATCCGCCATGAAGTGAGTTTCAAGACGGTCACGCATAAGATCTGCAGCGATGCCTGTTTCAACCGTTACCGCATGGCCAACGGGCTCATTGTGAACTGCTGTGAGCAGTGTGGTGAATACCTGCCCAGCCGCGCCACTGCCAACCACTTCCTCATCATCGATGGCAAACAGAAACGCTTCTGCTGCCAAAACTGTATCAGTGACTACAAGCAGGTAACAACCATAATGTTTCAGGGACTACAAGGAGGTAACAACCACTCAGAACTGTATCAGGGACTACAAGTGGGTAACAACCACTCAGATCTGTATCAGGGACTACAAGCGGGTAAAAAGCCAGGCTGTGTCATCCAGTCTCTCCCTGACACTGGGAGATGGTAGATTTTTGCTATTTGTTTCTATTGGTCCATATCAGCTGGTAATTGTTAACAATAGTATCCACCTTAGGTGCTATTCATGATTTGATGTTATGGCTACAAATATTTGTGTTCCCTTATTCCTCCAGGCCAACTCTAAGATGACGATGTGTACTGGCTGTAGGGCCATGGTCCGGTCTAGTGAAGTCACTCACTGCATCGGGGCCAGCGGCACAATGGAACCATACTGCTCCACAGCCTGCATGAACAAGACCAAGATCGCCAGCAGCGCTACCACTATCCTCCGTCAGTATTTGTCTATCCCTCATCATCAGAGCATCACTGTTCTCAATTATCACTTCATTACTTGAATTTCAGTTCCTGGATTAAACCTCGTCTCACACATATTATAGCACTGCCACTCTCCAGTGAGCCCACATCTTATGTCCTTTACACTAACTGTTGGTGTGGTTGCTTAAATGGGGTGGTTAGTTGTTTTATTTGTCTCTGTGTACATATGCATGGGTGTATGAGTCCAGTGCAGTACAATACAAAAGGTGTTATGTGGTAATTGGTGTTCTATGTTTTTATTTCTGCGGATTCAGAGCCCACGTGTCACTTCTGTAAGAAGACATCGTTACCTCAGTACCAGGCATCACTGCCTGAGGGGAAGGTTGTAAACTTTTGCAGCTCAATGTGTGTCACCAAGTTCCAGGTACGTATGGACTCCTTTCTGTCTTTATTATTGTAAATGTCACCTTAACCAGGGCAAAAGATTTGAATAAGAATTCTAAAAGCATGCTTATAGTTAGGTTTCATGTTAGAAAGAACATGTCTAGTGCAGTGCAATGAAACAATATGAGTCCCTGACTGTCTGGGGCCCTTATCTGGTTGTCTGCAGCTCAATGAAATGTTTTTCTCTCTTTCTTCAGAATGCAACCATTCATACAGTAACCAATGGACAGGCTCCCATGTCTACAACGAACCACAACATCCAGCTCAAATGTAATTACTGTCGAGGAGCATTCAGCCTAAAGCCTGAAATCCTGGAGTGGGAGGTAAATTCACTTTGTGGTCATGAACTTGGTTTATTTAACACAATTAAATTACGTTTTTAGTTGTCTTTTTTTGTTCAAAAAATTGAGCACCAAAGTTAATTGTACACCTTTCTGTTGGAAGTCTGAGTGTACATGCTCCACTTCTCCCTCTGTGTGCAGGATAAATAAAATGGTCAAAATATTAAATATGCAAGAGCATTCAACATTTTGTCGGTATCTATTCCCCCCCAGGATAAAGTGTACCAGTTCTGCAGTAAAATATGTTGTGAGGACTACAAGAAGCTGCACTGTATAGTCACGTTCTGCGAGTACTGCCAGGAGGAGAAGACGCTCTACGAGACGGTCAAGTTCTCTGGAGTCAAGAGGCCCTTCTGCAGCGAAGGTTCGCCAAGGGTCTTACTCCTTCATCTGTGTACTTGTTAGCTAGTCGGTTTTGATTGTGAGAGAACCCTGATTTAAACACTCTCGGGTTGGATAATACTTGTCCTCATCCCATATTTATTCATGGCCTTACCATGTTCTGCCACTAGATGGGGCACTTCACCCAGACCAAACATGAGATGAGCCACAGTTTGTCTGTCAGGTGAGCACTGACATCATGTAACCACCTAATAGTTGTTGTCCCTGTTTCCCCTCAGGTTGTAAGCTGCTGTTCAAGCAGGACTTTGCCAACCGGCTGGGTCTGAAGTGTGTCACCTGTAACTACTGCACTCAGCTGTGTAAGAGAGGAGTGACCAGGCAGCTGGCTGGTGTTTCCAGGGACTTCTGCAGTGAAACCTGCGCCAAGAAGTTCCATGAGTGGTACTACAAGGTCAGAGCACCTACCTAAATCAGTTTAGTTAAAAAATCCTATTCCTGAGTTAGTCAATGATTACTTATTTTTGTTATTCTCAAAATTGTGTCTCCAGAGGGTGATTTTGATTTGATCAATCTCTTATATGAAGGGTGTTTTTGTGTGCGTTTCCCTGCATGTCCTCCAGGCAGTGCGTTGTGACTGCTGTAAGGTGCAGGGGAACCTGACTGAGTCGGTACAGTGGAGAGCAGAGATGAAGCACTTCTGTGACCAGCAGTGTCTCCTCCGTTTCTACTGCCAGCAGAACGACCCCAACCTGGCAACGCAGAAGGGCCCAGAGAACACCAGACTTGGTATTAATTTGTGTGCATTTAGTCTTTTAATACAAGTGCTTCTTTGTGGTTGACTTATGGAACCCTGTTTTCTATTGACAGGATTTGGAATACAAACCGAGGCAACCAACATTGCGGTGAGAGAAAAAACACTTCATGTTAAAACCCTATAATCGTTACAGTACGGCTGACCGCAAGGTAAAGAATATCATTCTCCTTTAACAAGTATCGTCTCTTATCCTTTCTATCTGCTAGATGTTGAGTCAGCCGTACACCGGTGGAGGGATCCTAAAGGATGTGAAGAATAAAGCTGTACTCTGCAAGCCTCTCACTATGACCAAGGCCACCTACTGCAAACCACACATGCAGAGCAAGCTCCTACAGACGGGTACACAGCTCAATATTACTCTCTGAGAAGCTGTGGTTCAAACTGTTCAGCACATTATCTTCCACAAAGTAGTGTCATTGTCCTTGGTTTGACCTTTGACCAGTGTGTCTGTCTCCAGATGAGGATGACGGGGTGAAGAGGGAGTACATTCCCGTTCCCATCCCTGTACCTGTGTTCATCCCCGTCCCCATGAACCTCTACACCCAGATTACACCCATGCCCATCACACTACCCGTCCCGGTAAGAAACGCCCTGGGCTCCATGGAACCAATAGAATCGTCCCAAAAGTGCACATTCCGTAATTTCAAGCAGAGGTGTGTCCGATGATTAGAACTCTATTGCTGTTCACATTCTGAAACTCTGATTGGTATTTTGTAAATATGAGGACAACTATGAATCACATTCTTGTTATGAAAATAATAAGGTGGAGCGGATATTGACTCTCAATCGACTCTTACTAGTATTTAACACATGGACAGTCCCTAACCAACCAGTTGTCCCTGTCCCTCGTATCCCAGGTTCCAGTGCCGGTATTCCTGCCAACCACGATGCAGGGTGCAGATCAGATTGTCCAGACCATCACCGAGCTTAAGGCCAAAGTCCCTACTGACCCCCACGAGGCTGACCTCCTCTCCATGGCTGAGATGATCGCAGAGGACCAGAAGCCAGGTAGAGAGAGCGAGAGAGACACACACACAGAGAGAAAGAAAGCTGGATACCACATCCACAGTTTGCATGTTCCAACAGTGCAAACTGTGTTACTCAAGTACTGTGAAGTGTGTCCAATGATTAGGACTCTATTGCTGTTCACATCCTGAAACTCTGATTGGTGTATTGTTATGAGGACATGAAACAAGCCATGAAGCTTTATCCATGACTACCAGTGTATATCTTTGTCCACCTGAATGGGAAGCACAGTTGTGAGGTTGATTGTTGTATGACTGTTTCAGATGTGAAGAGGGAGCGAGGAGGAGGAGAGGCCAAGTCCAGCAGCTCCAGTAGCAGCAGCTCTGAATCGGATGCGGAGGATGAGAAGTATGAACCAGACCTGGACCTGGAGAACGACTTTCCTCAAGGTACGATGACTGAACAACATCTGACCACCCTGACACTGAGACACGTTCTGGTGCTGTCCTTCTCTATTGTGGAAAATTATATTATTTGACTGCTCTCTGTACAGTGGGGAGGTGTTACACAATATCACAGGTCACATGGGTGTGTTTTTTATATTATGGAACATTACAGTAATTCAGATAAATATTTCTGGACTGCCTGCTCATTTGACTCGTCACTCCTATTGGACAAAGATTTTTCTATTTATTTATAATCCGAAGTGGACCTAGCTAATAAATTAATAATAATTATAATAGTAGCTTAAAGAACCTAGCCAGCTGAGCCAGTGACCAGCAGCACTGAACTATGTGTTCAGTAGAGTGAAGCTAGTTATAAAACAGCGGTTTGATTTAATTCACACCCACAGTTAAGGGCCAGTAGCTAATTCACTCATTCACATCCCTCCCTCCATCTGTCTGGCTCAGTTTGTCTCAGTTCAGCCCGGTTCACTTTAGCTCTGCTTACCTCTGTCCAACTCAGTCTGGTGGGCTTTGACTTGGCTCATCCCTTACCTGTGTCTGTTTGTCCTGTGGTGCCTCAGACCCTGTCCCTGTGCTGGAGGACCTGGACGTGGACATGGGGTTCACCCTGCCCCCTCTCCTGGCTGAGGAGAAGGAAGTGGCACCCAGAGCCAGGAGACAGGTACACCACCCACCCTGACTAGTGTTGTCGCGATACCAACATTTTACAAACAGTAATATACCGGTCAAGTATCAAGATACCACGGTGGGGAAAATATCTGTGGCCTACCATCCTGTTCGCACCATCCCCCAGACACTTGTTCCTGTTTTCTAAACATTCTCTAAAAACCTGAAACTGAAATTCACACTTTTACTCAATACAACACATATTCAGTTTAACTGCACACTGTTTGCTGTATAATGGAATGCTGCATAGAATGTCTGATTTGCTCTTATTTGCAAAGGCCTACCTGTGATTTGGCTGGAGGGATGGGAGGAAGGAGTGTACATACTTAATGATCTGCATGTCATTGTGTCAGTTAGGGGAAAACACTGCATGAAACCTTGTTTAATCTTCAGTTTACAGACACACACACACTCCCTCACACACTCTCGCTGTCTCCCTCATTCTCATAAACACACACCCCACGCTCTCTCCCACAAACACACATACACACACTGCTCCAACTTTTAAAACATTAGGCACCAAACAGAATTTTAAGGAGCACCAGAAAAGGCCTATTTGAAAATAACCTTTTGAAACACATCTCATGAGTAGCAAACTTTTTTTAATTTTCTTCCTGTGCCAATCAAATGTGCCTAAACCAACTGTCAAGTTACCAGGTTGTTAGCTAGCTAGGTAACATGACTGAACAACGTTGTTTGTTATCAATCTAATAAATAGCGACCCGGGATTAGTTTAAAATGGCCTGTGACATGGTTTGTGAAATTATATAATATGTTTGAAAATTCCAATAAAAAGGTATCTCTATTGATTTAACTGTTTAGGCTACAGACTAGACCTCTGGTGCTCCATTTTCCCTCTGACACTGAGGATACATGACGGTGAACTTGCAAAGTCTACTCTGACTGGTCTGTGCTCTTGGCTACAACAGGCAATGAAATTATACAATGTATCAACATTGCTCGCTTTGCGCGCTGTTCCAATGTAACCAATGTACAAATCTAACAACAGAAGACTCTTCTGGGTCTGCATCCCCATTTCCGCTCGCCATCACTGCTAAATTATATATTTTTTAATCTGACAGAGGAATAGATATGCATGAATCCCACCAGATTCATATCCAAATTCCAACCATACCGTCCCCATACACTGATATCACACTCTTTCCCTTTGAGCTCACCCCTCTCTTTATTCATGTTTTGACTCTTGTTTTTTCTTTTTCGTTTCTATAATTATAAAGCGACTTTGGGTCCTTGAAAAGCTCTATGTAAGTCCCATGTTTTATTATGAAGAGTGGATGGAGAGAAGCAGGTGAGTGAGGGCTGGTATGGGAATACGGTTGGCTGATTTACAGCTGCCACACCTGATATGTGCTTAGTTAAATAAAGGTGAAATAAAAATAAATAAATGAAAGTGAAGTGGATATTATTGGACCGGTGCAATAAAAATGTACTAAACTTATAAACAACTGACTTTATAAACATTTTATAAAAGGCGCCAGCGGGTTCTTTATATCAGTAGGGCTGGATAATGTGGTAGTATCATATGAAACGGTACTACTGTATATTAAAATGTTGGTATGAAGTTTTGGTACAGTGATATTACCATGGTACCGGTATTTCGTGCCACTCTAACCCTGGCCCCTTTCATCCAGCTACTAGCTCCAATTGGAAGCAGAATTGTGTCTGATGATTAGAACTCTATTGCTGTTCACATCCTGAAACTGATTGGTATTTTTCATATGAGGACATTAAATAATAAGCCATGATGAAGATTTAACATATAAACATCTTGAAAAAAGATATACTAAAAACAATCCGGCATCATTAACACAACAGAAAAATTAAATTATTTAAATATTGAAAGTGTGTGGGATAATGTTTTATAAAATTATTCGTACAAAGAAAAGAGTAAGGTCTCCCACACGACGAAGGCTTCTACCCGAGACATTACCAGTCTCATTCGTAGGAGTTGTGTGTTTGTTTTAGGGACACAAGAGGCGAGCTGTGGAGGGAGAGCCTTCCTCTCCCTCTCCCCCTACACCAGATGGTCCTGTGGAGGGGCGCTCGCTACCTCTGAGATCTCGCTACGCCATCAACGCCTGGAAAAGTTGGGCGCTGTCCTCAGCTGAACAATCAGGTGACCATAAAGGGAAAGACTTATCTCAAGCAGGCTGAGTAAGCTCCGCCCACAGCAAGTATTATGGTACAACAATTGGAACCATTGGCTGTCTGTATGAAAGGTGCTATATAATTAAGTTGCTAAGAGATTATAATTCTTTGTCCTCAGAACCTCCACCGGCCTGGTCGAAGAGTAACCCGCTCTCTCTGAAAGCATCAGAACTCAGCCTGGCCCTGTCACGATTTGTCCATGAGGTACGGCGGCCCAACGGGGAGTGCTACGCCCCCGACAGCGTCCTCTACCTCTGCCTGGGCATCCAGCAGGTCAGTCACCTCTGTTTAGTTTCCCCCTTCTCGTTTGACTTCTGTGGCCTGGTTCCATTTCAGTTTGTAGCCCTTTGCTTCTACCTATTCAGACAGTGTTCACAGATCTGGCAAGCCATGGATAGGTGAAAGCAATATGTTGGAGGTTCTGTCTTAAGGCTGTTCCAGTACTATGTAGATCTATGAACCTCAGCTGAATAGGTGCTAATGACCAGAATGGCTCCAGGCCCACATTTGGAAATTATTCAGACCCCTTGATTTTTTCCACACTTATTCTAAAATGGATTAAATAGTTTTTTTCCCTCATCACTCTACGCACACACACACTACCCCATAATGACAAAACAAAAACAGTTTTTTAAACATTTTTGCAACAAATAAAATGTTTCTAAAAAAACAGATCACATTTACATAAGTATTCAGACCCTTTACTCAGTACTTTGTTGAAGAACCTTTGGCAGCGATTACAGCCTCAAGTCTTCTTGGGTATGATGCTCAAGTTTGCCACAACTGTATGGGGAGTTTCTCCCATTCTTCTCTACAGATCCTCTCAAGCTCTGGCAGGTTAGATGGGGAGCGTCGCTGCACAGCTATTTTCAGGTCTCTCCAGGGATGTTAGATCAGGTTCAGGTCCGGGCCCTGGTCGGGCCACTCAAGGACATTGAGACTTGTCCCGAAGCCACTCCTGCGTTGTCTTGACTGTGTACTTAGGGTCGTTGTCCTGTTGGAAGGTCTTCGCCCCAGTCTGAGATCCTGAGCGCTCTGTAGCAGGTTTTCATCAAGGATCTCTCTCTACTTTTCTCTGTTCATCTTTCTCTTGATCCTGACTAGTCTCCCTGTCCCTGCCGCTGAAAAACATCCCCATAGCATGATGCTGCCACCACCATGCTTCACCGTAGGGATGGTGCCAGGTTTTTTCCAGACGTGACGCTTGGCATTCAGACCAAAAAGTTTAATCTTGGTTTCATTAAACCAGCGACTCTTGCAATTCCTACCAATATAATGTCAGTTTATAGTTTCCTCTGTTTGCTATGTGAGTCATCTCTCCCCCTCCTGCTGCTGCATGCCGCTGACCACACCAAGCCCTACCCCGTCACTCAAGGAGAGAGCAGTTGCTCGGCCACGGAGTCACAAGCACTTTCTTGTCGTTCACTCTGCATGGTCAGATGGATGCAACAATGTCGGTGACATGCTGCTTTCCACAAGCGTTCTATACACTGTTAGTAGTTTGCAGACAGTAAGATGCACAAAATATCTGCTAGTTTGTCTTTTCTTAGCAAGTTGTTGCTAAAATAATTTGTGTCCTGTGTGGCTGTTGGTAGAGCAGGACTCTTGCAACACCAGGGTTGTGGGTTCAATTCCCACGGGCGACCAGTATGAAAATGTATGCCCTCACTACTGTAAGTTGCTCTGGATAAGAGCGTTTGCTTAATTTACTCAAATGTGTTAACCGCTAATGTTAATCGGCAGTTAGCTGGCTAGCTTGCTAAATGTACTAAGAGTCAGAGCAAACGCAGCTAGCGAGCTGGTACCAGTGCCGGTGTAAGCCTGGATGAGCATGTTTGTGCAACGGTATCTTCTCAGATGTTGGCTGGCTACATGAAGGCTGCAGTCCAAACACAGTATTTTTACCCCCTCAGCCCTTGTGCTAGCCACTTTCCCTCGAAAACAGAATACAGTTTGATTGCCATCTTAAGGGGAGGTCCAATTCACTAACGTTGTCCCCTTGGCCCTCGATTTAGCTCAAGGGAGAGATTGAACGTCGGTCACTTGCGGGGTTGATATGACCCACAATTCAATGCAAAATGTAGTCATGTCAAACTCTGGTGGCCGCAAACTGTCACATTTAATAAAAAAAGCTGCATTTTCGCTGTCAGAAAAAAAAGTAGCTTGCTTTTGCATGCATACAGTTTCTTTGCATACCCTTAGGTGGAGTCATTTTCAACCACTCCACAAATTTCTTGTTGACAAACTATAGTTTTGGCAAGTCGGTTAGGTCATCTACTTTGCATAACACAAGTAATTTTTCCAAAAATTGTTTACAGACAGATTATTTCACTTATAATTCATTATACCACAATTCCAGTGGGTCAGAAGTTTACATACACTGTGTTGACTGTGCCTTTAAGAATCATGGAAAATTCCTGAAAATGATGTCATGCCTTTAGAAGCTTCTGATAGGCTAATTGACATAATTTGAGTCAATTGGAGGTGTACCTGTGGATGTATTTCAAGGCCTACCTTCAAACTCTGTTCCTCTTTGCTTGACATCATGGAAAAATCTAAAGAAATCAGCCAAGACCTCAGGGGAAAAAAATTGTAGACCTCAAGTCTGGTTCATCCTTAGGAGGAATTTCCAAAAGCCTGAAGGTACCATGTTCATCTGTACAAACAATAGTACGCAAGTATAAACACCATGGGACCACGCAGCCGTTATATCGCTCAGGAAGGAGACGCGTTCTGTCTCCTAGAGTTGAACGTACTTTGGTGCAAAAAGTGCAAATCAATCCCAGAACAACAGCAAAGGACCTTGTGAAGATGCTGGAGGAAACAGGTACAAAAGTATCTATATCCACAGTAAAACGAGTCCTATATCGACATAACCTGAAAGGCCGCTCAGCAAGGTAGAAGCCACTGCTGAAAAACCTCCCTAAAAATGCCAGACTATGGTTTGCAACTGCACATGGGGACAAAGATCGTACCTTTTGGAGAAATATACTCTGGTCTAATGAAACAAAAATAGAACTGTTTGGCCATAATGGCCATCATTATGTTTGGAGGAAAAGGGGGGAGGCTTGCAAGCCGAAGAACATCATCCCAACCGTGAAGCACGGGGGTGGCAGCATCATGTTGTGGGGGTGCGTTACTGCAGGAGGGACTGGTGCACTTCACAAAATACATGGCATCATGAGGGGAAAAAATTATGTGGATATATTGAAGCAACATCTCAAGACATTAGTCAGGAAGTTAAAGCTTGGTCGCAAATGGGTCTTCCAAATGGACAATGACCCCAAGCATACTTCCAAAGTTGTTGCAAAATGGCTTAAGGACCACCAAGTCAAGATATTGGAGTGGCCATCACAAAGCCCTGACCTCAATCCCATAGAAGATTTGTGGGCAGAACTGAAAAAGTGTGTGGAGGCCTACATATCTCACTCAGTTACACCAGCTCTGTCAGAAGGAATGGGCCAAAATTCACCCAATTTATTGTGGGACGCTTGTGGAAGGCTACCTGAAACATTTGACCCAAATTAAACAATTTAAAGGCAATGCTACCAAATACTATTTGAGTGTATGTTAACCTCTGACCCACTGGGAATGTGATCAAAGAAATAAAAGCTGAAATGGATCATTCTCTCTACTATTATTCTGACATTTCACATTTTTTAAATAAAGTGGTGATCCAAATTGACCTAAGAAATTTAATTTTTACTAGGATTAAATGTCAGGAATTGTGAAACTGAGTTTAAATCTATTTGGCTAAGGTGTATGTAAACTTCCGACTTCAACTGTGTGTGTGTATCTATCTCAGCAAAAAAAGAAACGTCCCTTTTTCCAGGACCCTGTCTTTCAAAGATAATTCGTAAAAATCCAAATAACTTCACAGACCGTCATTGTAAAGTGTTTAAACACGGTTTCCCATGCTTGTTCAATACATAATTAATCACCATGCACCTGTGGAATGGTCGTTAAGACATTAACAGCTTAGACGGTGGGCAATTAAGGTCACAGGTATGAAAACTTAGGACACTAAAGAGGCCTTTCTACTGACTCTGTAAAACACGAAAAGAAAGATGCCCAGGGTCTCTGCTCATCTGTGTGAACGTGCCTTAGGCATGCTGCAAGGAGGCATGAGTACTGCAGATGTGGTCAGGGCAATAAATTGCAATATCCGTACTGTGAGACACCTAAGATGGCGCTACAGGGAGACCGGACGGACAGCTGATCGTCCTCGCAGTGGCAGGCCACGTGTAACACCTGCATAGGATTGGTACATCCGAACATCACACCTGGAGACATGTACAGGATGGCAGCAACAACTGCCCGAGTTACACCAGGAACGCACAATCCCTCTATCAGTGCTCAGACTGCCCGCAATAGGCTGAGAGTGACTGGACTGAGGGCTTGTAGGCATGTTGTAAGGTAGGTCCTCACCAGACATCACTGGCAACAATGTTGCCTATGGGCACAAACCCGCCGTCGCTGGACCAGACAGGACTGTCAAAAAGTGCTCTTCACTGACGAGTCGCAATTTTGTTTCACCAGGGGTGATGGTCGGATTCGCGTTTATTGTCGAAGGAATGAGGGTTACACAGAGGCCTGTACTCTGGAGCGGGATCGAGGTGGAGGGTCCGTCATGGTCTGGGGCGGTGGTCTGGGGCGGTGTCACACAGCATCATTGGACTGAGCTTGTTGTCGTTGCAGGCAATCTCTACGCTGTGCGTTACAGGGAAGACATCCTCCTCCCTCATGTGGTACCCTTCCTGCAGGCTCATCCTGACATGACCCTCCAGCATGACAATGCCACCAGCCATACTGCTCGTTCTGTGCGTGATTTCCTGCAAGACAGGACTGTCAGTGTTCTGCCATGGCCAGTGAAGAGCCCAGATCTCAATCCCAATTGAGCATGTCTGGAACCTGTTGGATCGGAGGGTGAGGGCTAGGGCCATTCCCCTCAGAAATGTCCCGGAACTGTCAGGTGCCTTGAAGGAAGAGGGGAGTAACATCACACAGCAAGAACTGGCAAATCTGGTGCAGTCCATGAGGAGATGCACTGCAGTTCTTAACGTAGCTGGTGGACACCAGATACTGACTTTTGATTTTGCCCCCCCCCCCCCCCCCTTTTCTTCAGGGACACATTATTCCATTTCTGTTAGTCGCATGTCTATGGAACTTGTTCAGTTTGTCTCAGTTTAATATTTGTATGTTCATACAAATATTTACACATAAGTTTGCTGAAAACATCCTCCCTCATGAGGACGTTTCTTTTTTTGCTGAGTTGATATTTATATACATACACAAAAATCAATATATGTATGTATCAAATTGGCTTAGTCTCATAGTGAGTATCCTATAAAACATAGCTAGATTCATAAACATATTTTTTGGAATTCTGAAATGTATTGAAATAAAATACCAAACCATAATACTAGCTAGCCAGCTATGGGTAACTGTAGCTAGCTGCCTGACAGGAGTGCTAGCTAGATCCGTTAGCTTACTAGGTACATTAATAGCTTTAGGTTGGTTGTTTTTTTTTTAAGCTCAACTTCAACATTTTCACCAAGGACGTTGCATCGCCAATCATCAGTCTCCGTCGCTTGGGCAAAGGACATTTTGAAGGTACACTCGGATGTGACGATGTAAAATGTCATTCAAGGTGCTGAAGGTTTAGGGCCGAGGGCTGTCTGCTTTGAGTTTGAAATGCAGCCGAAATAAGAAAACAACATGTAATGTAGCATCTAATTAGGGTCACTTGGAAACACTGACCAACATTTTGGTTCCCACCCAGTCAATAATTCCTCCTTGGTTTATTCATTCGTTGTGTTGGTTCCGTTTTTCTGTGCTCCGTTTTATTTACTTTAAAAAAACTTCTTGTCAATAGGGGGGAGCTATTTTCACTTTGGAAAAAATCGTGCCCAATTTAAACGGCCTCCTACTCTGTTCTAGATCACACAATATGCATATTATTATTACTATTGGATAGAAAACACTCAGAAGTTTCTAAAACTGTTTGAATTATATCTGTGAGTAAAACAGAACTCATTTGGAAGCAAACTTCCAGACAGGAAGTAAAAATTCTGAAAATGGGGCTCTGTTTCAGGGCCTGCCTATTCAACTGGCTTATATTTATCGATATACATGCACTTCATACGCCTTCCACTAGAGGTCAACAGGCAGTGGAAGGTGGAATGGGGTGTCTAGCTTGATCTGAGGTCGAACAAGAGCTTTTGGAGTGGCAGGTCAGGAATTTCCTTTCTCTACCTAGGCGTGCGAAGCACCTCTATTGTCTTCTGATAAGCGTTCAGTTTACACGGCGAATATCTCCGGCTCTGATTTTATTTGATACATGTGATAATAACATCGTAAAGTATGTTTTTTCAACCGAGTTTTATCAGATTATTCAACGTTTATTGGGACTTTTGGAGTTTTCCGTTCTTTGCGTAGAGAGATGGGAACGTTATCAAGCTTGGCTAGCATTGTGGCGCCAATTCGACAGAAGAAAAGGACATTCTAAAACCAAACAACGATTTATTCTGGACCAAGTACTCTTTGTACAAGATTCTGATGGAAGCTCAGCAAAAGTAAGAACAATTTATGATGTTATTTCGTATTTCTGTGGAAAATGTTGATTCCTATTCTCTGCCGTTTTGGCGAGCGCTCTCGCAATAACGCAAGCTGTTTGTTATGGTAAAGTTATTTTTTTAAATCTAACACGGCGTTTGCATTAAGAACCAGTGTATCTTTCATTTGCCATACAACAAGTATTTTTATGTAAAGTTTATGATGAGTTCTTTGGTCAGATTAGGTGAGTGCCCAAAATATCTCTGGAGATTCTGGTGAATCGATGCTACGTATTCACAATGTATAATCAGGATTTGTAGCTCTAAATATGCACATTTTCGAACATAAGTGTATTGTAAAACCTGATGTTATAAGACTGTCAGCTGATGAATTTGTTCAAGGTTAGTGATTAATTTTATCTCTATTTTGTCGGTTTTGTGCAAGCTATTTTGTCGGTTTTGCACAAAGGCGGAGGTAGCGGTCTTGCTGCTGGGTTGTTGCCCTCTTACGGCCTCCTCCACGTCTCCTGATGTACTGGCCTGTCTCCTGGTAGCGCCTCCATGCTCTGGACACTACGCTGACAGACACAGCAAACCTTTTTGCCACAGCTCGCATTGATGTGCCATCCTGGATGAACTGCACTACCTGAGCCACTTGTGTGGGTTGTAGACTCCGTCTCATGCTACCACTAGAGTGAAAGCACCGCCAGCATTCAAAAGTGACCAAAACATCAGCCAGGAAGCATAGGAACTGAGAAGTGGTCTGTGGCCCCACCTGCAGAATCACTCCTTTTTTGGGGGTGTCTTGCTAATTGCCTATAATTTTCACCTTTTGTCTATTCCATTTGCACAACAGCATGTGAAATGTATTGTCAATCAGTGTTGCTTCCTAAGTGGACAGTTTGATTTCACAGAAGTGTCATTGACTTGGAGTTACATTGTGTTGTTTAAGTGTTCCCTTTATTTTTTTGAGCAGTGTATATATAGTTCATCTGTAGTCTAGTACCCTATAAATGTAGAGGAGGAGGGATCCCATAGCCCCTCCCCTTCTATTAATACAACATAAGAATAATGAATTATTATAATACTTCAAACATTTGTTGCATCCCCTATCATGACTCCAATTTGACCCCATCAGTTGTCATGTCAAACAATGTATTCAAGGTGCTGCCCACTATTCCAACTATAAAATGTCCTTAATTCCAACTGTTCACCTAGGCCTATATTCTTTGCCCATATCATGCTGCGTGGCACAGTGTGGAAATTTATAAAAGTGCTGGTTTTTTTGTTGTTGTTGGATTGAACAGTAAGTATAAATTGAGAAAGCCCCCTTTTTTTTTAAATTTTATTATTATTATTTTTTTAAATCACGTATTTATGTGTTTGTCACCTTAGGGTCATGAACTACTCATAAAGCATATTTAGAACTTTTATCATTCAAATACTTAAAATACAGTCAAGTATTGTGATATGAATTTTTGTCAATATCATCCAGCCCTAGAAGATGGTATTGTGAAATGGACTCTCAGGAGCAGGAACAGACCTCTATTTCTCACCGCTCTCCTTTCATCTTTCCTCCTCTATTGCCCCTCCCATCATTTAAAAAAAAGTATTGTCCAATGATTATAACGTTTGCTGTTCACATCCTGAAACAAGGTGTTGACTATTTAAAATATGAGGACGCCATCTATATTCTTCACAATCTCATAACCAGGCCTAGGTTTGGATTCCCACAAGATTTACCTTTATTTCAGTTATTCTCTACTGGTGACTTATTACTTGTTTGTCTGTAGCATCTGCAGGCCAAAGGCAGGAAAGATGACCTGTTCAGTGACCTGTGCTATGAGCGGTTTGGAGAGGAGCTCAACAAGGTCCTCAAAGACTGGCAGCCCAGCGTGATGCCTGATGGTAAACAAATAGCTCACACTTTACCACAGCTTAATTTACTTGTCTATCAACTGAATGATCTTCAGCACACACTGATTATGGTAATCGGTTTAGACCTGGAAGTTTATGTTTTGAACTACAACTCCTCAATAGAAGACCTTCTTGCAGTGTCCAATGATTAGAAACATTTTTGCTTTTCACATTCTGAAACAGTGATTGCACAATATTTATGATATGAGGACACTAGACATGATACATTTTAAAACTACATTAAATTGTAGCAGGGTTCATACCTTGTACCTGTGTTAAGTTCAGAGGTATTGTGATCTGTGTTAACAGCTGTGTCTGTCTGTCTGCCCCCAGGCTCTCGGTGGGGCCGTGTGGAGGAGCAGTGCCTGTGGAGCTGTAAGTTGCTGGGGGAGCAGAGTCCTGCAGCATTGCTGCGCTCCCTGGTCTATCTCAACACCAAGTACTTTGGCCTGCGCACCGTGGAGCAGCACCTGCGCCTCTCCTTCAGAAATGTCTATGGCCCCGACCACACAGACCCAACCACACAGGAAACCACTGTCTGCATCTGCATCCCCTCCTTCTCCCCACAGGACCACCACTGTGAGTCTGACCACTAAAACACACACACACACACACACACTCTTGTGGGCAAGTCCATCTTTGTATCAGCATTTACTATTTGTGCCAGGCTGCCTGTCATGTTAATATTCTCTTTTTGTCTCTGTGAGCAGTACCAACAGGGTCCAGGAAGAGGAAACGTAAAGAGGACAGTCACGCGGCCTACGAGCCAGACGACGGCTCGGGATGCTCCACACACTGTCCAGTCAAAAAGCACGAGGGCAGATTCTACGAACTCTACCGTTCCAAGTGGTGAGTTACTCTGCTCTTCTATAACCTTGTCTTCCTCAAGTGGTTAATTGCAACTTCCCTTAATACATTGCACTCATTTATTTGTGATTTTGTCAGGGACCACTGCACAACAAATATATTGGACCAAATGTAGCTACATAACTATAATTTATGGTCATTCCTCTCTCCAGCCCGGGGTCGTTGAGTCAGCGTATGGATGTGTTCTATATGCAGCCAGAGTCATCGGGCAGCAGCAGTGACGGTGACAGCTCGCTGTGGTACTCCTCTACTCCTCTGGACCGCAGTGTCCTGGAGAGCATCCTCACCCCTCTCCTTCTGGTAAAAGACATCTACAGGGAGCGCCATCTAGAAGAAGAAGAGGAGGTAGGCGGAGATTAGTCCACTCTTCCGCCATCACAGAGAAGAGTCCGCTTATGCTCCATGTTCCATCCGCAACAACATTACAACTGGGTTGCTGCGTTCTCTGTTAGTAATTCCACCATTTCACACTGATCTCAGGCCAGCTGTGAGCATACAGTGGATGTCCGGTTGGAAGGGACTACACATGCCCAGAGCTGATCGGAGGACGGTGTTTCCCTGAAGGGCCAAGGAAGGGGACTCTGACTGCGAGTAGCTAGGGTGATATTGGAGTGTGTCGTGTGAAAAGCAATTCCCCAAGAACTGTTGCACTTCCTTCCTTCCATAGGGGAACTCCGTTCACGTGATGTAGCATTACTTACTAAGCCCAGATTGGGCTGCTATGCTGTGTAAATATTTCTGAAAGTTAAAAGTAGTAGATGGGAAGAGACAGAGACATCCACAAGAAATGCCAACCGAGTTCTCCGCTTTGACCCCCAAAAGCCTTTTAAAGATGAGACATTTATTTATTGCAGTTGATTGATTGCTTCTATTGTACGTTTGTTATTTTTACGCCGGGATGGGATGTGTGTTCGATTGTGCCCCGTGTGCCATTTTCCTCTCCTCCATTAAGAGCATGAATTAGTTGATCAATTAAATCTGCTGCAGCCTGGAGCTCTCCTGTGTCCCTGTCTTTCCCTTCTCTTTGTCCTGAGGGGGGCTGTAGGGGTACTGTCTGGGGCTTCAGAGTAGTTGCAGGTACAAGTATGAAGGAGATGGTATCCTGCCGAAATACTATTTTGTCAGTTTGAATTCCATTGTGTTTTGTTGTCTCATTTAAGCTATTTGATGTTTATTATTTAGTTGAAAACGTAGCACTTGATAATGGGTGACGTATTACTCCCAGCTAATGAGTGATAATCTGTTAAAACGGCAACAACTAAAACTGTTTGTTGCAACTAGGGTGGTCAGATCTCTTTCAGGATTAGCACATTATAGACCTGCCTGGTTACGTTTCCCAAATTCACTCCATCTCCAGGCATCCAAGTTACAATAGAAAGCTCTGACTTTATCTTTTTTTTCTTTTTTTGTTTTCTTTTATTTTCTATCAATAAATTACACAAGCGAATACCTCGTTTTTACGTTGACTTCTGAATAGGTTTTAGTTTTCTTTGAATGGCACCTGCCTTGCCTATTGACTTCCATGTAATGTCTGGAGACCACGCTTCGAAGCTGAAAGGCGTTTGGATAGAGCCTGTCAAGGAAAGGAAAAGAGTCCCGGTTGGTTCTGTGAATGACCGGCTGGCTCTGAAGCCTAATGTGAATGTGCCTATCTGTGTGTACTGAAAGTGTGTGTGTGTGTAACTTCACGAGAGGTTGATGCCGTTTGTGGGCTGACATGACAAAATAAATCATTTCATTTCTTAATATTTATCCTCTTACATTGCTTACATTTCTCTTACATGGCGTACAAAGTTCTCTATGGGAGATGGTGTTCACATTTGTGCTGTTTTTTTCTCACCTTTATTTAACCAGGTAGGCCAGTTGAGAACAAGTTCTCATTTACAACTGCGTCCTGGCCAAGATAAAGCGAAGCAGTGCGACACAAACAACAGTTACACATGGAATAAACAAGAGTACAGTCAATAATATAAAAATAAGGAAGTCTATATACAGTGTTCAAATGGCGTGATGAGGTAAGGCAATAAATAGGCCATAGTAGCAAGTAATTACAATTTAGAAAAGTTAACACGAGTGATAGATGTGCAAGTAGAAATACTGTTGTGCAAAAGAGCAGAAAAGTTAATTAAAACAATATGGGGATGAGGTAGGTAGATTGGATGGGCTATGTATAGCTGCAGAGATCGGTTAGCTGCTCGGATAGCTGATGTTTAATGTTAGTGAGGGAACTATAAGTCTCCAGCTTCAGCGATTTTTGCAATTTGTGCCAGTCATTGGCAGCAGAGAACTGGAAGGAAGGTGGCCAAAGGAGGTGTTGACTTTGAGGATGACCAGTGAGATATACCTGCTGGAGCGAGTCCTACAGGTGGGTGGTGGTATCGTGACCAGTGAGCTGAGATAAGGCAGAGCGTTACCTAGCAAAGACTTATAGAAGACCTGGAGCCAGTGGGTCTGGCGATTAAATATGTAGTGAGGGCCAGCCGATTTAGAGGATACAGGTTGCAGTGGTGGGTGGTATATGGGGCTTTGGTGACAAAATGGATGGCACTGTGATATACTGCATCCAATTTGCTGAGTAGAGTGTTGGCGGCTATTTTGTAAATGACATTGTCGAGGATCGATAGCATAGTCAGTTTTACAGGGTATGTTTGGCGGCGTGAGTGAAAGAGGCTTTGTTGCGGAATAGAAAGCCGATTCTAGATTTAATTTTGGATTGGAGATGTTTAATATGAGTCTGGAAGGAGAGTTTACAGTCTAGCCAGACACCTAGGTATTTGTAGTTGTCCACATATTCTAAGTCAGAACCGTCTAGAGTAGTGATGCTAGTCGTGCAGGCAGCGATCGGTTGAAGAGCATGCATTTAGTTTTACTAGCATTTAAGAGCAGTTTGAGGCCACGGAAGGAGTGTTGTATGGCATTGAAGCTCGTTTGGAGGGTTAACAGTGTCCAAAGAAGGGCCAGATGTATATAGCATGGTGTCATCTGCGTAGAGGTGGATCAGGGAATCACCCGCAGCAAGAGCAACATCGTTGGTATATACAGAGAAAAGAGTCGGCCCGAGAATTGAACCCTGTGGTACACCCAGAGACTGCCAGAGGTCCGGACAACAGGCCCTCCGATTTGACACACTGAACTCTGTCTGGGAAGTAGTTGGTGAACCAGGTGAGGCAGTCATTTGAGAAACCAAGGCTGTTGAGTCTGCCGATAAGAATACGGTGATTGACAGAGTCGAAAGCCTTGGCAAGGTCGATGAAGACGGCTGCACAGTACAATCTTTTATCGATGGCAGTTATGATATCGTTTAGTACCTTCAGCGTGGCTGAGGTACACCCGTGACTAGCTCAGAAACCGGAGTGCACAGCGGAGAAGGTACAGTGGGATTTTAAATGGTCGGTGATCTGTTTATTAACTTGGCTTTTGAAGACTTTAGAAAGGCAGGGCAGGATGGATATAGGTCTATAACCGTCTGGTCTAGAGTGTCACCCCCTTTGAAGAGGGAGCTTTCCAATCTTTAGGGATCTCGGACGATACAAAAGAGAGGTTGAACAGACTGGTAATAGGGGTTGCAACAATGGCGGCAGATAAGTTTTAGAAAGAGAGGGTCCAGATTTTCTAGCCCAGCTGATTTGTACGGGTCCAGATTTTGCAGTTCTTTCAGAACATCTGCTATCTATATTTGGGTGAAGGAGAAGCGGGGAAGGCTTGGGCAAGTAGCTGCGGGGGGTGCGGAGCTGTTGGTCGGGGTTGGGGTAGCCAGGAGGAAACATGGCCAGCCGTAGAGAGATGCATATTGCAATTCTCGATTATCGTGGATTTATCGGTGGTGACAGTGTTACCTAGCCTCTGCAGTGGGCAGCTTGGAGGAGGTGCTCTTGTTCTCCATGGACTTTAGTGCCCCAAAACTTTTTGGAGCTAGAGGATGCAAATTTCTGTTATAAAAGCTAGCCTTTGCTTTCCTGACTGACTGCGTGTATTGGTGCCTGACTTCCCTGAACAGTTGCATATCATGGGGACTATTCGATTCTATTGCAGTTCCCCACAGGATGTTTTTGTGCTGGTCGAGGGCAGTCAGGTCTGGAGTGAAACAAGAGCTATATCTGTTCTTAATTCTACATTTTTTGAAAGGGGCATGGTGAGGAAATTACTTTTAAAGAACGACCAGGCATCCTCGACTGACGGGATGAGGAGGTGTCGATGTGAGTGCGGCCTCACTGGTTCCGTCAGTGGCGTAACACTAGGGCCCTCGCATGTAGTCGTGGTAACTTGTTTTCTGCTTTACAGCCCACTGAAGGCCCTTATTTATTAGGTGGCAGACAGAGGGGGCATAAAGGGGTGACGCATGTCAACAACTCGCCCAGAAAAAGAGGCTGGGGGATCACATGACAGAAACTGATGTAAGCCCACTGGGCACAGACGTCAATTCAATGTCTATTTCACGTTGGCTCAACGTAATGTCATTGAAATGATGTGGAAACATTGTTGATTTATCCAGTGTGTGCCCAGTGGAGAGTAGTGAATAGTATCAAGTTTAGTAAGGAAAGTTTGGCATTCCATTCCTATTTTCTATCAGTGAATTGATATGGTCAATTCCACGGTAAAACAGAGCGATGGTGAGACTTTCCCTTAAAAATGTAATCCAAACAAATGCAATGATTGCAAATTTAAACAAACCATACAACTCTGTGCAGAAGGTTGACTTAACATTTTCCACAAATAATTTTTTACATTATCACATTTACTTGAACTGTGTAGATGTAAAGTTTGGTAATGGAATGACTGCACCGACAGCACAAACCCTTTTTTTGTTACCAAACTTTGCACTGTTCTTCAAGTAAATGTTTTTGTAAAATTGTCAATGGACATTGTTAAACCTAGTCCTTGTGCAGAGAGTTGTATGGTTTGTTTACATTTGCAGTCATTGGTTTTTGTTTGGCATACATTGTAATGAAAAAAATCTTAGTCTCAGCATCACTCTTACTGTGGAATTGCCCATATGTTAATGTCTTGCCATACAATATCATAATGATGGTGCCATTCTGATAATCATCCACTGTTAAATGTAAAGTGATTGGGGTCAACTCAGGAAGTGAATTGAAATTAAATTAATGAACTCAAAATTGTCCATTCTTTTCCATGGCATGTAATTCATATTCCTGTTTAGTGTTCATATTATTGTGAAAAACATTCTGAACAAGGGTATTGAATATGTTCCCAATAGGGGGCGCTATATGCCATGAGCATGCACGTGCTCCATTGACCAGTGCATAGATGGGCAGGTGGTGCCTAAACTCTTAAAGTCACAGCACAAGGTCATGTTAAAATAATATCCATCATTCCCCACATGAATGCTGCTATGCTGAGCTCCACGACAGGGGCGTGTGAAAGGGGCTGCAGTGTTTCCCCTGTGTGTGTGACTGACGTAAGGCCTTAATGGCCATCACACCAGAATTTCAGAGGACATAGACCCCTGTAACCTTCCCCACTAGCAGTGCTAAATCTAGAAATCTTAACCTTTAAATGGTCTAGCATAAACTTCAGGTGTTTAAACAGGCCATTTCATCATGAGCATTATGACAAAGGTATGACAACCCCTTTTTTTGAAGAGGCAGCTTTTTTATTTTCTATCGGTTAGAGTTGGCCAGACTCCAATAACTTGTCCCATTGATCTAAAGCTAAAACGGCCCTGTGCGCACACAGCCAGACCTGAGAGAGAGCGGGCCGGGTGTAAAAACATTTTTCAACCTCTTGTTTTTTTTGTTTGGGCTCAATCCCCGGTTCTTTCAGGGGGCATAAAGGAAGCGCTGCGCTCAGCAGGGTCATGTGGGTGAACCCTGCAGCCCAGGCGAGGGGCAGATTATAGGTGGTGATTAGGGCCTCTAATGTGTGATGAATCCTTTTCGAATCACATGATATGAACTAATGTCGCCATTTAATTATAAAACAGAGAGTGGGGGGGGGGGGGGGGGGGGTGAAGAGCGCACAGCTGCACTGGACCGTATAGGGGGGATGAAATGGATGA
Organism: Salvelinus fontinalis; assembly: GCF_029448725.1. Classification (NCBI taxonomy): domain Eukaryota; kingdom Metazoa; phylum Chordata; class Actinopteri; order Salmoniformes; family Salmonidae; genus Salvelinus; species Salvelinus fontinalis. The sequence continues at coordinate 48,245,654 of NC_074683.1, read as the reverse complement.
CAACTGCATTTCTAATGTTTTGTGCTCCACCACATGCCTCATACCCCAGTGAAGAAATATTTAAAAAACCCAGGGGGACTGATGGAGAGATACAAGTATTTAAGTTAAGCTTTTTTTTGCTTTTGCCTCATTGTCAATCCTCAACAATACTGTATCTGACAGTAGCTGTTTTCTCCGCTTTATTTGCTCCCTGTGTAAGTTATGGATGGTATAGTTTGTCCTTCCCATTGGCCAAAAGAGTGGGTGGACAGGATAGTGTCCACCTCCATAAATAACACAGCCCTGTAACCTTGGGAGCTGGTTTTAAAGGCTGACTCAATAGAGGGTTGTCGGGGTGGATTAAGTTACATTTAGGATGACCTATCCTTATTTGGGGGACTCAGGGAAGCAGTGGGCGTAGCCCTCCAATAAACACACACACATCTCTCTCACTCAAACAGGGAGTTTTCATACTCAGACTGAGAGATGGCACTATGATACCCTAGCACTGATCTCTGTTGAGATCAGCCCCTCTCCTCATCCCTATGTCCTTCTCATCCCCATGTTCCCACATCTCTGTCACTGGGATCTTGGATGTGTTGTCTTCTTTACCTCACTTTCTCATGACAAGCCCCTCTTTCTCATGGACAGTCAAAACACAGGGTCCCTATTGGATGCACTGTTTGGCCACACTGTAGAAAAGTTACAGGACATGAAGTACTCAATACCAGGATTAGGGTATATGCCATTTTCAAATCAGTCTATTTAGGCAATAAGGCCCGAGGAGGTATGGTATATGGCCAATATACCATGACTAAGGGCTGTTCTTAAGCGCAATGCGGAGTTCCAGAGGTGCCTTATTGTTATTATAAACTGGTTACCAACTTAATTAGAGCGTTAAAAATATATGTTTTGTCATACCCCTGGTATAGGGTCTGATATACCACTTCTGTCAGCCAATCAGCATTCCTGGCTCGAACCACCCAGTTTATAATCATGATTATACAACAGGTGAGTATAATCTGGAATGCTGATTGGTTAAAAGCGAATTCCAGCCGGTGTCTTTTCCACAAATTACCACCGGCTAAATCTAGGACGTTAAAATGCCTATTTACTCTGTTCCATCTGACTGCGCAATCCACTGTCTCATCAGCCCAGGCAGGGAAGTTATAAACTTGATCTCCACTATAAAAAGCATCTAGACATTATCTCACATTTCTTTTAGACTAACATTTAGTTTTCAACAGCGGAGATTTGTATAAAACATACTGTCTGCCTCTCCGACATTTGCAACATTGTTTCAATATTCAAATTCGATCTAAAACTGTCCCTTAGTAATGAACTCGGGACGTGTAGGGTTCGGGAGTCGGGACTAGAGAGACAATGGCAGCGTATCTCAGGCAGTCGAAATCATGAATCAGCTGGCATCATTTTTATGGATACATACAAAGAAATGTCAATTGAAAAAAAGGTAAAGCGAAACGAAGTGCAGCTAGTTTGCAGTCTTTCCAGCTTCAGTTTGAAGTTATTGTGTTCGCTGTGTCTGAACAACAGTGTCTTATTAACTAGAGAGCACATTTTCTATGCCAGGCGAAAAATCGTGCCTCGTTAGCTCATTGTTATGGATGTATCCAAATAAATGTCACTAGATAACAACAACAGTAGCTGCATTTGTTTAACTGCACCGTTTGACATGACTAAGTTAGCCGTAGTTGGCTAGCTAGCAAGCAGGGGACAAGGGGCATTGTCACTTAAGTAGAAAATGGCACATTATTTTCTATGTGGATACGATTCATGAATCAAATGTAATTTAACTTGCTGAATTGACAGAATAAAACATGGAATGTATTTGGCCACACTGTTTCAATGTTCCAATGTCTTCACTATAGGTTTAATTAACATCATTGTTTAACCCCTCATTCTCTCTCACACGCACACATAACCACGGACACCCTGTCACTGAATTTTGAGGCCTTGTATTAGAAGATTATGTCTGTGGGAAGGCTATTCTAGGCCCCATAAAAACATCCAGGGCACTACTGAAATTAACAACTGGGTACTGACTGGCTAACTGAAGTATTCGGACTCTGGGGCTAGTGTGAATTTGTTAGCCGATTTAAAGACTATAAATAACTGCTGTCTGTTTTGGGCCTGGCGGGCAGGGCTGGTGTCTCTGTGCCCTGGCAGCATGCAGAGCAGCTTTCACATGGCAGCTCCTTGCCAACCCACCAGCAATCTACCAACACTCCTCAGCCACAGGACCCTGTACCCCCGCACCTATCTGTTATCTCTCTATCTTGTCCCTCTGCCAGTCTGGCTGGCCCTGTCTGATCTATGCACCCAATACTAATCACTCTCCTCCTCCTTGTTCTGTTGTACCTACTCACATTTCTTTGTCCATTGTCATTCTCCCTACATTTCTCATCTTCTACCCACTGTTCTTCACAACTCTCAAACATGTCCACAAGTTCAGAACAGGTGTCCATTTAATTTGTAGATGTGTAGGTTTTGTTTCCCTGGTTCCCATGAGTTCCAGGAACAGCCTGAAGGGCCATTCCTTCCTCATTCTCATGCGTCAGGTGCTCCTGATCCAGGCTCTACACTAGACTCCCCTAAGCCTGGTCTTTTGTTGTTTTAGGCAGGTTACGAATCACTCATTGACTCGTGAGTGCCCAATGTAGATATCATCGACACCTTGATGTCTTAATTCATATTCATAAGCCAGCTGGCTAACTACATTGCCCTCAGTTTTCTTGGGTTGCAGTTTACTATAATAATGTTGATTGTCTCTATTTTTATCCTAGTTATTATATGCCACCTCTGTGCCAAACTCATATTAACTTTCCCAGAGGTTTAATGTTGGGGAGTTGGTCCACCGGTGCTGGTAAAAGTTGCTGGGTCTGTGTGATGATGTTTAATGGATTTGTGATAGATGTTTGTCTCCAACGTGTGAGACTGACACGCTGGTCTCAATTTAATTATATGTGTGGATGTGTGTTCGCAGGGTAGTCAGCACTGGGGAGTGGTGTCACTCTTTCCTCCTTTCCAGCGCAATATCCCATTCTCACATCCAACCTTGGAATGTGAAGAGAGGGAGCGATACATTTAAAGGTCAATGAGTGTGAGCTCTTCTTGTACAAGATGCATCCCAGCTTCCCCAAGAGATTATCTACTCATGAAGGTACAGAATGTGTGTGTGTTGAAAATGTATACTCAAGTACAGTAGGTCCACATACTGGCTCAATTTTATTGATTGCCACATATACCGGAAATATGGTACAAAAAGTTTATTTAATAACAGTTTTGTAAACATTTGAGGTAAATTAACATTTACATCAACTTGTTTTTACAAAATGTCATACACAAGGCACTTCTCTTAAGACAGCATTGAAACAGGCTGTTGTTCTGAGCATACAGTAGATGGTTCCTACTCCCTGACTGGCCAGAGAAATCACACTCAGCATGACACACATCAAGAGTTTGAAGAAAGCTACTGTATATTAACCTATTGGATGAGGGGCTTGCGTGCAACTCAAAACGATACACAAGTTGCTGTGTGTAGAAGAAGAAAAGGGCCAGCTACACAGCTAACATTGTCTCAACATTAGTGTGATGTTTTAATTCGAGCTAACCAGAGAGTTACAGGAATGTGTTGAGAACATAGTGAAAGCACTGAGTGAGCACACAGGAAATACTCACAGCCCACTTTTTTCTATATTTGAAAACCCAAACTTTCTGCAATCGTCTCAGACCATGACATTTGACGTATTTTTCTTATTGAAATTCTGTCTTTAACGCAAAGAGCCGTTGTGTTTAACTGTTAAGACATTTTCCTTTAAAGATTATAAACATCGGCAGTCTGGTGTCTTTTCCAGTCTCTCTCCTACCAATATAAACTTCTTAGAACAGCATGTTTTGCCTAAATGTGCAAATCTTTTACCTTTTTACTAAAATGTAAACTTTGAGAACCAAAATGACAAATGCAAATAACACAGATTTTTTTGTGGTTTGGTACATTTAAATAGTTTAAATGAAAAGGTAACATACATTGGGAAAAACGGTTGTCCCAATAAGAGTAACACTGTTATAAGCAAAGGATTGCATTGTCTCCTCGGGTAGTCTCTCCACGGTTGTAACTATGGTTTCTAGTTTGCATTGAATGTTTGTTGTTGTGTTTATTTATGATCCTTCTCTAACTATAAATTATAAGCATATGGTAATTTCAAAGTATAAGAACTATGTAAGAATTACATAGAAGTGTGGTTTTATACCAATCATGTTTCACAAATCATTTTAGAAAAGGCCTATTTTAAGTGAATGATTGTGTTATGCAATTACTTGCATAGCTTTTCAGTTATTCAAGATGGTTCAGGTAATCTACAAGGTGAAATATTACATTTACACTAACTAGGCGGAAGCATGTGCTTCCCATTGTTTACAACAGGTGAAGTAGTCAGTAATAGTTGAGCTTCTATCAAAAATAAGAAATGAGGATGGACTTTTCATCCTGGCGTTATGACACTTGCCATGTCATTGCATTTGTCCGTTTTGTACCATATAGCTGTTTTGGTTGTCATAAACTGACTACAGTTTAGAAATGAGATTTCATTATAATTCAATTCTTTATTTTTTTTTTTAAATAGCACTTTTAAGAAAAAACAAAGTATCACGTGATGTATGAGAGTGAGTTACCCTCAACATGAAGATACAATGATTAAAAAGTGATATTGTGTTTATGATGACAGCAATAAACATGGTTATCATAAATATATAAAAAACCAAATCTTATTTACCGTCTTAAGTTGAAGCATTTGGTTTATATTTTGTTTTCAACCTCTTTAAAATCGGATGTCAACTTTTCATTGTGCATATGGCAGTGTGCTTTTTAATTTCAGGCAAAAACAAATACTTTATTTGCTTAATTTCTGCATTCGAGAATCAAATGTAGGAGCAGGGGCTGGAACCATGGAACCTTATAACAGCTGTAGACTACAAGAACACATTCAACTTCTAGTTTTGACCCATAATCCGGTTATAGTTTGTGTGTAAATTATGTGTTCAGTAAGTGGATCCTGGGTAAAACTCAGACAGATAAATGGGTCTGCAGACCAGTTAGTGAATCGGTGAGTTGTAGTTTGCATTTACAGATTCCACTGTTACTCTTCAAACACATAATACAAAAAATAGCTAGGCTATTTCCTGAATATTATAAAAAAATAAAAGTTATTTAGATTGTGAAATTCAGGAAGTGTCAAAGTACAATATAAAAGTTTGATAATGAACAAGCAAATGTTGTCCCCATATTGGTGTCATTGCTGACATTGAACAGTATTCTTCATCTTAGAGAAAGAATGAGAGCATACATGTTTGGATTTAGTTTGTCTTCAAACGACTTTCTGATACACCAAAAAAATGATTAAAAATAACTTGTTTTAAGAAAGACTCAACTTGAAGGAACTGTATAACAGCATAAGAGTAAACATACTAAACACACAAGTGGTTTCAAAACACCCTGTACTTGTTCCACATAACGGTTTTATTCGAAGTTGGTTCTCAGCAATTTGCCAACCGAACTCAACAACTTGATGAATGTACAGTATCATTCCTAATTGGAATAAATAGGCTTTTATGTTCATCAAATAAACAGAACAACAATAACCACTGTTGACAAGAGCACATTGACACAGACCAGGCCATTGAAACCAAAATCAAACAAAAAAGTTACTTGGCCATTTTAAACTGGAATAAGAACCATAAAGTCCCCTGATGTCCAGTAAATCGAAGCCTTCAGCTTGTCAGACCATTTTAACCAACATTGCACAATCAGACTGTGTGCATTTTTTATTCTAACATGTATGCTACAACTCACCAATTGTACTGATATCAACTGCTGTTAATAGATATATATACTAGGCAACAACTCCAGTTCCAGCCCCCTGCCTCACATTGCCTCCATTAAAAAAACTAAAATATTTTTATTTTATTTTGTACTTTTTATATAGAAAAATCATTGGGGGCTTTGGGAGGTTGGAGGTGTATTTAGGTGGACTGACTATACTGCCAGGTCGTTGGGCCTGGATCTGATGCTGCTGCTCTTGCTGGCCCGGCTGAGCCGTCGAGGGTCTGTGACCATAACGTGGGGCTCGTGCATTTCCACTGTGGTGGTGATGTGGCCTCCCTCCTGATCGCCATTCCCCCCACTCAAACTGCCCCCACTGGAGCTAGGGTTGGTGGTGGTGGGGGGAGCAGCTTCACGGGGCAGCTGCTCACTATCAGAGGGAGAGGAGGAGGAGGAGGAGGTGGCCTTCATCTCCCGAGTCTGCTGCTCGGTGGCCAGGTTGGCCCAGTTCTGCTGTGTGGTCAGCCTGTGGTTGTTGTTGCTGCTCATGTAGTAGGAGGATGAGGGCTTCTCCTGCAGGGGGTCCATCTTGAACTCTGCCATGGGCGGCAGGAAGGCACCGCTCCCAGCCGTCACGTCCGTGTACATCGATGGGTAGCTGAGGTTGGGAAGGGCAGTTCTGGAGGCTGAAGTCATGGACTCAGGCCCCACACCATCAGAGCAGGGCAGCAATGCATGATCAGGGGTGACCATTCCCTGTTTAACTTTCTTCCACCCAAGGTGATAGATCTCTAACAAATTCAGCAAAAGAGACAAGCAAGCCACCACAAGCATAAATATGATGAAAATCGTCTTTTCAGTGGGCCTAGATATGAAGCAGTCCACAGTGTTGGGGCAGGGCCACCGTGCACACTTGTATAGCGGCCTCAGCTGGAAGCCATAGAGAAAATACTGACCTAAAATGAACCCCACTTCAAAAAGGGTCTTGAATATGATGTTGAACACATAGGTGCGTAGCAGGGCACCTCTAATGCGGATCTTGCCATGCTCATCCCTGATAGGTGGCTTCTCCTTTTTACCACCTCCTCCTCCTCGTCCTCTTCCTCCACCTGCATCCCCTTTGCCGTTGTAAAGGAGTTCATTCTCCTCCTGGAGTCTGTTGGCCTTTCGCAGCTCCTCCTCCTTCTCTTTCCGCTTCTCCTCCATGCGGACGATGTGCAGTACATGACCCAGGTAGATGAGGGTGGGCGTGGACACAAAGATGATCTGCAGCACCCAGAAGCGAATGTGCGAGATGGGGAAAGCCTCATCATAGCAGACGTTCTCACACCCAGGCTGCTGTGTGTTGCAGGTGAAGTCAGACTGCTCGTCGCCCCACACATCCTCAGCTGCCGCTCCCAGCACCAGGATCCTGAAGATGAAGAGGACAGTCAGCCAGACCTTGCCGATTACTGTTGAGTGTTCCTGTGCATTCTCCAACAGACGCCCCAGAAAGCTCCAGTCACCCATGCTTCAAGATTTCTAGCCTAGGGAGAAAGTACAGTCTGGAGCAAACAGAGGGAGGAGGGAAAGAAGAGACAAGGAGAGGGGGAAAAAGAGATTGTCAGGAAACCTGTCAAAGTGATGCTGTGTACACATAAAGCATAAATAGCAGTCAAATAAAACATGGACAGAGAAGCATTACACACCTAGAGAGAGAAAGCAGAGGTCTCATCACCCACAAACATACAAATGGTTAATCACACTTCACATCGGCACAACACATTAAGCGCTTATTAAAATGAGTTCCATAAAATGGCCTTGAAGAAGTCATTGACGTAAACCGCTGAATCAATTGTCTCAATCGAACAATTGGTCAAAGGAAGTGAACGGTATAGAAATGTTCTGCAATGTCATATAATTTTGTGAAGCCCCCTATTTCACTATTTAGCTTAGAACTATGAACCTGACATTTATGCTAACACTCTTTCACTATCCTGTTCTCTCTCTCTCCCACTCTTTCTCTCAGTTACTGTCAAACACACACACTCTCTCTCTCTCTTTCTCGCTCTCTCACCCGCTCGCTCCGCTGCACAGATGGCATGTGCTGAGATCAACATTATAATGTTCAAAAACAGCAGCGAGCAGAGGTTGGACTGCGGTGTGTAGGCCCTGACACACACAACTCCCACTGTTACAGATCCATTAGGGCCATAGGGGTCAAGTTCAAAGACATAACATACGATCTTCAACATCTAATAGCCCATTATATCCTATGATCTACTGAATTACTTTTACATTGAGAACGGAGGCAGCTATAGGCCTCTTTTAACATGATGACAATTATTCATTAGCTAAATCTAATACATCTCTACCTCATTTGTTAAAAAAGGATGAGAGAAGAAGTAACCAATGCAGAGGCCATTTGATGTTTGAGTCTAAAAAATGTGTGTTCTTTTAATGGCAATTGAATGGTAATTTGTATCAGAAATTGCAGCCAATAAATGCAAATACACCATACTCACAATAACATGCATTGACTAAACTATTAACTATGCAATAATGTATAACGTCATGCGGCATAAATTAAACCAAACAGAATAATCAGATGACAGTTTCCCATAATGATGGTCAAAAACAAGCTTTTAGAATGTTTTTTAACTGACCTCTGAATATACCCTAGTCACACGAAACACTGTTGAATACAGGAGCATGAAGACATTTGTCCTACTGCCTTTTGTTATCGATATATAGCGTTTGGTTAGCGTTGTGCACATGAACTTGCCAGTAGATGCCTATCAATCTACTATTCACACCAAAACCAAAACACAAGCAGGAACATAAAATAGTTGGAACTTACTAAAATGTTTTTCAATTGACGGTAATAAATCCATCGACTAGGGTTCAGAATATATATGACACCTGTAACGAAAAAAAGTATAAATCAGTTAACATATTCGTCCATGAATGTATTTACATCAAACCCAAACTAAAAAGAAGCCTATTCCCTTAGATTTAAGCAGACTGGCACATAAAACGTATGTTATTTTGTTTAATGATGGGTATTCTTTGGTTTACTAGTATTTTGTCACTCTTATTGAAGTGACAATTACCATAATCTGATTCATAACTAGTATGGCGTCATGAATTAGGATGTTAATTAGATTGAAAAGACAGGCATTTTGACAAATAATTTATATGCAAATACATTTTTATTTTGAAATATGCTTCCACCTATTTCTCTCTCCTTATCAATAGCCCACCCTATAGTTTGTATCCTGATTAAAATATTGTAAAATATATATATATATAATAATTATAATATATATAGGCCTATATAGTTCACAGCAAATACATATGAAATATATATTAAGAAGTGCTAACATTATAGGCCAACGCATATTGATACAACTTCAGATGAATCGATACCAAAATTGTTGTTCGATGGGTCTGATGATGACCCACCGCAAATCAATGCTGGTCTCATCAGAATTTGAAGTGCTGATCAAGGGGGAAAAAATGGGCATCTAACTATTGAAGTCATCAGGGCTATGGGAAACATAAATGACTGTATAAAACAATGCAGAATGCTTTAACATGTATATGTTTAATATATGTGTATTTGCATTATCACTGCTATTATTAGGCTAGTATAAAGACTACATTATTAGAATACCATATCTGATAAGGTTGGAATGCTGCATGTTCTTTTTTTTGTTTTGTCTAAACACGTATATCAGTCCAGACAATGTCTCATCAGTTTATACAAACCGAATACATTGCATATCAGATGTTTTATGAAGGTTTTGTTTAACATTAAATAAGTAATATTGATTAATTTGATCATGTTCAGATAGCCTGCAGTAACCTACAAAGGGTGGAGGATAGGCCTTGTGTCCACTGGCTCTTTTTAAGCATCCCTATACCTTTGTTATCCTATTATTTAAACCTGGTTATAATAGAGGGTTACTACTGTAATTTATAATAATTAAAATAGGCACACTCACACTCAACATTGACATTAAATAAAATGTGCTAATATATAAGTTACCAGCATCACGGTCTAGGATGACAGTGCCGGGAAAGATATTCACACCTAATTTCAATCATACCTTAAACTGGGGAAGCCCAACTTAAATATCGAAAGCAATATCCGTCTGCCATTGGTGCCACATTTTGAGTGCGTCGGATAGCCTACAGACCTCCCAAGGAAGCTGGTAACCTCCCCTCTCCCCCTGTCCCCAAATTCTGGCACCTCTGCCAGCTTACCAAACTCTTTTAAACGCAGCCAGGCCAAGATATTCATGCACAAACTTCTTCACACGTGGATTCGCCGCCAAACTTGCGCAAGGAAAGTTCGTTTTTCCGAGGCGAATTTAACTTGGAAATGGGTTTCCGCGAAGGGCAGCTCCCTCCAGTTCCCAGTTATCGCGACTGTCACATTGTCTGACCATGCATGAATGAATTCAGAAAGTCATCACCCTGGACCAATGCACGCCACGCCCCTGTAAAATATATATTTTTAAATTTATCGCTCAAGCTTCAACTATAGGCTATGCAGTCTGGGGGTGTATGTTATCCCGGAAAAGTGGGTTATGCGTTCATTCTTTTACATCTGACCTTTGGCCTACTATAGTGGTTGAATTAGGCGATTTTGACAACACTGTAGGCCTATACATTAACCCACCTGTGAGAAATAGTTCATTTGGAATGCTGGGGAGAACATAGGCCTGTCAAATAAAATATTGATGTGATTTAAGTATTTATGATTCTACACTTCACTAGAATAAAATGAACTTATTTATCATATATGGCTATCAAAATGTACACTGCAAATGCAGTCACCCACCCCAAAACCTATATCAATAACCTACTGTCCTCTCTTGGTTGTCCAGAGAAGCGCATCCTAGTGACTGAGGTTGATGCGCATGCGATCAATCATTGTTATTACAACCGATAGTCCAACAGTGTAGTGTGAAAGGAATAAGTATCATTTTTTACATTTTTATTAAACAGTCTCAAGACTGGGGTCAAAGTGCAGATAGCTAATAAAAAAAATACAAATCAAACATCCTTCAAATAATATGCAGTTAGAAAGCTAATAGATATGCCCTAACTGCTGTAAGGGAAGTGTGACCATTGAGGCTTTCAAAATGTTGCATTTACAGATATCCTTTTGCATTTCCTCTAAACAATCACAATATAAAAATAGCACCTCAACAACTGAATATTGAGAGATAGTTAGCCTACAGTTTGCTTTCCATGACAATGTCCAAATCATGAGCCATCACAAAATGTGTGGGATGCATCTAACTGGTAAAACTGTCCTTACGTCTTCCCAGGGAACAGTCAGATTGTCACTACAGTGATACAAGTTATGGTGTTCCAACTTCTACATGTATTTTTGGACAGAGCACATTAAGCCATTTTTGCCTGTAGATCAGTCTGCTTACTCACATTAAAAGAGGTACACTGATTAGTTCAGTCGCTAAAATAAGCAACAAGCTGAAAGACAACACCCCCAGTTAGGATCTGTAGCCAGGTTTACCACCAGTCTTGACCACAATAGGCCATGTCTGTCACAGTTGGCATAATGCTCAGAGGGCCAGTTTCCAGGACTCAGCTTAAGCCTACTCTTGGACCAAAAAGCACTTTCCAATTAATATTCCTAATTGAGCATGCCTTCTAGTCTAGGCATAGGCTTCATCTGGGTCCAGGAAACGTGCCCAGAATGTTCAACTGGATCAGCCATCTTCCCTGAAAACATTGTGTTCAATATACAGCATCAGGTACTATTTGACACTGCTGATAGCGACTCTCTTAAGGCACTGCATCTTAAAATTGCTTTGGTACTTGTGAAATTTCACTCATCACTGTTAGAATGCAGGCAGATGTGTGTACACAGGTGATCCTCAAATAGAACTTGGAGCTATACTGCACATTTGTGAGTTTCTGCTTTGGAAAAGTCTCCCACAAAAACTGAACAAACACAATGTTAACCAATTCTGGTTGCTCTCCACAAATAAAACATCAAACTCCTGCACACACATTGTAAACCAGAAGGTGGCACTCTAGACCCATTTTTCACTTCTGTTCAACCTCTCACTCCCTGAACATACAAGCACCTTAAATTGATATCAATAACAATACATTAAAATTCTAGCACGTTAAAACTTTTAGAACTCTAAAAGTAGTTTAGGGCACTGAGAGAGAAATATCCTCTACATGAGCAGACTCGGGGTTAGGCCGGTCCTCAGCTGCTACAGGCATCTAGAATACAAGTATGGTCTCATCTAATGGTAACAAAACACTGATAGATTTCTATTCCCTAGTTATGTGTAGTCTCTAATGGAAAAGAACAGGCACTGGGCTGTCCTCACACAGTTTTGTTGCTGGAGGAATCGGTAACAGACGACAGCAGCATCTGATTCTTTTTATTCTGTAGTAGAGACTTGTCCGGGGCCACATGATCAGGGTGAGCATAGGCACGGTTCTTCTTAGAAATCCTGTTGGAGCACCTCATCAGGGCCTTGGCGATGAGGTAGGCCAGCTCAGCCACATTGAGCACCATGCAGATGGCAGAGGAGACCACCATGAAGATAGTGAATATGGTCTTCTCCGTAGGTCGTGAAATGAAGCAGTCCACCTTGTTGGGGCAGGGCCATTGCTCACACTTCACCAGACGAGGCATCTGGAAGCCGTCGTAGACAAAGTAGAGTGCATACATGAAGCCAGCCTCAAAGATGAGGCGGAAGAACAGGCTGCAGGTGTACGTCCACCACAGAGGCCCAGTGATGGACAGACGCCTCCTCTTTAGAGTCTCCAGGTCCACCTGCCTGGTCTTGTCATCACCACCGCTTCGTGAGGCCGCGATGATGTGCCGCTTGTCCCCACTCTTCCTGTAAGCCACATGCATGGCCACCAGCAGGGCCGGTGTGGACACGAAGATCAGCTGTAGGCACCAGAGGCGGATGTGTGACACTGGGAAGAAGTGGTCGTAGCAGACGTTCTTGCAGCCGGGCTGCTGGGTGTTGCAGGTGAAGTCAGCCTGCTCGTCTCCCCACACGCTCTCTGCAGCCAGTACCAGGATGGTGATACGGAAGATGAAGAGGACAGACAGCCAGATCTTCCCCAGGCTGGTGGAGTGTTTGTTCACCCCGCCCAGCTGGGTGTACAGAGCAACCCAACTCATCTCTAAGGCAACTTTGTCTGAGACCACCTGGAGAACACAAGAATGGAAAGAAGGATACAAATTAATATCAGTTCTTAGTGGACATCAAAGGTTTCATTTTCAGAAAACCAAACAGACCAGGGTAGGAAAACAGTAGACCGACATCACATTAAGTGTTTGTTTTAGTCCCCCCCCCCCCCCATTTAAAAAACCTAACCAAAAGGTCCAACCCAAAACTGTACAATTTAACACTAAGTGGTGTTTCTCCAATACATTTCAAGACATCTACTGTATATAATGTGTGTTTTCAGTCAAGTAATTACGTTCACACAACACTGGCTAGTGGCTATCAAAAGTGAGGCTATATTGAGAGATGGATCAAAATAATCATGTCACATAAGAAAGTGAATTCCCATTAACTTAGAGAAATCAATGAAATTGCTTTTGTTTTCATTATAATAGGCGGCAAAATGTCAGAAACTGTCCATAACAATTCGCCAATCAATCACATTATATCAAGTTTGGTTTCCTCATCGAATTTCTAACCTGACAATTCTAACCTGTATATCAGGGGGAAAACATCTAAATATCATTCACCAGCGGCTGTATCGTTACATAAAGCATAATAAAACCGTTGAATATCCGGCACGAATGATTCACAAATCACAGCTATCTTACCTCCCACTTTCCTGGAATATCAGCAAACTTCCATCAACTTCAGTTTTCGGTGCTCTTTAACGCCATCTTGTCAAGTAACTCCAAACGTAGAAGAGTAGTGTGATTTGTTTGGAAGCAAGTCCAACTGAGAAAGCTGCGCGTGTGAGCTCTGGAGCGATGCACCTGAGTTTTTATAATCTTCTCCTCTTGAGGAGGATCCACCCGCTAGGGGCGAGACCGGCTACTGGGACATGTTCAGGACAGAGTAGGCCTATGTATTTTTATGACTACCAGAATCTACTATTTGGTTTCGAAGTATTGAAACCAAACCATATGATTTCAATTATAAGTATTTTAATAAACAACCGGAAAATGTTGTCATCATTTGAAATTGGTTACATGTCATATTAAACAGCATATAAACACTCTAAATATGTCAGGAGCCAAACAAGTAGCCTAAGAACGAACGAAAATGAATTATTTAGGCTATATTATTTCAAGGCTATAGTCTACAAAGAAATACAATACATCGTAAAGCATTTGTGAGTGCGACACACTAGGATGTCGGACATTAAGCCTCAGCATTTAAATAACATTTCGTTGTATTAAATCATTATAGTCTATAAATTGCACATCTAGGCTGTGACTTACTTAGAATTAAAATCAAATGAAACGAAAAATGCCTTATTAGGCTCCAGCTACAGTCCCTTTGAATTCATTTTTAGAAACATGAGTTTGGCTTGAGTCTGTGTCTTCGGGTGATGGTGCCTAGAGAACATGCCAGCAGCGGAGAATATGCGCTCAGTGCTTGCAGAGCCACTGGGAATGCTAAACACCCTTGGGACACTCTTGCCAGGCTGGGCAGGGATGAGTATGTGTTTTTTTCTGTAGGTAGGCCTAAAGGATTTTAGGTAAAATAACCCTATCAAAACGGAAAGCTCCTTGCAAGAGGTAATATGCCAGGCATATTGGGCCAAAAATCATTGATGGCCTATTGTATAGATAATAGAACAAAAATTAACGAAGCTTAATCTGATTTTTAGATTATAAATACTTTCCTACAATGACACACCTAGCTAGCTACCCATCTCGTTTTTTTTGTTAGCATTTGCACGTAGCAAGTACACGATAAGGCTTTCGGGATAACTTTCTTTTCAGATTCCACAACGATTCTTCAGTTCACCGCACTCCCTCTTTTTTTTAAACCGTTAACTAGGCAAGTCAGTTAAGAACACATTCTTATTTACAATGACGGCATACCAGAAGGCAAAAGGCCTCCTGCGGGACGGGGGCTGGGATTAAAAAGAAAAATAGAAAACAAAACACACATCACGACGAGAGACTTAAACAACACAGCACTTACTCCTCATCTTTGTAAATCACCTTGATTTTTCACCTGTGTGTTTTATCAGTGTCTTTAGGAAAATATTTTGCATACTAAATGACAGTAGCCAAAGCAAATGGCTATAGCAGCACACAAGTACTCTACAAATGCATGCTGGGCCGGCGATGCCCTGAGCTCGTGAAGTGAGCGCTACTGGAGAAACTGGAGCCGGCGAGAAGGACCATGCTCCCGCATTTGGGTAACTCGCTCCACTTCCCGCTCTATATGATTAAACATTCTGAACGTTTAATTTAACTGAATACACCCTGTGATCACATTCATTTCAAATGTACTGTTGACAGATCGAGACACTTAACCCAGAAACAGACACTTGAATTCGGTGTTAATTACTGGTCAAGCATACTGTATAAAGTACATAGTCATCATGAGTCACAAGATCACCAGAACAAATGTAGGCATGACCGAAGAGGGAAGATAATATTTTTTTTAATGTTCAACCCATTTAACAGATCCCAATCATAGTTGTCCAAAATGTGACGTAACACAATATGAAAAACCCTATGATGTATCTTTAATCAATTCATGTTTGTTGTTTTTCTTTAGTTCTTGATAAGGACAATTCAAATGTATTCCAATCCTAGAGAAATTCAACATTTTAATAAAAAAATTCGCTAAACAAGTTTATCACATTAACATTTCATATTCACAATTCAATAAACCATTGTGGTATGACCAAACCATTACTTCCTTTGTCTGATCATCAACTTGTTGATTGCATAAAACATGGTTATATTTCTGAGGAGGCATGGCAATCAATCCCCAGATTGGTTTATTGTGTGTGTGGGCTCCTACAGTAACATCCCAGATTGGTTGAGCGATTGTGTGTGAGGACTCAGGGCTACAGTATTCATTAACATCCCCAGTGTAGGCACCACAGAGATCAGATCATTCTCATCACCATGCTCCTCAGGCTGAGTGAGGGTCAGTGAAGGCCTGAGTGATGGACAGACACACGCTTATCTTGTACATCAGTGGTGTTGATAGTCCAGTGGTCACTTCTTGAGCTTGGCCAGGCCCATGAGGAGCTGATCCCTCCTCTCTCTCCTAGCAGACAGGTGCTGCGGGTCAGCTCACACATCTCCTGTAGGGATACATCAGAGGAGGAGAGGGAGGGAGAAGATGAGATGAGTAGAGAGAATTGATTGAAGTTTTAGCTGCTGGGATTTCTTTCCGCTGTTGGCCTGGTAAAATATTTCCTTGGTTGGATACACTTGGATGCATTCAATTGGTCCAATTTGAAATATTTTCTGCTTATGGTCAGGGTGTTCTCACACGACAGCTTCCCATCTGTGGAGAATAATGTTTGAACAGCCTGATGGCATGTGGTTGAGTAATGTCTAATTAACAGAGTAAAGTTCTAGAGGGGGAAATATGTAGAACGCTCGACCTTGAGCTCCTTGGACTAAAAGTTCCACATGTAAACATTGCCCTCTTTGAACTAACCCAATTTCACACCTCCTTGAACTTGATTAGTCAAATCTGAAGATATTTTTCCTAGTCCTAGAATCTAGTGGAGTTAGTACAAACAGTTCCAACACACAAAAACATAAGCCTACTTTGTTGATGCGCTCGGCTGCCTCCCCAGAGAATTTGGGAACAGGTCCAAAAGTGGTCAGAACACTCCTCATGCCCTCTCTGTAGCGCTGGAGTTAGTCCTCCAGAACTGGGAGAGTGGACCATACATAGAGGGTTGGCCAGACTTTACGGCAATGAGAAGATCTTATTTGTTACAGAAGTTCAGAGCAGCAAAATCAGATCTGTATGGTCTCACTATGACCGGAAATGAACATCTTCCAAGTCATTTAGTCATTGTATAATGATTCTAGTAAGGGTTCTAGAGATCTAGGGTGTAAGCATTTAAATTAGTAACTTGTTTCTTGGGTGTAAAATGCTATTCCCCGTTTTCTTACTCCCAAGTTGAACACTGAATGTGTACATGAACATTACAGGGACAGACTAAAGCTAACATTTCAGTGTGATAACTGCCAGCTACACCCAACTAAGCTCTCTCAGAGTTATGTTTTTGGTGGGAGAGATCTCACCTGACCAGGACAATTTCAGTGATCCTTTCTCTCCTTCTCTCTTCTGCTTCAATAGTCTGAACAAAATAAGTGCATGGCTCCTTCAGTCTCGTGTTTAGCTTATAAAATTACTTTGCTTTCTAGTTTAAGGGCTTTTCTGTGTCCTAACTGGAAAGTATAGTCACTCAGCCAGAGCAAAGCAGAGTGGACCGGAGTGTTTTACAATCTGATTGGACTGGTTAGACTAGACGACCTACAATCACAACAGGAATGGGCTTGAGTAACCTTTGGATGTTCTGAGCAACATTCTGTAACACATGCCACTGGTGTTTTTATTTCATACAATGGGAGATAAGTGTATTTTACTACACTTACACAGGTCGATGTTAATTCATCATAGAATTCATGATGGCACAATAGGACTGGTATAAAAAATTATTAAGAAGAAAGAAAACAGGGAAAGTAGAATGTGTGAGTACTGTACAACATGTATTCCTCCCTGGTAATATTGGTTTTAGATGACTTGTGTGAGGGAGTTCATTAATCTGTGTTGGTCAAAAGACAGCTTTGTTCTGCCAAAGTGCTCTCTCACTCTCTGAGCACGGTGGTACAGCCAGAGCAAGGTCACCCTTTAGTTTTCACACTTCCCTTTCATATTCTACATCTATATGACATCTCTCTCTCTCAAACACATGCACACACACCCCGCCTTCCCCCAATATATGCCTATATGGTAAAAGGGGACAGACATGTGAGGGAGTGTGAAGGCCACAGTTCCCCCTTCTCTTCACAGATGTTCAGGGTCTAGCAGAGCGACCTCTTTGAACTAATATCACGGTCTGGTCATAAGCTCTGCCTCTCACACAACCATAATTGTACATGGTTAAATGTGCCACAATCACACAGGACAAAGAGGACAGTATATAAATATGTATTCTTTGGGGACGGCTTCTCTATGTGTAAGTCAAATGAGGAACTGACCTTCAGATGCATTAAGGTGCATGGTTTCCATGGGACCAATAAAAGCGTAGCGCATTCCCAGCCCCTCTGACATTACCAGGTCAATGTCCTTGACTGAGATGACACCATCCTGAAACGGTAGGTAGCAATGAACTCAGATTCAACAAAAGGGCAAAAGTTTTATTTTTGTACACCCCCGCACTCAGGGTACCAATGACACAGACGAGGGGTTATTCACCCTCAACGACACTCTTAATAAGCTTTCTACCTGCCCAACAAACAACCATTAGTCTGTCAGGAGGGCTGAGGAAGCAGCAGACTAGACAACCCTTTTCCTTTCATCCCAGCAGAGCACAGCAGCATTAAGGCTACTCCCACCAGATTGGGTTTCCCTAATCATCCCATTCTGTGTCCAAGGATAATGGCAGGGTACAGAGGAGAGGAAAGGCTGTGAGGGCAGTGCCAGGCCAGGGACAGGGCCTGCTGTTCCCTACTCAGATTACTGCTCAACAGATACTCGTTGGCTGACCAGGGGGAAATCAAAGCTCGGACACAGATATGGAGAGTAGAGGGACAGGGGGGACAGTGGCGTCTTTGTTCGCTTCATGCAGGCCAACAACGGGCCCGTTATCTTGGTGTCGCGAGGCGGCGTCCAGGCGGGGGGCAGCCGTGAAAAGGGGCCTTTCCTCTGCTAATCACTGGGAGCTACCGGCTGCGTTCTCAGCCACTCTGCTTTCCGACACTGGCTTGGACTCAAAGGCCAAGTTTTGTGTGTGTTTGTGTGTGTGTGTGTGAGAGAGAGAGAGAGAGAGATTGGGGTATGTTATTTAACATTAATATCAGTGACACTTCACTTGAACTCTCCGTCATTAGGCCTACATACGACCATAACACTCAGCTTTTTGCAACTTGTACAGCAATGACCAGGTAGACCTATGTACTTACAAAGCAACATTGTAATAACATGAATTACTTTATTATTTTGTGGGGATTCTCTGGGAAGCACCACTAGGTATCAGGTACTGTGGAGTTGAATTATTCTATGTAACTTAAGTGACTAGTACATTTCCATTGATGCCATATATTTTCCTACCAAATAACAATACAGCACCGTAAAATAAAATGTTGCCAATTCCTTCTTTCAGAGTGCTAACAACAAAATGAGTTGTATCAAAGGAGAGAACATGCAGAATAGACCAGATTTCCAAACTCTGACATCACAGCGAGCTTACATTGTCATGCACCGAGGCAAGGTGTGTATAAAGGATGATAACATGTCAACAGCTGAGTTGATGCTGGCTTTAAGATAAGCAAAGTGTGTCAATATCATTACATGTCAATTGAGTAGATTCAGTTTGGAAATTGAAAATGCTGAAATATCTGCATTAGCAAATTGGCAGTAATTAAATGAAATTTACCCAGACTGGTAAATAATAAAATACCGTCTGAAATGTTGATTCCATTAGCTAGGTTTCCATCCAATCGGCGACAGATTTTCATGTGAATATTCTAAAATCTACATAAAAATAAAATGCGCACTTCCCCACCAGAGATTTTCCATCATTTTGGGAAGGGGGGGGGGGGGGGTGCTTAGCAGTGGAGGCAGCTAAGGGGAGGAAGGCTCACAACAATATCTGGAAATGGAGCCAATGGAACGGCACCAAACACATCAAAGATGTTGTTTCCATGTGGTTGAAACCACTATATTGACTCCATTCCAGCCACCACTAAGGGCCGTCCTCCCCTCAATAGCCCCCACTGATGCTTAGTATGTGTAGTGCTATGCTGTTAAAGTAGAACATGTTCCTCCCCTAGCCTTCCAGGTGTCTTTGTGTGATGTGTGTGGGTAGCATGTATTTTGAGCCAGTACATACAATGTCTGAGATTTGTCAATGTGGCTTTCGGTACAGCACCAATGACGAAACCACATAGAACAATCTTATGGCACATACTATATGTAACAAAACCCATTTTCAAATTGACTTATTGCGGGTAAAAAGCTGTGCGTGATGATATAGTGCACATAAAAATAAAAATCTCATGTACTGAATTTAAAGAAATGTATATTGCATTTTCAACTCTACTGATGGTTTTGTCACAAGAAATGTGTATTATATAGTAATGCCCACTCTGGTCTTTACACATGAGCTCTAGCCAACAGCTCATAGATACAGTCTAGCCATCAGCTCACAGATACAGTCTAGCCAACAGCTCACAGAAACAGTCTAGCCAACAGCTCACAGAAACAGTCTAGCCAACAGCTCACAGAAACAGTCTAGCCAACAGCTCACAGATACAGTCTAGCCAACAGCTCACAGATACAGTCTAGCCAACAGCTCACAGATACAGTCTAACCATCAGCTCACAGACACAGTGCGGGCAGGCTACCTACCAAACATCAATTATCATGTCACCAGAATAAGACCCTCGATATTTATTGGAAAGCACAATCAAGCTCATCACGTGCACGTCACCCTGTTAAGTTCATCATAACTTATTTCATCTGTAGCCTAATAAACGGCATGCTTTTCTGAGTTGTAGTGGGAGGACCACACAACATGTCATCGCGTGACTCCAAGTTCACTTCGATATGATGCCTATTATATCAATATTTGCACATAAAGGTGTTGTTTAGAGTCATTTCATGCATTATTAATTTTACAGACACAAAAAGATCCCACCATGTCCAAATAACATTATTATTTATACAATTGAACCGAAACTTTCTGTTTCCATCACAACTGTCATGATTTTGGCCACCTAATGCATAGTTATAGTGGGTAAGCCGGTTCAGCTGGTTCACCCAGAAGGCAGCCAGCCTCAACCGGAAGGATTTACAAATCACTGCCTGGCTGTCTCAGTAACTACTGACTACCCAGAGACAACACGAGTAGAGAGCAACAAACCCAAAAGAAATAGAAGAGTAAAATCCTCAGTGACATATTTGACATTTATACAAATATTTGACCCAGATATATCTGGTTTTACCTGCACAACAGCCTTACAAGATCTTAAAAACCTGAAAAACTGATCTCAATCTCTCATGACATATGGTGTCTATAGATGACTTGTATCACACAGCTGCCATGATACACGTGACCAACACATCTTACAGTTCCATACTGTGTAGGTAGAGAACCATCCACTAAGTTTAAACTCCATCCAGGTCAGAGCATTTCAATAGTAACAGCTATGTGTCATTTGTCAGTAAAGAAACATGGGTGCCCTCAGAGTTTATTTGGCTTCAGGGTACACCTCACAGCCCGCCAGCACATTCCAAACACTCCAAGGATCCAAGGAATGTCATAAAGACATGTGTCTGAGTTTCTACAGGTCCGTGTTAAGATGTAAATATCTGCACAGATGAGATGTATAGGGGGTGGGGAATACAGCTCGCCAGCTTGTAGTCCTAAAACCCGGAAATGAGTGACCTCTGGTTTGTTCAGCCATCCCTACGGGAAAAATGAATAGGAAAAGAATAGGGTTTTGAAATAAATGCCAAAAATAAGGTCTGAGGTTAACACAGGCTTAAGAGATATAATATGTTTTGTTCTATGAAATAATAGCAGTCAGTTAACATGACCTTTATGAATTATGAAGCCTTTGTGCTTTTTTTATTACATAAGTTCTTCAAAATTCACAAAAAGTGGCGTTAGCTGATGAAGATTATCTCATAGAACAAAACTTATAAGATCTCCTAAGCCTGTGTTTAGCAGACCTTATTTTCTGAATTTATCCCAAAACCCCACAAAAACGCCATTCATTTTCCCCATAGGCTTTGTCTAACGAACCAATAGCAGAGTTTGTGCTTACAAAAACACACCATTACTATTTCTCTGTATGGATGTAACGTGAAGAGGCTCAGTTCCCTGCGCCATTTCTCTGAGCTAAAAACAACACAGATGTTCTCAATAGCGTGACCACAGCGCTTTGTAGAGTGAACTGAGCTCACAAGAGCTGTGCCCTTCACTCTGAAGGCTCACAACCTGTCTGGAAGAATAAGGTAACTCTCTAAAGACACTACAGTGTTACACGCTAATGCACATCCAGACTTAAGAGCTAATCGACTGGGTCGGAATGTTCTGAGTGTCTCTGTGCATTCCACTGGGTTGTCATCTCTGTTGTATGAAGACAATGGAAGAATAATAATTCTTCTCTTGGGTAGAGGTTCATTGACTCTAAATGGTTTGTGAAATCAATGCTAATTGACATCGCCAAATAAGTGGCACAGTGACATGACAAAAGCACCACTGAGGCGTTATTTTTTTAAGCTTGAGCTTTCATGTCCAGTACTAGGCCAGATAAAGAGCCACAAAAGCAAAGCCGTCGTGACTGTGCACATTATCTGAGACTTCAGCACTTCTTACCATGTACAGTACCAGTGAAAGACTTGGACACACCTACTCATTCAAGGGTTTTTCTTTATTTTTACTATTTTCTACATTGTAGAATAATAGTGAAGTCATCAAAACTATGAAATAACACATATGGAATCATGTAGAAACCAAAAAAGTGTTATATCTCAAATATATTTTATATTTGAGATATAACACTTTTTTGGTTACTACATTTCTAATCAAATCAAATTTTATTTGTCACATACACATGGTTAGCAGATGTTAATGCGAGTGTAGCGAAATGCTTGTGCTTCTAGTTCCGACAATGCAGTAATAACCAACGAGTAATCTAACCTAACAATTCCACAACTACTACCTTATACACACACAAGTGTAAAGGGATAAAGAATATGTACATAAAGATATATGAATGAGTGATGGTACAGAACGGCATAGGCAAGATGCAGTAGATGGTATAGAGTACAGTATATACATATGAGATGAGTAATGTAGGGTATATAAACATAGTGGCATAGTTTAAAGTGGCTAGTGATACATGTATTACATAAAGATGGCAAGATGCAATAGATTATATAGAGTACAGTATATACATATACATATGAGATGAGTAATGTAGGGTATGTAAACATTATATTAAGTGGCATTGTTTAAAGTGGCTAGTGATACATTTTTACATAAATTTCCATCAATTCCCATTATTAAAGTGGCTGGAGTTGAGTCAGTATGTTGGCAGCAGCCACTAAATGCTAAATGTTGCTCTCGATTGTGCATCTGTAGAAGTTTGTGAGTGCTTTTGGTGACAAGCCGAATTTCTTCAGCCTCCTGAGGTTGAAGAGGCGCTGCTGCGCCTTCTTCAAAACGCTGACTGTGTGGGTGGACCAATTCAGTTTGTCCGTGATGTGTACGCCGAGGAACTTAAAACTTACTACCCTCTCCACTACTGTCCCGTCGATGTGGATAGGGGGGTGCTCCCTCTGCTGTTTCCTGAAGTCCACAATCTTCTCCTTTGTTTTGTTGACGTTGAGTGTGAGGTTATTTTCCTGACACCACACTCCGAGGGCCCTCACCTCCTCCCTGTAGGCCGTCTCGTCGTGGTTGGTAATCAAGCCTACCACTGTAGTGTCGTCTGCAAACTTGATGATTGTGTTGGAGGCGTGCATGGCCACGCAGTCGTGGGTGAACAGGGAGTACAGGAGAGGGCTCAGAATGCACCCTTGTTGGGCTCCAGTGTTGAGGATCAGCGGGGTGGAGATGTTGTTACCCACCCTCACCACCTGGGGGCGGCCCGTCAGGAAGTCCAGTACCCAGTTGCACAGGGCGGGGTCGAGACCCAGGGTCTCGAGCTTGATGACAAGTTTGGAGGGTACTATGGTGTTAAATGCTGAGCTGTAGTCGAACAGCATTCTCACATAGGTATTCCTCTTGTCCAGATGGGTTAGGGCAGTGTGCAGTGTGGTTGCGATTGCGTCGTATGTGGACCTATTGGCTCGGTAAGCAAATTGGAGTGGGTCTAGGGTGTCAGGTAGGGTGGAGGTGATATGGTCCTTGACTAGTCTCTCAAAGCACTTCATGATGACGAAAGTGAGTGCTACGGGGCGGTAGTCGTTTAGCTCAGTTACCTTAGCTTTCTTGGGAACAGGAACAATGGTGGCCCTCTTGAAGCATGTGGGAACAGCAGACAGGGATAAGGATTGATTGAATATGTCCGTAAACACACCAGCCAGCTGGTCTGCGCATGCTCTGAGGATGCGGCTGGGAATGCTGTCTGGGCCTGCAGCCTTGCGAGGGTTAACACGTTTAAATGTTTTACTCACCTCGGCTGTAGTGAAGGAGAGCCCGCAGGTTTTGGTAGCGGGCCGTGTCAGTGGCACTGTATTGTCCTCAAAGCGAGCAAAAAAGTGATTTAGTCTGTCTGGGAGCAAGACATCCTGGTCCGCGACGGGGCTGGTTTTCTTTTTGTAATCCGTGATTGACTGTAGACCCTGCCACATACCTCGTGTCTGAGCTGTTGAATTGCGACTCTACTTTGTCTCTATACTGGCACTTAGCTTGTTTGATTGCCTTGGAGGGACTGTTTGTACACTGTTTGTATTCGGTCACCTTGCCCTGGTTAAAAGCAGTGGTTCGCGCTTTCAGTTTTGCGTGAATGCTGCCATCAATCCACAGTTGCTGGTTTGGGAATGTTTTAATCGTTGCTGTGGGTATAACGTCGCAGATGCACTTTCTAATGAACTCGCTCACCGAATCAACGTATACGTCAATGCTGTTGTCGGACGCAATGCGGAACATATCCCAATCCACGTGATCGTAGCAGTCTTGAAGCGTGGAATCAGATTGGTCGGACCAGCGTTGAACAGACCTGAGCGCGGGAGCTTCTTGTTTTAGTTTCTGTTTGTAGGCTGGAAGCAACAAAATGGAGTCGTGGTCAGCTTTTCCGAAAGGAGGGTGGGGGAGGGCCTTATATGCGTCGCGGAAGTTAGAATAACAATGATCCAGGGTTTTACCAGCCCTGGTAGCACAATCGATATGCTGATAGAATTTAGGGAGTTTTGTTTTCAGATTAGCCTTGTTAAAATCCCCGGCTACAATGAATGCAGCCTCAGGATGTGTGGTTTCCAGTTTACAAAGAGTCAGATAAAGCTCGTTCAGGGCCATCGATGTGTCTGCTTGGGGGGGAATATATACGGCTGTGATTATAATCGAAGAGAATTCCCTTGGTAGATAATGCGGTCGACATTTGATTGTGAGGTCAGGTGAACAGAATGACTTGAGTTCCTGTATGTTGTTATGTTCACAGCACGTCTCATTAATCATAAGGCATACCCCCCCGCCCCTCTTCTTACCAGAAAGATGCTTGTTTCTGTCGGCGCGATGCATGAAGAAACCAGCTGGCTGCCCCGACTCCGTTAGCATCTCTCGAGTGAGCCATGTTTCCGTGAAGCAAAGAATGTTACAGTCTCTGATGTCTCTCTGGAATGCTACCCTTGCTTGGATTTCATCAACCTTGTTGCCAAGAGACTGGACATTGGCGAGTAGTATGCTAGGGAGTGGAGCGCGATGTGCCCGTCTCCGGAGCCTGACCAGAAGACCGCTTCGTTTGCCCCTTTTACGGCGTCGTTGTTCAGGATCGCCGGCTGGGATCCGATCCATTGTCCTGGGTGGAAGGCAAAACACAGGATCCGCTTCGGGTGAGTCATATTCCTGGTCATAATGATGGTGAGTTGACGTTGCTCTTATATTCAGTAGTTCCTCCCGACTGTATGTAATGAAACCTAAGATTACCTGGGGTACTAATGTAAGAATAACACGTAAAAAAATAAAAAATAAAATACTGCATAGTTTCCTAGGAACGTGAAGCGAGGCGGCCATCTCTGTCGGCGCCGGAAGTACTATTTGGTTCTTTAATGTAGCCACCCTTTGCTTTGATGACAGCTTTGCACACTCTTGGCATTCACTCAACCAGCTTAATGAGGTAGTCACCTGGAATGCATTTCAATTAACAGGTGTGCCTTGTTCAAAGTTAAGATGTGGCATTTCTTTCTTTCTTAATGCATTTGTGCCAAATCAGTTTTATTGTGACAAGGTAGGGGTGGTATACAGAAGATAGCCTTATTTGGTAAAAGACCAAATCAAATGAAACTATATTTGTCACATGCGCCGAATACAACAAGTGTAGACCTTACTGTGAAATGCTTACTTACAAGCCCTTAACCAACAGTGCAGTTCAAGAAGAGTTAAGAAAATATTTATCATACTAAAGTGAAAAATAATAAAAAAATTAACACAACAATAACGAGGCTATATACAGGGGGTACCGAGTCAGTGTGCGGGGGTACAGGTTAGAGGTCATTTGTACATGTACAGTCCTTTGCAAAAGTATTCATCCACCTTGGTGTTTATCCTATTTTGGTGCATTACAACTTGTAATTTAAACAGATTTTTATTTGGATTTCATGTAATGGACATACACAAAATAGTCCAAATTGGTGAAGTGAAATTAAAAATATAACTTTGCTCTAACCCCCTTTGCTATAAAGCCCCTAAATAAGATCTGGTGCAACCAATTACTTTCAGAAGTCACATAATTAGTATATACATACACCTGTTCTGAAAGGCCCCAGAGTCTGTAGCACCACGAATCAAGGGGCACCACCAAGCAAGCGGCACCATGAAGACCAAGGAGCTCTCCAAACAGGTCAGGTACAAAGTTGTGGAGAAGTACAGATCAGGGTTGGGCTATGAAAAATATCAAAAACTTTGACCATCCCACAGAGCACTATTAAATCCATTATTTAAATAATGTAAGATTATGGCACCACAAAAAAACCTGCCAAGAGAGGGCCGCCCACCAAAACTCACGGACCAGGCAAGGAGGGCATTAATCAGAGAGGCAACAGAAACCAAATATAACCCTGAAGGAGCTGCAAAGCTCTACAGCGGAGATCGGTGTATCTGTCAATAGGACCACTTTAAGCCGTACACTCCACAGAGCTGGGCTTTATGGAAGAGTGGCCAGAAATAAACCATTGCTTAAAACTTCTTATGGCTGCATCCCGGTAACGGGATCGATATGACAGCAGCCAGTGAAAGTGCAGGGCGCCAAATTCAAACAACAGAAATTTCACAATTAAAATTCCTCAAACATACATGTGTCTTATATAATTTTAAAGGTAATCTTGTTGTTAATCCCATCAAAGTGTCCGATTTCAAATATGCTTTTCAGTGAAAGCACTACAAACGATTATGTTAGGTCACCACCAAACCACAATAAGCACAGCCATTTTTCCAGCGAAAGATAGCTTTCACAAAAAGCAGAATTAGAGATAAAATGAATCACTAACCTTTGATTATCTTCATCAGCTGACACTCATAGGACTTCATGTTACACAATACATGCATGTTTTGTTTGATAAAGTTCATATTTATAACAAAAAATCTGAGTTTACATTGGCGCGTTACATTCACTAGTTCCAAAAACATCAAGTGATTTTGCATAGCCACATCGTTTCAACAGAAATACTCATCATAAATGTAGATGATAATACAAGTTATACACATGGAAATATAGATATACCTCTCCTTAATGCAACCGCTGTGTCAGATTTCAAAAAAACTTTACGGAAAAAGCAAATCATGCAATAATCTGAGACGGAGCTCAGAACAATAGCCAAATTAGCCGCCATGTTGGGGTCAACAGAAACCAGAAAATACATGATAAATGTTTCCTTACCTTTGATGAACTTCATCAGAATGCAGTCCTAGAAATCCCAGGTCCACAATAAATGCTTGATTTGTTCGATGATGTCCGTTATTTATGTCCAATTAGCTACTTTGGTTAGCGCGTTAGCGGTAAACAATTCCAAAGTCACAAAGCGCATCCACTATAACGTGACCAAATGTCCAAAAGTTCCGTAACAGTCAGTAGAAACATGTCAAACGATGTACTGAATCAATCTTTAGAATGTTGTTAACATACATCTTGAACAACGTTCCAACCGGAGAATTAGATTGACTTCAGAAGAGCGGTGGAACGGAGGTCCTCCTCATGTGAAGGCGCACGTGAAAGCATGGTCAGCTCGTGGCAGTGATTACTCATTCCTGTCTTCTTCGGCCCCCCTTCACATTAGAGTCATCAGACAAAGTTCTATTGACTGTTGACATCTAGTGGAAGCCGTAGGAAGTGAAAACTCATCAATATCTCGCTGTAATTTCAATGAAAGCTTGGTCGAAAATCTGCCACCACAGAAACAATTCAAACAGGAAGTGGAACTTCTCAGGTTTTTCCCTGCCATATGAGTTCTGTTATACTCACAGACATAATTCAAACAGTTTTAGAAACTTCAGAGTGTTTTCTATCCAATACGAATAATACTATGCATATATTAGCAACTGGGACTGAGGAGCAGGCAGTTTACTATGGGCACCTCTGTGCACCTTTCATCCAAGCTACTCAATACTGCCCCATAAGAAGTTAAAGAAAAAAATAAGCAAACACGTTTGGTGTTCGCCAAAAGGCATGTGGGAGACTCCCCAAACATATGGAAGGTACTCTGGTCAGATGATACTAAAATGTAGCTTTTTGGCCATCAAGGAAAACTCTGTCTGGCGCAAACCCAACACCTCTCATCAACCCGAGAACAACTTTCAAAGCACTTCTTGGCTACCGACATGAGTGCTACGGGGCGGTAATCATTTTAGGCAGGTTACATTCGCTTCCTTGTGCACAGAGACTTATGGTGGTCTGCTTGAAACATGTAGGTATTACAGACTCAGTCAGGGAGAGGTTGAAAAAGTCAGTGAAGACACTTGCCCGTTGGTCCACGCATGCCTTGAGTACACCTCCGGGTAATCCATTTGTCCCCGCGGCTTTGTGAAAGTTGACCTGTTTAAAGGTCTTGCTCACAACGGCAACCGAGAGCGTTATCACACAGTCATCCAGAACAGCTGGTGCTCTTGTGCATGCTTCAGTGTTGCTTGCCTCGAATCGAGCATAAAAGGCATTTAGCTCGTCTGGTAGGCTCGCGTCACTGGGCAGCTCGCATCTGGGTTTCCCTTTGTAGTCCGTAATAGTTTTCAAGCCCTGCCACATCTGACGAGCGTCAGAGCCTGTGTAGTAGGTTTCAATCTTAATCCTGTATTGACGCTTTGCTTGTTGGATGGTTCGTCTGAGGGCATAGCGGGATTTCTTATAGGCGTCCCGCTACTTGAAAACGGCAGCTCTAGCCTTTAGCTTGATGCGGATGTTGCCTGTAATCCATGGCTTCTGGTTGGGAGATGTACGTACGATCACCGTGGGGATGATGTTGTCGATGCATTTCTCGATGAAGCCGATGACTGAGGTGGTATACTCCTCAATGCCATTGGATGAATCCCGGAACATATTCCATTCTGTGCTAGCAAAACAGCCCTCTAACGTAGCATCCGCGCCATCTGACCACTTACGTATTGAGCAAATTACTGGTACTTCCTGCTTTAGTTTTTGCTTATAAGCAGGAATCAGGAGGATATAATTATGGTTGGATATGCCAAATAGAGGGTGGGGGAGAGCTTTGTATGCATCTCTGTGTGTGGGGTAAAGGTGGTATAGGGTTTTTTCCCCCTCTGGTTGCACATGGAACATGCTGGTAAAACTGATGTAAGTTTGCCTGCATTAAAGTCCCCGGCCACTAGAAGCGCCGCTTCTGGGTGAGCAATTTCTTGTTTGCTTATGGCCTTATAGAGTTGGTTGAGTGCGCTCTTAGTGCCAGCATCGGTCTGTAGTGGTAAATAGACGGCTACGAATAATATAGATGAGATCTCTCTTGGTAGATAGTGTGGTCTACAGCTTATCATAAGGTACTCTACCTCAGCGATCAATACCTCGAGACTTCTTTAAATATTAGACATTGCGCACCAGCTGTTAATGACAAAAAGACACACACCCCCACCCCTGGTCTTAACACATGTAGCTTCTCTGTTCTGCCGGTGCATTGAAAATCCCTCCAGCTCTATATTGTCCGTGTCGTTGTTCAGCCACAACTCTGTGAAACATTGGATGATACAGTTGTTAATGTCCCGTTGGTAGGATAATCCTAATCGTAGGTCATCCATTTTATTTTCCAATAATTGCATGTTAGCAAGTAGAATTAATGGCAATAGAAGTTTACTCGCTCACCTACGGATTCTCAAAAGGCACCCTGATCTGCGTCCTCTTTTTAACGTGGATCTGGGCCTGTTCCCAGGAGAGCATTATATCTTTCTCGTCGGAAAGCTTCTTCCAGTCCGTGGTGAGTAATCCCATTTCTGATGTCCAGAAGTTATTTTCAGCCATAAGAGACGGTAGCAGCAACATGAAAATTAGGGGAAAAAACAAGAAACAACGCAAAAAAAAGGAACAAAATAGCACAATTGATTACGGCCATGTAAAACGTCAGCCATCCTCTTCGGCGCCATTTTCCATCAAGTCCATATTATGGCAAGAACAGCTCAAATAAGCAAAGAGAAACAACAGTCCATCTCTACTTCGAAGACATGAAGGTCAGTGAATGCGGAAAATGTCAAGAACTTTGAAAGTTTCTTCAAGTGCAGATGCAAAAACCATCCAGCGCTATGATGAAACTGGCTCTCATGGAGGACCGCCACAGGAAAGGAAGACCCAGAGTTACCTCTGCTGCAGAGGATAAGTTCATTAGAGTTACCATCCTCAGAAATTGCAGCCCAAATAAATGCTTCACAGAGTGACACACACATCTCAACACCAACTGTTCAGAGGAGGCTGCATGAATCAGGCCTTCATTGTTGAATTGCTGCAAAGAAACCACTACTAACGGACACCAATAAGAAGAAGAGACTTGCTTGGGCCAAGAAACACGAGCAATCGACATTAGACCGATAGAAATCTGTCCTTTGGTCTGATGAATTCCAATTTGAGATTTTTGGTTCCAACCGCTGTGTCTTTGTGAGACACAGAGTAGGTGAACGGATGATTTCTGCATGTGTGATTCCCACCGTGAAGCGTGTTGGAGGAGGTGTGATGGTGCTTTGCTGGTGACACTGTCGCTGATTTATTTAGAATTCAAGGCACACTTAACCAGCATGGCTACCACAGCATTCTGCAGCGATATGTCATCTCATCTGGTTTGCGCTTAGTGGGACTATCATTTGTTTCTCAACAGGACAATGACCCAACACACCTCCAGGCTGTGTAAGGGCTATTTGACCAATAATTATTAAAAAAACAAAAACACCTTTATTTAACCAGGTAAACTAGTTGAGAAAAAGTTATCATTTACAACTGCGACCTGGCCAAGATAAAGCAAAGCAGTGCGACACAAACAACAACACAGAGTTACAGATTTGTGAACATAATCCCTAGCTGTGTATTGCCGCTTTCCATGTTGTCTGTAGCTTGTGAGGTGTGTAAACACTTTGTTGCTTTTATGAATTTTGTCTTACTGCTTTTTGTTCTATGTTGCTCTGTCTGTATGCTACGTCTTGCTTGTCCTATGTGGCTATGCGTGTGCTCACTGCTCAATGATTGTTTATATTGTAATTGTTTTCAATAATCTGCCCAGGTCTGCGGTTGAAAATTAGCCGGCTGGTTAAAACCGGCACTTTTACTGAAACGTTGATTAATGTGCACTGTCTCTGTAAAAATAAAATAAATTCAACTCAACACATGGAATAAACAAGCGTACAGCTAATAACACAAAAGAAAAAAAGAAAGTCTATACACAGTGCGTGCAAATGGCATGAGGTAAGGCAATAAATAGGCCATAGTAGGGAAGTAATTACAATTTAGCAAATGAACACTGGAGTGATAGATGAGCAGATGGTGATGTGCAAGTAGAAATACTAGTGTGCAAAAGAGCAGAAAAGTAAATAAAAACAATATGGGGATGAGGTAGGTAGATTAGGTGGGCTATTTACTGATGGGCTATGTATAGCTGCAGCGATCGGTTAACTGCTCAGATAGCTGATGTTTAAAGTTAGTGAGGGAAATGTAAGTCTCCAGCGATTTTGCAATTTGTTCCAGTCATTGGCAGCAGAGAACTGGAAGGAAAGGCGGCCAAATGAGGTGTTGGCTTTGGGGATAACCAGTGAGATGTACCTGCTGGAGTGCTTGCTACGGGTGTTGTTATCGTGACCAGTGAGCTGAGATAAGGAAGAGCTTTACCTAGCAAAGACTTATAGATGACCTGGAGCCATTGGGTCTGGCGACGAAAATGTAGCGAGGGCCAGCCGGCTAGAGCATACAGGTCGCAGTGGTGGGTGTTATAAGGGGCTTTGGTGACAAAACAGATGGCACTGTGATAGACTGCATCCAGTTTACTGAGTAGAGTGTTGGAGGCTATTTTGTAAATGACATGGCCGAAGTCGAGGATCGGTAGGTTAGTCAGGGTATGTTTGGCGGCATGAGTGAAGGAGGCTTTGTTGCGAAATAGGAAGCCAATTCTAGATTTAATTTCGATTGGAGATGTTTAATATGAGAGGGGGATGACCGCGGCAGCTTTCCAATCTTTAGGGATCTCGGACGATACGAAAAGGGGCGGCAGGGTAGCCTAGTGGTTAGAGCGTTGGACTAGTAACCGGAAGGTTGCGAGTTCAAATCCCCGAGCTGACAAGGTACAAATCTGTCGTTCTGCCCCTGAACAGGCAGTTAACCCACTGTTCCTAGGCCGTCATTGAAAATAAGAATTTGTTCTTAACTGACCTGCCTAGTTAAATAAAGGTAAAAAAAAAAAAAAAAAAAAAGGAGGTTGAACAGACTGGTAATAGGGGTTGCAACAATGGCAGTGGATAATTTTGGAAAGGGAGGGTCCAGATTGTCTAGCCCAGCTGATTTGTATGTGTCCAGGTTTTGCAGAACATCTGTTATCTGGATTTGGGTGAAGGAGAAGCTGGGGAGGCTTGGGCAAGTAGCTGCGGGGGGTGCGGAGCTGTTGGCCGGGGTTGGGTTAGCCAGGAGGAAAGCATGGCCAGCCGTAGAGTAATGCTTCTCGAAATTCGATTATCGTGGATTTATCGGTGGTGACAGTGTTACCTAGGCTCAGTGCAGTGGGCAGCTGTGAGGAGGTACTCTTGTTCTCCATGGACTTTACAGTGCAAATTTCTGTTTGAAAAAGCTAGACTTTGCTTTCCTGACTGACTGCGTGTATTGGTTCCTGACTTCCCAATTAGAGTGATGGAGTGCTGCACCAGATGTCCTGGCCTCCACAATCACCCGACCTCAACCCAATTGAGATGGTTTGGGATGAGTTGGACCGCAGAGTAAAGGAAATGCAGCCAACAAGTGCTCAGCATATGTGGAAACTCCTTCAAGACTGCTGGAAAAGCATTCCAGGTAAAGCTGGTTGAGAGAATGCCAAGAGTGTGCAAAGCTGTCATCAAGGCAAAGGATGGCTACTTTGAAGATTCTTAAATATATTTTGATTTGTTTAACACTTTTTTGGTTACTACATGATTCCATATGTGTAATTTCATAGTTTTGATGTATTCACTATTATTCTACAATGTAGAAAATAGTAAAAATAAAGAAAACCCCTTGAATTATTAAGTGTGTAAAAAAGTTTGACTGGTACTGTAATTCTGATCTTGGTTTTTCTTGTTTAAATGAAGTGGGAACATCAACAATAATTAGTGCTTTCTCTGGGAAACTCCTTGCAAAAATAGCTTTCTTTCTTCTGATATGGATGACCATGATAGGGAAGTGTCAGTATCACTTCATGGAAAATCTTTATAGTCACTTTTCACATCATAAAGTCTAGGGTTCAATAAACAATAAATACTTCACTTTCCAAATCAAATTCATTTATGAAGCTCTTTTTACATCAGCAGATGTTACAAAGTGCTTATACAGAATCCAGCCTAAAACCCCAAAGAGCAAGCAACTCAGAGGTAGAAGCACGGTGGCTAGGAAAAACTCCCTAGAAAGGCAGGAACCTAGGAAGAAACCCAGAGAGGAACCAGGCTCTGAGCGGGGGCCAATCCTCTTCTCTGGAAGCAATTTTTTCTTCTTCTTTTACCATTATTTAACTAGGCAAGTCAGTTAAGAACAAATTCTTATTTACAATGATGGCCTACCCCGGCAAAACCCTAACCCGGACCACGCTGAGCCAATTGTGCACTGCCCTATGGGACTCCCAATCACGGCCGGTTGTGATACAGCCTGGAATCGAACCAGGGTATGTAGTGACATCTCTAGCACTAGATGCAGTGCCTTAGACCGCTGCGCTACTCGGGAGCCCAATGGCAATGGTCTATTTGCATATAGGCCTACCGCAGCTCTGATTGGTTATGCCACACTGGTCTGTGTTGAGTACGGGCTGAGTCATGCATTTCAATGCAATAGAATCCTACTCCAATGCCTTCTGCCTACAACAAAATCTCTTGCATGGTTAAGTTTTGCATACTAAGTCTTGCATAGTTCGTTTTGTTTAGGTATGTTGCATTGAAAGTGGCTAAAATTACGTTGATTCGATCATAATTCCCACAGTAAAGGGAAACATTGATAGTGTGTACTAATAGGGAAAACTCTAGAAAGTTGAGTTAAGTTCAATCTCCTGCTTATCTGCAAGGGCTGATATTTCTTCTGCACGGAAGTCCCAGGGAGCTGCGCGCCCATGCGCAGTTTAGAGGGAACATTGCCTAGTGCCTTGCTTTTTATGTTAGAATTTGGAAAAACAGGGTGGTTGAAAACAATATGGTGGTTGTGTACAAGGAGTTTCACTAGTCCAGCTCTCTCCCACCTGTACAGATTTGGGAGAGGAGACAGGGGGAGGTAGCTAATTGAGACTATTGAGATGCTATGCTACACACCTAGGGCTGTTACGGTGACCGTATTACCTCCACACCGGTCATGACCTCAGTCAAATTCCGTGTACCTGTTGAGTCAAGGTAACTAGGCTTCTCCAAAACAGCTATCTGATGCCTCTGATGTTCATTAGTAGCCTACCAAACTTGCCAACAGCCAGTCGCTAATGGCCGGTACTCAGCGCTCTATTGTCCCTCTAATCACTCTGACGTCAATGCAAATGCAATTAAAAAATCAAATCAAACACTTCCTGAGAGCCCTGGCATTCAGAGCTTGAGCGGAATTGGATCACCTGTTGAGCAGCGAGAGCCAGCTCCTCATAGCTCATTGACGCATTGAATAAGTGTTCCTGTTGTGCATTTCTATATGCTATGCTATGCAATTGCGTGAGAAAACAGCGTTTTGATGGCCTCTATTAAAAAGAGGAGGATCCCATCAGCTTTCTATAGGAAAAGCCTACTATATTTATTTCTCAACTTTCCATATATAAAGCACATTACTTCACTTTACAACTGGAGTAGCCTACCTGGCTGAACCGCAGGAAAAGCGTCTTCCATTTGCCATTCGAGTGCATACGGATGACATACCAGGGTGTATCACCACCTGGTACCTCGACTGTTCCGCCCACAACCGCAAGGCTCTCCAGAGGGTAGTGAGGTCTGCACAACGCATCACCGGGAGCAAACTACCTGCCCTCCAAGACACCTACACCACCCGATGTCACAGGAAGGCCAAAAAGATCATCAAGGACAACAACCACCCGAGCCACTGCCTGTTCACCCCGCTATCATCCAGAAGGCAAGGTCAGTACAGGTGCATCAAAGCGGGGACCGAGAGACTGACAAACAGCTTCTATCTCAAGGCCGTCAGACTGTTAAACAGCCATCACTAACATTGAGGGGCTGCTGCCAACATACTGACTCAACTCTAGCCACTTTAATAATGGAATAATTAATGTAATAAATGTAATACTAGCCACTTTAAACAATGCCACTTTATATAATGTTTACATACCCTACATTATTCATCTCATATGTATATACTGTACTCTTTACCATCTACTGCATCTTGCCTATGCCGTTCGGCCATCACTGTGAAGGCCTCTATGAAAGGAGTGGCACTGAGGTAAAACCATGGGGGGATTAAACATTCACCACACACACACACCTTCCCAGGTAAAGGTGAACTCGTCTCTCTGGCCACAGAAGGACTGTGTCTGTATGTGTGTGTGTGTTTAAGCCTCAAGGCGATGATAAGGGTGGAATTTCAGTGGTTAGCTAGTTGTTAGGAGACTGAGGGAAGAGGGGGTAAAGTCCATAAGGTTCTCTAATACTTCTTTAAGACTGGACAAGGACTGGACTGCAATAAAATGTTGTGTTGCAACCTAGAGATTAGAACCTGAAGGTTACAAATGTTGCTGTTGGAATGGATGGGTTATTCCCTTGTGCAAACACAAAAAGTACTGGCCTCAGACAGGGAGAGAGCGTCCTGTTCCCTATGCTGTGCAGTGCTCTGGCCAAAAGGAATGGGATTAGGGCGCCATATTGGACACAGCCTTGGTGTTTAGGGTAGTGCTGTACTGACCGGTTGAGATATGATGCAGCGCTTCCAGTTCTGGAGCCGGGAGAAGACGTTGCTGGGCAACAGGCAGGAGGTGGAGCTACTGAGGATCATGCCCTCTCCCACGTGACTCCTGAAAGACAATCTGCTTGTCCTCAATCTCCTCAAACACACTCTCCTGTACACACAGACACACACACACGTTTGTTGAGCAGAGACAATGTGACAGTGAAGTTAACACATTTTCCCATTGCAGTGGCAACAGACCTTCAGTGCAACATTATAAACAAATATTAGGACATACAGAAATACAATGTAAAGGCCGATGAGAACAAACATGGTGTACTTTCAAAATATATTTTTTTTTGCTGGAAAAGGGTTCTACTTCACACAAAAAACAGCTTTCCTAGCTACTTGCATATGGCTGTGTCGTAAACTAAGTTATGGCACATGATCTGAGATTCCAGACACAACATGTCACATATACTGAACATAAATATAAATGCAACAAGATTTTACTGAGTTACAGTTCATATAAGGAAATCAGTCAATTTAAATAAATTCATTAGGCCCTAATCTATGGCTTTCACATGACTCGGAATACATATATGCATTGGTTGGTGACAGATACCTTTACAAAATAATTATGGGCGTGGATCAGAAAACCAGTCAGTATCTGGTGTGACCACCATTTGCCTCATGCAACGCGACACATCTCCTTCGCATAGAGTTGATCAGGTTGTCGATTGTGTAATGTTGTCCCACTCCTCTTCAATGGCTGTGTGAAGTGGAACATGCTGTCGTACATGTCTATCCAGAGCATCTCAAACATGCTCAAAGGGTGACATGTCTGTTGAGTATGCAGACCATGGAAGAACTGGGACAATTTTAGCATCCAGGAATTGTGTACAGATCCTTGCGACATCAGGCCGTGGATTATCATGCTGAAACATGAGGTGATTAAGGTGGATGAATGGCACGACAATGGGCCTCAGGATTTCGTCACGGTACCACTGTGCATTCAAATTGCCATCGATAAAATGCAGTTGTGTTCGTTGTCCGTAGTTTATGCCTGCCCATACCATAATCCCACCATGGGAGCGCACTGTTCATATGTGGTCTGTGAGGCTGGTCGGCCGTACGGCCAAATTCTCTAAAACAACGATGAAGGCAGCTTATGGTAGAGAAATTAACATTCAATTCTTTAGCAACAGCTCTGCCGGACATTCCTGCAGTCAGCCAATTGCACGCTCCCTCAAAACATCTGGGCATTGTGTTGTGTGACAAAACTGCACATTTTAGAGTGGCCTTTTATTGTCCCCAGCACAAGCGTTTAATCAGCTTGCCACACGTCAGGTGGATTGATGATCTTGACAAACGAGAAATGGTCACTAACAGAGATGTAAACAAATTTGTGCACAAAATTTGAGAGAAATACACTTTTTGTCCGCATGGAAAATTTCTGGGACTTTTATTTCAGCTCATGAAACCAACACTTTACATGTTGCGTTTATATTTTTGTTCAGTGTAGTTCTACGATGTGATATTCCTATAAGACGACCTATTTCTTAAAGTAACTGCCCAGTGTTTCCAGGTTTCTATGAAATATGACCTATAATTACTTACAATGAGTGAAATTGTTTTCTTTGCTATTTTTTTAAATTAAGTTTGTTAAAAAGCTGATTTTCTGTGTTGGAATGGTGTGGGCGTACTCCAACAACAGAATGGTCATAAAAAATATTCACGCAAATAGACCGCTTATTGGCCAGCTCATCCTCCTCTAGACCGCTGATTGGCTAGCTCATCCTCCTCAGGGAGATGACATCATGTTCTATGAGGAAATAGCAAGCATTCTTGAAACGGTCTGAGATACAAATGTTTTTTCTCCTATTTATGCTTTGGCCACAAATACAGGTATAGAATGAGTCAACAACATTATTTCGATACAGGTTGACAGAATATTAACTTTTAAAAGGGACATTTTGACTGGGCAGTTACTTTAAGACTGAAAAGGAATATTATGGCATGATCATGTTTTTACTGAAAAAGATTCTGTAAGCTATAAAAACAAAGAGAGTCTCACACTCCATATATATAACCTCCCAGTAATCTATTGGGTAAAAAAACACCAACGTCTCGGCATCACCAATGCCTTCTTCTGGGTGCGACTGTCTTTGTTTTCATAGCTTACAGTTTATTCCCCTTTAGTCAGCACCTCAACACAAAATACTTTTCTCTGGGTGTGTGCCAGCTCATGATTTTTATTAGACTGAAAATGTCACATCTACAATGACTCAGGAATGGTGGTTTACAAAATATGTTTCCCAGCCATCCTCATGATCCCCAGTCACAAGAGGGTTATGTACACTGCTGACACTAGTGTTTCAATACAAATACAAACCACATTGAGAAAAACATGACATGATTCGATGTGGTCATCGCTTTTTAATTAATTAATACAGAACACTGCTTGTGCTTAGTCCTGTTATGTATCGCTTATCACAATCATATGCACAGACAAATGTCTCTCTCTACCTCACAATGCTCTTTCACCTTCTAACTAATCTAACCAGCTTGGATATACTACACAATGGCCGCAGGGCAGCTTAACACCTCCAGGTATTTCTCTCTAAGCCTTGATGGCTCTCTTGTGGGCAGGTAAGGTAAGGTGTGTTGGCCAGTCACCCTTGCAATGGTTACTATGTCTTTATTAGTAAAATAATAACTCCATGACAAAGTCGCATGTCACCAGATTAAACTAGCAGCAGTAACTGGCTGGGTCAGTGGCATACCTGACACATTCACAAATAAAATGGTATGTCCCTCACATAAAGAGAGAGACAAAAAACAACAATTACCCACTGAGGCGGGACACATTTTGCCTAAAATATTTCACTCATATAAGTCTTAAGCGGGGAAACGATTATAAAGCCTATTCATCCACAATAAGGTTAGAATGAAAGGCGGAGTGAACTGCTGTCAGTGAGGAAATGTATCTGAACCAGGAAAGTGTGGTCTCAGATGGTGACAGGAGATACTCTGAATATTTCATAACAGAATTTCCCTGTAACTCTCTAAAACACCCTCTATTGTTCTCCTCCACAATGTGACATGATGGTACGTTCCTGAAAGGCTTAATCATTACAGTGTATCGATTAAAACTATGTGAAATACCATGTATCGATCTCCCCCGTGACCCCTGTCTATTTTGGCTTGAAGACCACACTTCCTGGCTCGCGTGGTGTACTTGTGAGCATGTTCAGAGCGTGACTAAGACCAGATTAAAGAATTAATTCAATGGTCATGTGGACTCTCCCATAGCCATATCCTCCTACACCTTCCATAACAAAAAATGTCTGAAAGTCAACCCTTCTAAGGAAGGGATGGGCAAACTGAATATTTACAGTGTCCTGGCTTTTGTTCTAGATGATTGAGATCAGAGTATGTGAGCGGATCGGAGCAAGGAGTGGAGCGTGCCCAATTCTCATGGAGCAAGTTTCTCAAAGGCTGGAACGTCGGCCTTCTCTCCCACTACAATTTCGCTCCAGTAGCACTCACTTCACGAGCTCAGTGTATGCCAGGCACAGCAGAAAGGAACGAGGTGGGTAGCTAGCTAAGTTGGTCATTGTAGCAAAGTATTTATAAAGTGAAAATCAGATCTCTTAAAAGTTTCCTTAATTTTCGTTCTATACAATAGGCCATCATTGATTTTGGCTCAATATGCCTGGCATATTACCTCTTTCAAGGAGCTTTCCGTTTTGATAGGGTTATTTTACCTAAAATCCTTTAGGCCTACCTACAGAAAAAAACACATACTCATCCCTGCCCAGCCTGGCAAGAGTGTCCCAAGGGTGTTTAGCATTCCCAGTGGCTCTGCAAGCACTGAGCGCATATTCTCCGCTGCTGGCATGCTCTCCAGGCACCATCACCTGAGCCTGAAAGCAGTGACTCAGGCCAAACTCATGTTTCTAAAAATTAATTTCAAAGGCACTGTAGATTGCGCCTAATAAGGTATTTTTTGTTTAATTTGAATTTAATTCTAATTAAGTCACAGACAATATATTTGAATTTGGAGCAGCAGTTTTTTTCCTTCGAGCGAGGAGTATTTGGAAAGGACGTGGAGTTCCGGAGCGTTGCGCAAGCACCACTCCATGAGCGATGAGCAGGATTTCCGACCGCTCAACTCCGCTCACATTCTCTGATTGAGATGCATCCTAGCGAATTGTTATTTCTATTTCAGCATGAAAGGGCATTTTCCTCAAAGATGATACTCATACCAGTCAGCCTACTGTACCTGGATGAAGAAGGCCCCCGCTAGCACCTGAGGGAGGTCGTGGCTGCTCAGTAGGGCTAGCTGCTCTGAGGCACTCAGCTGCCCCCTCAGCATGTGGGCTTCCTGCAGTTCCTCAAGCTGTTTCCTGGGCCACCACACAAGGAAACTGGGTTAACACACACACACACACACACACTCGCAGGCGCACCCACAACCCAAGGTCTTTTTCAATTACCCATAACTATACAGAAACGTATTGACCTCTGGAATATGAAGGAGAGTCATTGCGTGTCACCTGACTACATAATTAATACACTATAACACTGTGTCTGTACCGTTCCGATTGATCCCATTACAAAAAACATGGGAGACCGGCAAAACACAATAACAACAGACAGGTTGAGAACTTTACCACATTATGAATGGGCTGAACATTAGTGGTTTCACTAGACTGCATCGTCTACCTGACGGCCTTTATGTAAATACAATGACAGTCAATAACAGAGAAACGTCAAACTGAAGAGAAAACTCAGGGCACATATCTGAACTCAGTGTAACCATGAAGAGAACTGAATGTTACCAGGTTGGTTCTCGAGCCAACAATATATGCACTGGTCCATTCCCTATGCTTTCGAGGCTGATTTTCATACTGTCATTTCAAAGTGAAGTAAATTAAAACTTTATACGTAAACATGTCTTTCCGGTAGCTCTACGCTGAGGCCAGTGGTATGAGGGATGGAGTTGTTTCAGTGGTGTGTGTCAGTTTGTTTAATAGGTAACCAAGCAAGATAGACTCTAAAAGCTCAAGAATGCCCCCTACTGTCCAAAAGATTGTTGTTGTTTTTTTACCCATCTGCATTTGAGCAAACCTTAGTATAAAAGTGCAAAATAGCATGGTATAGAGAAGGGTTTCCCCATCCTCTCCTCTGGGACCACCAGATGTTTGACTTATAGCACAAATTTGTTGGAAAGTACTGGTATAGAAACCTGAAGACAAGACATACTGTGGCTCAAAATGTTAGGATATACTGTAGCAAATAGCTATTTATTTGACTTCATCATATCACAGCAGGTCTGGGATTTATTTACAGTCATGAACAATTAGCAGGTTGTTATTTATAAATACCTTTAAAGACCAACCTCAAAGTGTCTGTACAGTATGATGCTGAATGTGAAACTCTTCTAAATGAATCATAACAGAATATTTCTGGACTAGGCTAGTAATTCTCTCCCCAATGTCACTCTAAGAACCTTTTCCCATCATCCAGAGCCTTGAACTTAACATACCCTGGGTTAAAGTTAAACCAAAGATTTCTATCACTAACCCAAGATAGACCAGAGCCTGTTGTTTTCAATGGGAGCAAATTAATCATAGTGGGCAGAACATGCAAGGAGGCGGGCAGTGCCAAGCAGGAGCTAGTGAGATCCTATTGGTGCATTCTAGCATTTATTTGCATATTTCTGTGACGTGTGTGTGTGTGCGCGCAATAATTGAATTCGCCCTTGCACTCCTTCCAAACAATGCACTTTTTTAGAAACTTTGGCAAAGGGTAAAGTCTACAAAACACTCTGCTTGTCTCCGATTCTAGTTTTGGCCACTGGGCTTCTTCTCATCACCATATTTGGTAGTGAGTGAAAACGCCAACCGGATGCTTTTCATTTTTACATCCGGTGAAATATCTGGCTCATTGTTCTATCTGTGGTTAAATCCTATTACATATACTTCAAAATAATAATAAAGCGTCATGTCGTATTGTTCAACCATGTTTTTAACACGGTAATACAATATGGTTGTTGACTGATTTATATATATTTTTATTTTAGAAGAATAATTAAGGAGTGGGGTAATGGCCATTTTTTGGCTTTATTGAAGAGATAGTAAAGTGTTGGAAAGACGGGGAAGATAGGGGAAGTCAAAGGGCAGCGGGACAGATTTTAATCCATGCCGACTCTGTCATACATGTGTGTCGGGGTCAGCAGCTTTAACCGGCCACACAGGGGTTATACAGTTAAAAGGATTCACTGATCATGTTTTGTTCTTGTGCGAGTGCAAAAAGGACTGAGGGGTATTTATGTCATATATGAGTTGTTATGTGTGAGTTGATGTTGTTATGAGACATTTTGTTAATGTTTCACCTTATTTTCCAGGACTGACCTGACCTCCTGGAAGGCCCTGGCAGCCTGGCCAGGCTGGTTGTCATAGATCTTCACTCTGTAGCCCCCACTCATAAACACCATTGCCCAATCAACCCACTGAAATACACACACAACAACAGAGCTAACATTTACCTTTAATATCCCCCAAGGGAAATTTGGTTTGCCCCGGAATGGCTACATGTATTTTATGATAAATAAAATCCCTAAGTGGTCCTGTGTGGCTCAGTTGGTAGAGCATGGCCCTTGCAGCACCAGGGTTGTGGGTTTGATTCCAGCTAAGGCCACTCATACAGAAATGTATGAACACACTACTTACTGTAAGTTGCTTCGATATAAGCATATGCTAAATTGCAAATGTATTATATATATAAATACAGTGTACAAAACATTCATATTGCAACTCAATATTAGGAAGATATTCTTAATGTTTTGTACATAGTATAATAGGAGTGGTCATTGATTTGGGGGTCAGTCCAAATCCACAAGTGAATTTAAAAATGAACAATAATGAAGTCCAAATGTAAACCTTGTTGTATGACAAGCACTCTAATTGTTCAACAGTGACAGTGCAGACATTTTGATTGCCCTCAACATCCCTCAGGATTGTCCAGAAATGGTGAGTAGAGGAGGAGGCAGGAATAACAGGAAGCAAAGGACAAAAAGTGATGATTGTTTTTAAAAGAAACTGCCAGCATCATCAATATAGGCATATGATGGCCATATGAGTGGGCTATTCTTTTGTACTACTATATTAGATTCTAAATGTTCATCAAAACAAAAATACATTTTCAACCAGATATCATGATCACATCATATGCCTGCCTATAGTTAGCACAACATCCTGACCTGATATGGCACATTCCGTGTAGCTATACAGTAGTTAGCTAGAAAATAAAGATAAAGACAAAGTATTCTCTCTAGTATTGACTTGGCACATGCACAACAAATATGAATACAGTATCTGTAACGCCAAATATTCAGTGTCATGAAAATTAACTAATTTGTTTACTTTAATTTAGTTGGTGATCAGCCTACCCTACTCTAGCGCGAAGTTCAAATGCATAAGCAAGTACTGTTCATAGCTAATGTTAGATCAATGAGCTAACGTTAGATCCTGTAGAATAGTCGCTACTAGCTAACTAGCCAGTTACTGGAGCAAGATTGGTTAGACATATAAAGCTCGTAAAATGTGAGGTTTCTGCTCACCTGCCAATAACTGTAATGGTCTTCGCCTCAGAGGAACTCATTTTGCAGGTTTGCTTAGCAGTACATTATTGCAATATTGTAAATTCTCAAAAGAGTCTGCATGCAAAAGTCCTACAACGCCCCTGCTAGTCACGTGATTGTATAGTGCCTTAAAATGTTCAAAATAAAAAAGAGAGAACAAAATACATCATCATTCATCAATTTACCGATTTGCATAATTTTATTAATCATGTGGTAATGCTCTCGGTCATACTTTTGACATTCTAAGCTGATAACATTGGATAAAAGAAACGAGCTAGGGTTTCCACACTGACTATATCGTAAATATTCATGAAATCGAAAATGTGCTTTTTGGTCTTAATTTAAAGTTATGGTTAGGTGTAAGGCTAGCAGTGTGGTGAGGGTTAAGGTTATGTTTAAAATACAATTTTAAGAAGATAAATTGTAGACATAAGCGTGGAGTAAATTCAGATATTAGATAAAAGAGGAGATGGGAATCCCATTCGCCAATGAATGGAGGAACATATAGCGCCCCACCCAGAAGGCTGTCGACCAATCGCGTTCACGTTGTCATGCTGCGTCAAGCGGTTGCTAAACTAATCGTCAAGCAATCCCTTCTGAAAGTCAGGGAAGAGTCAAGAATATGGAGCGAGATACCTGCCAAAAGGTTGAACGTACGCATCGTTAGGGTTGTAAGAAAATCCATAA
This sequence comes from Salvelinus fontinalis, assembly GCF_029448725.1. NCBI lineage: Eukaryota > Metazoa > Chordata > Actinopteri > Salmoniformes > Salmonidae > Salvelinus > Salvelinus fontinalis. The sequence continues at coordinate 48,201,089 of NC_074683.1, read as the reverse complement.
GTAAAATGTTAGGATAATAAGAAAAGCCATGTGTGAAACATGAAACGTAAACGTGAAATGTAATCAGTGAACATACAAACACCATGTTACAATTATGGACTAACATTTTAGGCTTGAACATATCTTGTATTGCAATTCTGATGTACAATAATAACTTTCAGAGTTTTGGCAGTTTCATCTAAACAACAAAGAAAACGTACACCAAAAGGACTGTGAGGAGTGCTATGTGAACAAGCATAACCTCTCTTGGGTAGGGGGCAGTATTTTCACGTCCGGATGAAAAGCGTGCCCAAAGTAAACTGTCTGTTACTCAGGCCCAGAAGCTAGGATATGCATATAATTGGTAGATTTGGATAGAAAACACTCTAACGTTTCTAAAACTGTATGTCTGTTAGTGTTAGTAGTGTTTCCAAGCGCGTGGAAGAGAGTGCGTTCTTTGGTATTTTTCTCCGGTAAAGACAATAACGATTCTCCGTCTTAAATGTTATAGTTTATTTATTTTTTGGGGTACCTAAGGTTTGATTTTCAATGTTGTTTGACTTGTTTGGAAATGTTTATTAGTAACGTTTGGGATTAATTTTGTATGCATTTTGATAGAGGGAAACTGGGTGGATTATTGACTGAAGCGCGCCAGCTAAACTGAGTTTTTATGGATATAAAGAAAGACATTATCGAACAAAAGGACCATTTGTGATGTATCTGGGACCTTTTGGAGTGCCAACAGAAGAAGATCAAAGGTAAGGCATTTATTATATCGCTATTTCTGACTTTTGTGGCGCACCTGCCTGGTTGAAATGTTTTTCATGCTTTTGTATGCGGGGCGCTGTCCTCAGATAATCACATCGTGTGCTTTCGCCGTAAAGCCTTTTTGAAATCTGACACAGCGGCTGGATTAACAAGAAGTTAAGCCTTATTTTGATGAATTACACTTGTGATTTTATGAAAGTTAAATATTTATAATTCTGTAGTTTGAATTTCGCGCTCTGCAATTTCACCAGATGTTGGCCAGATGGGACGCTACCATCCCACCTGCCCATAAGAAGATAACACAGTATTAAAAAAACAGAATTAAGGGAAACCAGAAAAAGGTATCCTGCACATTTTCAAGTTAAAAGTCTCCATTCTCTATTGCTCCTCAGTTTAGTTTGCCACCGCGAGTCTAGATAGCACTAGCTGTATTATGTGAAGTGAAGTTTCAGTCCGCTAGGTGTATCTCTACAGGCTGGGTATATCTCTGGATGACGTGGACGTCCCCATGCACGCACCATATAAAAATATGACTAATTCAATATTGCACCATCCCATTCTCTGGGCTCTGTCTGCAATCATAACCAGTAGTATCTACCAGGAATAATGAAACATAACCTGTAGTATCTACCAGGAATAATGAATCATAACCAGTAGTATCTACCTGGAATAATGAATCATAACCAGTAGTATCTACCAGGAATAATGAAACAGAATAATAACAGATGTTTGGTGAATCTATGAATTATGTGTGACCACTGGAGTCTTTGCCACTTTAATATGAATTTAAAATAATTTGACATGATTTATATGAATCAGGTCATGAATATATGGACTTTGAAATGAACAAGAGAGGTTAAACGAAGGCTAAGTCTGGCATAAACGTATTCCCACACTTTACAATAACTCTGTTGCAGTGATTTTAGGTAGTCTCCGTACAGGCTATTCCCTCCATCGTGACACTGCTGCCCAGTTGAAGAGCTTGTGATCTCAATGCAGCACAACAGCACCATGTGCATTTGGAAAAGCATCCCTCAGCCTCAGAAGATGCCCTTCTGGAGGCATGCAGCCATAAAGTCATTATACCCTAATGTAGGCCTATTTGCGTACTAGCCAAATAAAGTGCAGAGCATGCATGATATGTGCAACTCATCATTCCAACATATTTGAACATTTAATTCATCCTTCATTCAATTTAGTCAGTCAGTATGTCATCCATTCAGTCATTTGTCTGAGTTGCAATAGGAACTAAGTCAAAGAGAATAGAACAGTCTTATCCATATGTGTATTCAAAATTATCTAAATTCTCCAAAGTTCTTTAGCCTATAACTTTAATAATTCAATGTTTAATTTAGTCCTATTCAAATAAAATATAGGCTTTCAATTTATAGGCATTGCAATTTAGGCTATCATTTTAGGTACTGGTGTCTTGCAGAGTAATTGTAGAACTCTATTTGTGTTTTATAACTGTTTTTATTATAGGGCTCCCTTTAAAAAGAGACCCTAGCTCACAGGCCTCTAAATATATCCTCTAAATAAATGTTAAACAAAATAGTTGAAGAAGCATGTGCAGTGGCTGATCGGGAAAACAGATCTGGCAACAGGAATAAACTATAGATAGTCTTGAACATTTGGTACCCCTTGGCTATTTCACTCAGGACAAATTATAGCCAAGACTTAATCAATATTTTGTTTTGTCTCATTTATTGATATGGATATACAGTGCCTTGCAAAAGTATTCATCCCCCTTGGCATTTTTCCTATTTTGTTGCATTACAACCTGTCATTTAAATTGATTTTTATTTGGATTTCATGTAATGGACATACACAAAATGATCAAAATTGGTGAAGTGAAATGAAAAAAAATTACTTGTTTCAAAAAATTACAAAAAAGGAAATGTGGTGCGTGCATATGTATTCACCCCCCTTGCTATGAAGCCCCTAAATAAGATCTGGTGCAACCAATTACCTTCAGAAGTCTAAGTGTCACATGATCTCAGTATATATACACCTGTTCTGAAAGGCCCCAGAGTCTGCAACACCACAAAGCAAGAGGCACCACCAAGCAAGCAGCACCATGAAAACCAAGGAGCTCTCCAAACAGGTCAGATACAAAGTTGTGGAGAAGTACAGATCAGGGTTGGGTTATAAAAAAAGATCAGAAACTTTGAACATCCCACGGAGCCCCATTAAATCCATTATTAAAAATTGAAAGAATATGGCACCACAACAAACCTGCCAAGAGAGGGCCGCCCACCAAAACTCACGGGCCAGGCAAGGAGGGCATTAATCAGAGAGGCAACAAAGAGACCAAAGATAACCCTGAAGCAACTGCAAAGCTCCACAGCAGAGATTGGAGTATCTGTCCATAGGACCACTTTAAGCCGTACACTCCACAGAGCTGGGCTTTATGGAAGAGTGGCCAGATAAAAAACATTGCTTAAAGAAAAAAATAAGCAAACATGTTTGATGTTTGTCAAAAGGCATGTGGGAGACTCCCCAAACATATGAAAGAAGGTACTCTGGTCAGATAAGACTCAAATGTAGCTTTTTGGCCATCAAGGAAAACGCTATGACTGGCGCAAACCCAACACTTCTCATCACCCCGAGAACAACATCCCCACAGTGAAGCACGGTGGTGGCAGCATCATGCTGTGGGGATGTTTTTCATCGGCAGGGACTGGGAAACTGGTCAGAATTGAAGGAATGATGGATGGCGCTAAATACAAGGAAATTCTTGATTGAAACCTGTTTCAGTCTTCCAAAGATTTGAGACTGGGACAGAGGTTCACCTTCCAGCAGGACAATGACCCTAAGCATACTGATAAAGCAACACTCGAGTGGTTTAAGGGGAAACATTTAAATGTCTTGGAATGGCCTAGTCAAAGCCCAGGCCTCAATCCAATTGAGAATCTGTGGTATGACTTAAAGATTGCTGTACACCAGCGGAACCCATCCAACTTAAAGGATCTGGAGCAGTTTTTCCTTGAAGAATGGGCAAAAATCCCAGTGGCTAGATATGCCAAGCTTATAGAGACATAACCCAAAAGACTTGCAGCTGTAATTGCTGCCAAAGGTGGCTCTACAAAGTATTGACTTTGGGGGGGTGAATAGTTTTCTGTTTTTTTTTGTCTTATTTCTTGTTTGTTTCACAATAAAAAATATTTTGCATCTTCAAAGTGGTAGGCATGTTGTGTAAATCAAATGATACAAACCCCTAACAAATCTATTTTAATTCCAGGTTGTAAGGCAACAAAATAGGAAAAATACCAAGGGGGGTGAATACTCTTGCAAGCAACTGTAGCTTCTGCGTGATGGGGTTGTGCAATCAAATGGCTATAACAAGCCTAGATACAGAGTGGAATTCACTAATACAACAGTCAAAAGGCTTACAGTCCGTTCTCCCAAATACTGGAAAAGTGTGTTTCATTATGTTACATGATCACCACAGTAGCCCCACGCAGCTATAAAAATAAATTATGCAATTATGGCCATTAAATAACACACACAGCATGGCATATTTAGATAGCATAATAGGCCTAGCCTACATCATATTTACTTTCTATTTTGCAGCTCAGGTGGTTATTCTAGACAAGGCGCTTTATCATTCTCACACAAGTCATTTGCTGAAGGCCCAAGCCTAGACTACGCCATCTACTGGTGTAACGTCGTTATTGAATGCAGTTCTAAAACAAGCTCTAGACTTTTATTTTGGCTATGAAACTAATGTCTGGGCTAGAGTTGCTTGATTGACTAGCTACGTTCGGTTCATGTCCTTTGAAGATGCCACATTACTGACAAAAGTTTGTATGTATAAAAAATAAATGTGACCGAGTAAAGGGAGACAAAGTAAGACTTGAATGTGTAAATGTTCATTCATATTTTTACGTACGATCCTAATGATACGTACATTCAAACTTTTGGCAGCTATCTTTCTCCATATGAGAAACCTGCCTATTTTCCTCTAAAGTACATAATGTCACAATTCTTAAGCTATATGATATTACAGAGAACAAGTTATCTCACATCACAGAAAATATTTGTAATGTTGTACTTCTTGTTCAATTCATGCTAATGTTGGGTTTTTGAAATAGTAATTCGTTATCTGTGCCCCACTTTACAGACAACACCCCATCCAACAACTGTGATCTGAGGACTCTTTTTAGTAGCAACTGGTAACGCACTTGGCCCTAACCGCTTCTCCATAATTGCTGACCATCAACCTCCCTCTCCTCATGGTGGGCCAGTTGGGGTTGATACCATGCCAGCCAGGATGCCTGCATGCCCCAGCTGCCCATGTTTTTCAGCAATGTCCGGTACAGACAGGGATGACAGGGAGAGTAGCTGTTCTATCTAAGGTTCAAGGAGACATGCCATTCCACAAACCTGCCCCGGGGACGGTTCCGTAGCCATTGAAGATCCTCCTCTGTGGGCTCTCGGTACAGAGGGTTGTGGTCTTCGGCCAGGTATCACTCATCGAAGTCTGGTATCCGAGGTAATCTGGTTAATGATTGTATAATTGATTAAGTGGCTCTTTATCCTTGTAAAATGTTGACAAGTTGTATAGAACACATTTTATTGCTAAGATGCTCAAACTTAACTTGATAGCTACACTCACCGACAAAGGATACATTTTATCCCTCATGCTGGCCCTGGGCAAACTGGTAAGTTTCCCCTTACTATAGCTGCACATGGCCAGACTTATGGTGGTCTTATCCCCTTTTAATAACGCACTTAACCTTGAAAAATACCATAAGGTCTGAAATAGACACCAACGTCGACATACTGTTCAAACAATTATCTAGGCTAAGTAAAACAAAATTATGTTTTGATCTACTGCTCCGCTAACTAGCTAGCTAAAATGTAGTCAGTGGCTAGCTAAAACAGAGAAAGGGGATGTAAGAAGTTTTTAATAGATTGAACACAGGTCTCTGATCGCGCTGGTGAACGGTAGCTGACAGTGTCGGCTAGAGATGACGTGCGGGTAGCTTCCTGCAGGAATTTGTAGTTTTGCTGAGGTCTGTAAGCCTCCACGAAACACATGCCTTATTTTAAGTGTTTCTAAAATCCCCTATGGGGAAAACTTTATAGTGGAAAAACGATTGGAACAATTTCCCTGTTTGACCACTAGGTTTTATGGGTATTATGACTCATACTGTGGTACTCTATTGTATCCTAGCAAGGGAATTGAGTGCTCTTATCTAATTACATTGCACATTGTTTTATTTAGTATAAGCTTCTGTCTTGTCAATAGGGGGGGCGCTGTTTTCACTTTGGAAAAAATCGTGCCCAAATTAAAATGCCTCGTACTCTATTCTTGATCGTACAATATGCATATTATTATTACTATTGGATAGAAAACACTCTCAAGTTTCTAAAACTGTTTGAATTATATCTGTGAGTAAAACAGAACTCATTTTGCAGAAAACTTCCATACAGGAAGTGAAAAATCTGAAAACGATGCTCTGTTCCAGGGCCTGCCTATTCAATTGCCTAATTTTTATCGATATGCATGCACTTCATACGCCTTCCACTAGATGTCAACAGGCAGTGGAAGGTGGAATGGGGTGTCTAGCTTGATCTGAGGCCGAACAAGAGCTTTTGGAGTGACAGGTCTGGAAATTTCTTTGTCTTCTCTGGCGCGCGAAGTACGTCGACATTGGCTTCTGAAAAGCGTTCGGTATACACGGCGGATATCTCCGGCTCTGATTTTATTTGATACATGTGATAACGTCATAAAGTAGTTTTTTTCAACCGAGTTGTATCAGTTTATTCAACGTTTATTGTGACTTTTGGAATTTTCCGTTCTTTGCGTCAAGAGAAGATGGGCATGTTCGCGCCACATGGCTAGCTAAGGTTGCTAATTCGACAGGAGAAAAGGACATTCTAAAACCAAACAACGATTTATTCTGGACCTAGGACTCCTTGTACAAGATTCTGATGGAAGCTCAGCAAAAGTAAGAACAATTTATGATGTTATTTCGTATTTCTGTGGAAAATGTTGATTCCTATTCTCTGCCGTTTTGGCGGGCGCTGTCTCGCAATAACGCAAGCTGTTTGTTATGGTAAAGTTATTTTTAAAAATCTAATACGGCGGTTGCATTAAGAACCAGTGTATCTTTCATTTGCCATACAGCAAGTATTTTTATGTAAAGTTTATGATGAGTTCTTTGGTCAGATTAGGTGAGTGTCCAAAATAGCTCCGGACATTCTGGTGAATCGATGCTACATATTCACAATGTATAACCACGGTTTGCAGCTCTAAATATGCACATTTTCGAACAAAACATAAGTGTATTGTATAACCTGATGTTATAAGACTGTCATCTGATGAAGTTGGTCAAGGTTAGTGATTAATTTTATATCTTTTGCTGGTTTTTGCGAATGCTATCTATGCGGTGAATAAATGCGGTTGTGTGTTTGGCTATTGTGGTAAGCTAATATAATGCTATATTGTGTTTTCGCTGTAAAACACTTAAAAAAATCGGAAATATTGGCTGGATTCACAAGATGTTTATCTTTCATTTGCTGTACACCATGTATTTTTCATAAATGTTTTATGACGAGTATTTATGTATTTCACGTTGCTCTCTGTAATTATTCTGGCTGCTTTGGTGATATTTTTGATGGTAGCTGCAATGTAAAACTATGATTTATACCTCAAATATGCACATTTTCGAACAAAACATACATTTATTGTATAACATGTTATAAGACTGTCATCTGATGAAGTTGTTTCTTGGTTAGTGACTAATTATATCTCTATTTGGTCGGTTTTGTGATAGGTACCTATGCGGTAGAATAATGGTGAAAATATGCGGTTGAGTCTTTGGCAATTGTGGTTAGCTAATAGAAATACATATTGTGTTTTCGCTGTAAAACATTTTAAAAATCGGAAATGATGGCTCGATTCACAAGATGTTTATCTTTCATTTGCTGTATTGGACTTGTGATTTCATGATATTTATATGCTATTATTTACTTGTGGCGCTATGCTAGGCTATGCTAGTCAGCTTTTACTGATGAGGATGCTCCCGGATCCGGGATGGGTGTTAAGTAAAGGTTAAGCATCCTAAATAATGCCATAGATTCCGTTTTTGAAAAATAGTCAACTTGAAGGCAAAAAAAAAAAGGAAGCATGATGTAAGATGCGAACTTGGTATTGCAACTGATTACAGTATAGACTACTAAACCAACAATTTACCGCAGCAATACCTTTTAATATATATTGTTTTATCTGGTTAGCGAAGAAAGTATCAAGACATCTTTTCCATTTCATTTAAGTCTTAACTGTAAGTAGTCAGTATCTATTCGTAATTTAACTTATTTAATGAGCTAGTTAATGAGCTAGCTAGCTGGCCAACTGGTTGATCTGATGAACTGCCATAGTAGCTAGGCTAACTACTATAGTTTGCCTTGTGAGTCAATGCCATTCTGATTCTTTATAGCTACTGTCTGTCAGTCAGTCAGTGTGCTTTGATGTGTGAGGATCTGTGTTTATTGCACTATAACCCAATACTACATCACGTGATTGAATATTAGCAACTGTTGGCCTAGGTGCCTGGGTGTCTGTGTGTGTGTGCTGGAAGTAACAGTTAGCCCCAGATAAGTGCGCTGGGAAGCTGTGGTTAGCCTTGAGCGAGAACAGTGTGCTTTCTATGCAGGTGCAAGTGGCTCAAACAATGTTACAGAGCTGTCTGACCTCAGTCTCTGGGGTGTGGGAGCGTAATCTACACAGCAACAGCGCCGGACACCAAGGAGCTCCAAGAGACTGGGACCAGTCTGAGCGCCAGCGATAGGCTGAGCAAAGTTTAAACCACGCTCAGCCTCTACTGTGACGGGTTGGAACTATGTCTATCACCGTATAAGAACAGCTGTTTACTTACATCCTGCCAGTTCTCTGTTCTATCCTGCGAGGTGATACAGAGGTGATACAGAGAACCCGTATATACAAAAATTGCATTTACCATTTATCGCTTGAGTTTAATAAAAATACTTAAAGTATATTCGGTGACTCTGAATCACATGTTGTCCTGATACCAGATTTGAATTGACGCAAATCCCTTAGATGCAATGCATCAAATCTAAAACTTATTTTGTTGCCCTCCTTCACATAGCCTGACAGATTCGCAGAGGAGATGGAGCATGTGCATCTTGCTGCTGACGAAGAAGATGACCTATACTCGGGCTACAACAAACAATCAAACATTTGATTCGGAGTTAGTTTTAGCAAGCCTCGTGTCTTTGAATTAGAGTACTGCCTCATCTTCACTCTTGTTTCATACTGAATTTATGATGAATTATAGTATTGTTGAGTTCATATCTTGTGTTTAACAGGAGCTTGACAATGATGCTGGTTTTCAGCAAGCAGTCAGGCCAGCCATGGGAGAAGGCCCCATGTTATAACAGTGTAATTTACAGTTAGTCGAGATATGGCATAATTAAAGCAATGTGCTAATGGCAATAAAAACTGAATTGAGTTCTACATTATTTGTGTTTATTTTCTAAGATGACTGCCAAGTTTCCTGGCATTGCCATTGGAGGACAGGCTTTGGGAACCTCTTTTGGAGTAAGTATGGATTGTGTAAGATTTGGTTTACTTGTTGCAGCATGTTGATTGTAAATCAATGTTTCAGTGATGGGTAGACTATAAAGTAGGTTTAAGATTGAATTTTGGTACTGTGATTCTAAGTATGGGATGCAATCAAATTGTTCACAGATTAATGAAAAGAAGGCACATAGAGCCAATATCAATTTAGAAGATATAGAGTATTTTATTGCATTTGAGCATGTTTTGAGATTTCAAGAACAAGGTTTGGCAGTGAGAGCGGGCTTCTGAAGGTGAGAACTCGGGTCATGGTATACTTGCCAGCAAGTGAGGTGATGTGAGGTTAAATGTTAGCTAAGTGTTGAGACAGGGTTATATAGCAAACACCTGAACACATAAAGCCATGATTTTAAATATGTTTTTAGAGAAAATACCTTGTCTGTAAAAAGTATCTGATTATTTAGTAATGAGTTGATGGGGTTTTATCTTTTTTTTTTAAACCACGCACTATTGCATAAATGCATGTTCTAATTTGTAAATCTGTCTTTAATGCTGTGACTTGCAGTCTAGGATGCAAATGGCCTCACCTATGGGCAGACCCATGACTGGAGCTGTACAGGTGTGAGCATCAGTATTCAGTTCCTCTAGTTTTCCTACTGCCCACTGGGCACACACTGGTTGAATCAACTTCATTTACATCTCATTTCTATGACGTTGAACTAACGTGGAATAGATGTTGAATTGACGTCTGTCCTCAGTGGGTGGATTCTAATATCTCGTGAACAGACACATGTAACACTGGTATCGTAGTGTCAGTCAACAGACTGTGGGATAAGACGACTAACAAGGAACTTTATTCCGGTACAGCTAGGCCTACAGTATGACTGCAGTCAGAGCAGCAGGCTACTCTTCAGCCATGACCAGAGGGGAGTTTACCAGGGAGGGAGAGTGCTGTGTGTTGGTCACATTCACTAGTTTATTGGAGACCACAAGTATAGTATCGCCAGCAGCATACCACCCTGCATACCACTGCTGGCTTGCTTCTGAAGCTAAGCAGGGTTGGTCCTGGTCAGTCCCTGGATGGGAGACCAGATGCTGCTGGAAGTGGTGTTGGAGGGCCAGTAGGAGGCACTCTTCCTCTGGTCTAAAAAAAAAAAATATCCCAATGCCCCAGGTCAGTGATTGGGGACACTGACCTGTGTAGGGTGGCGTCTTTCGGATGGGACGTTAAACGGGTGTCCTGACTCTCTGAGGTCGTTAAAGATCCCATGGCACTTATCGTAAGAGTAGGGGTGTTAACCCCGGTGTCCTGGCTAAATTCCCAATCTGGCCCTCAAACCATCATGGTCACCTAATAATCCCCAGTTTACAATTGGCTCATTCATCCCCCTCCTCTCCCCTGTAACTATTCCCCAGGTCGTTGCTGCAAATGAGAACGTGTTCTCAGTCAACTTACCTGGTAAAATAAAATAAAATAATAGAACGTAATATCAAAACCTGTTTCTTATATTTTCAGGTTCTGCATTTGACCCACTGGGTCAGTCCAAAGGACCAGCTTCTCTGTTGGAGGGAAAAAGTGAAGATACGTAAGTGTTTGTTTCTGTCTCTGCTGCTGACCCTCATTTCAATATGCGATTCTCAGGATTTCTCCTGTGATTCTGTAGGATGATGAAGGTATAATGATGGTTAGCATGATTGAGGTATATTGACGGCCATGTTGTTTTCAGGCCAGATAAGAAGGCGAAGGTCCTGAAGAAGGTGAATGACCTGATAGAGGAGAGTTGCCTGGCGCACAGCTGTGGAGTCCTACAGTTGGTCAGTGTACCCCTGCCTCATATCTGTACAGAATGATTTAGAGACATCACAGACTCAGGAATGTGTAATGCTTTACCTCTAACATCGTTATTTCTACCATTGTTATTACAGTCCCTAGATCAGCGGTTCCCAAACCAGGGGTCACGACCCCATTTGAGAATTTCCAAAATCCTCGTAAAAAAAAATATATAATATCATCTTTGTCTCTCAAAATCTTTTAAATGCGGTTAACCTTAAAAATATAAATTAAAATCTAAAAGTAAAAACCAGAGAGCACACTTAGATCAGGGAAATGGTCGCACTTGATGGTTGGACTTGATTCATTCCCACAGTGAATGGCTAAGCCCAGTACGCTATAAAACCACACGCTATTGCAGAGACTGATATGGTGAAAACAATGTGTGGAGAGGCAGAGGCACAGAAACTCACATCAATACCTTTGTCAGATAACACTGTGAAACTAAGAATTGATGCTATAGCTAGAAGTCAGGAGGAAACTCTTGACTGATGGACTCAAACTCCTCACCTTATGCCCTCTAAATTAACGTTAGCTGTGAGGGCCGAGACGCATCGACTTATGTCCGCTACATGTCGGGGGATGCTATTCACAAGGACATATTGTTCTGTCTCAAGATTCTCAAGCATGAAACAGTACAAGGGATTCGTGGCTATATTGACGAAAAACAGATTCCATGGGATCGAATGGTGGGCTTCTGCACAGATGGGGCTCCATCTATCACCGGACGGCGGGCAGGCCTCTGCACTCTAGTTATGAATGTGTCTCCCTCTGCCATGTGAACGCATTGTATGATACACCCACTGAGCTATAATAGATACCCCGAGAGCAACTGGCGGCAGAAGAGCTGAGCGCAGAACTCGGAAATATGCAGTACAGGTAAGTGCGGTTGTAAACTAAATCGCACACGCCTGTTCGCAAAACTATCAAATCATGACAATGTTCTATTTCATACCGAGGCTTGGTGGTTATCGAGGGGGAGTGTTGGAAAGATTTTTCGAATTGAGAGAGAAACTGTTGTCATTCGCAATGGATACCATTTAAAAAATAAATAATTAAACAGACTTACACTTTCTGTGTAATGAAAATAAAATGTGTCTCCTTGCCTATCTAACAGATATATTTGGAGAACTGAACGCAAGCATGCAGCGGAAATACAAAATAATTCTATAGATGAGTCACCGAATCAGCAAAATCTGTTTGACTGTGATCCTGGCTCAGTTGACATGCCGGTAAATTAAGTAGATCAGCTGCTCGAGCTGACCGAATGCTGCAGACAACGCATTCACGTGCCACTATTGAGGAGTTTTGGTTCCCGATTCAAGGGAAATACGGTGCTGTCTCCCTCCGAGCATTACAACTCATGGTACGCTGATTCAGTGCTCTCATCTGTATTAAAAAACAATATTGACCAAGGTTGGATGTGACAGGAGAGATGCCCCCCGTACTTCGAGAAGCTCCAACGCGATATGCATCAAGGACACCCATCTCATTAGTGGTGGTGAGATAAGAGAAATTGTCAGACTAATTTGCAATTTATTGTCATAGCCCCAAATTAAAAGTATATGATGGTGAGTTGAGAATACAATCAGAAATACTGTTAGAATGTTTTGCAATTGATTGCCATGGCCCCAATTTAAAAAAGTAATCATTGGCTGTTAATTACATAATTATTTTTCCACATGGTTGGGGTCACGAGAATTTTCAGGTATTAAAATGGGGTCATGGGCCAAAAAAGTTTTTGAACCCCTGCCCTAGATAGAGGCAGGGTGGAAGGACAGAGCATTGGCGAGACAGAGGGAGCAATCAGGCAATGCAGACCACATCAACCTGGACCTTACCTGCTCTGTGAGTACAATAACAACTGCCAATAGAAATACTAATCAGTCCACATCACCTGGACCTCACATGCTTGTGAGACACAATGTATTTTAAGGTAAATTTTGGTCTGATCACAGGGATCAGAGTTGATATTTAGGTATTTTATTATCTTGGAGACTCAATACACTAATAATGACATGTACGCAGAGGCCCTGAACACTTACCAGATCATCGTAAAGAACAAGATGTTCAGTAATGCAGGAGGGTGGGAGAAGGATGTCATATTTTAGATTAGCCACTGAAATGACAGACCAGCACTGATGAGCATTACTGGGCCAAACACCTGTTTGTCAGAAAACTATTTTTTACTTTCTTTCCAGGAAGGTTAAAAGTGAACATGACCAACATCTACTTCAAGCAGAAGGATAAAGATCATGCAGAACATCAATGTGGTCTTCATCCCCATGGGCAAGTACTCTGACGCTCTGAGCGAGAGCCCCAACAGCTTTAACTTGATCCTGTGTGTTACCACGCCATTGGAGACATAGAAAGGATGAAGAAGGCTTTTCCGAAGCTCATCTGTGTCTTCTGGGGGATCGACAAGTACATCCCACCCAACGTGAGCACTTCTATTCTATTCTCAAACTGAACATAGTCAGCACAGTGAAGGGTACACTACACTATCAGTCCAGTCTGCACGCTTCAGCACATGGAAAGTTCTAGGCTTTATTGTAGTACGACTTACTGCATGTTATGCTTCTCAAGTCATCTACGTTAGTTTTGTTTTCAGGATGACACCCATGCCAACTTGGTGATTGAAGCCATCAAGAACGACAAGCTTCACCAAATGGAGAGAGAACGATAACAGTCTTATTTATACATTATACAAAACATCACTGTTCATCTGTATGAAATGTTTCAGCCATTGTATTTGGCCGCTGGAATCTGTTCTCTTGACTGCAGGAAAGCCCTGGCTGAGAAATTCATCATGACATGAGCCAAGCTCATCTCCCCAACATTCGCTGCTGGATTTGACTAGTGTTTTTCCAAACCTCAACACTAGAGAGCAATACAGGGTAAATGTGGGCTGGCGTCCCCTTGGTACAGTAATGGCAATACTCTGTGTGGTTGTTTCTGTAGATGTGTGAACATGGTGAAGAGTTTCCAGTATAACGACCTAGAGATCACCAAAGCCATCACCTACCTGAGACAGAGGGACTTCAACCAGGTTGGTGTGTGTCACCGTCTTCCCTTGTACCACATGAAGGAAATTGCATGTTTTTCACTCCATCCTGTCTGTATGTGTGTACGTTGTATTTTCTGTCTATGTATCAGTTTCTCCCTTCAGCTGTTTCACCACAGCTTTTCTCCTCTTCACTCCCTCCATTTTGTTTGTTTTCCTTTTCTCCATGACTCTTAAGCTCAAGGTATGTGTTATACTCATTTGTTTGTATGTGTAATGTCCTTGTCATATGTTGTGAGGTGTGTGTTTGTATGCTATATGACTGTGTAAATGGTATAGTGATGCTAAGTGATTGGGTTCCTTCTACAGGCTGAGGAGACTCTGAAGACGTTTGAGAAGAAAGACAGCAGAGTGAAGAGTGCTGCAGCCACTAAGCTCTCCTTCCTCAACTTCCTGGTAAGACCCTCTCATTCTGATTATCGATATTATATAGTCATATTAGGGAAATACTCCTATATTCAATCATCATTAGCGTACTTCCTTGAACTGTATGGCATATGTAGATCTCTTGGTGAGATTACCTCTGACCCATCACAAGAAGGACTATGACCAGGCTGACCGCTATACTGACCTGGCCATGACGACCGACCGCTACAACCCAGCGGCGCTCATCAACAAGGACGATACAGTGTTTGTGAAGAAGGACTATGAGAAGGCTACAGAGTTCTAAAAGGAGGCTCTCCGGAACGACTTGTCCTGCACTGAGGCCCTACTGTATATAACCTGGGTAAATAAAACAGTCAGGACTCAGCAAGATCATTGGGAGCTCAGGGATCTGTTTAATATGCTATTATCAATCTTGCGCCGTAGTCTTCCTTTTCTCACAGAATGTGCTTTTTCCTCAGGTCTGACCTGTAAGCATCTGGGGCGTCTGGAGGAGTCTCTAGACTGTTTCCTGAAGCTCAAAGCCATTCTGAGGAACAGCGCTCAGGTCATGTGGCAGCTAGCCAATCTGTATCCTCACAGAATACTGGGTCTTTGAGCGTTGCCTAAAAACAATGTTATTTAAGGAGCGCTTGTCTACAACTTAGAGCGTTAGTATAATATATAGAGGGCTACATGTTTTGCGTATATGTGATCCTTGACTGCAGCTCAGCTTTGAGATGTTGGAGGACCCCCATCAGACCATAGAGTGGCTGATGCAGCTGATTCGTGTGACACCCACAGACCCCCAGGTGATGGCCGAACTGGGAGAGCTCTAAGACAGCGAGGGAGACAGTCTAAGGCCTTCCAGTACTACTACGAGGTCAATCTCTCTCAACGCAGTACTGGGATTTTCTATCATCAGATAATCATGATATACTTCTAAGTTTCAATGCTTATCACAATGTATCTGTATATTATTTTGATTCACAAGTCTAAATTGTAGGAACTACTGTAGTTGATTACAAAAATCAGTCGCATGAAGACTTTGGGTGAAATCTGAACTGTCTCCATGGTCTTTGTTCTTGTTCAATCCTTGAGGTATTCCCCCTCCAACATTGACGTTATTGAGTGGCTGGGGGCCTACTACATTGACACTCAGTTCTGTGAGAAAGCCGTCCAGTACTTTGAGCCACACTAATCCAGTAAGTCTGTAGTCCTCATCTCACTATAATATTGCTGTGTATGTGTCTTGAGTTTGTACATCATAATGTAACAAGTGATATGCTTTGTTTGTTGTGCCTCTATTCTGGCATATCTGCCCAGTAGCTTGGGGACAAAGTAATGTTGTATCATGCCCCTGCAGTATTGATAACTTGTCAAGTCGTTTCATGCGAACTCAAGTCTTAGGCCTTAGACTCCAGTACTTTGAGCCACACTAATCCAGTAAGTCTGTAGTCCTCATCTCACTATAATATTGCTGTTTCTATTTCGCAACAAAGCCTCCTTCACTCACGCCGCCAAACTTACCCTAGTAAAACTGACTATCCTACCGATCCTCGACTTCGGCGATGTCATCTACAAAATAGCTTCCAATACTCTACTCAGCAAACTGGATGCAGTTTATCACAGTGCCATCCGTTTTGTTACTAAAGCACCTTATACCACCCACCACTGCGACCTGTATGCTCTAGTCGGCTGGCCCTCGCTGCATGTTCGTCGTCAGACCCACTGGCTCCAGGTCATCTACAAGGCTATGCTAGGTAAAGCGCCGCCTTATCTCAGTTCACTGGTCACGATGGCAACACCCACCCGTAGCACGCGCTCCAGCAGGTGTATCTCACTGATCATCCATAAAGCCAAAACCTCATTTGGCCGCCTTTCCTTCCAGTTCTCTGCTGCCTGCGACTGGAACGAATTGCAAAAATCTCTGAAGTTGGAGACTTTTATCTCCCTCAACAACTTTAAACATCTGCTATCTGAGCAGCTAACCGATCGCTGCAGCTGTACATAGTCCATCGGTATATAGCCCACCCAATTTACCTACCTCATCCCCATACTGTTTTCATTTATTTACTTTTCTGCTCTTTTGCACACCAGTATCTCTATTTGCACATGATCATCTGATGATTTATCACCCCAGTGTTAATCTGCCAGATTGTAATTATTCGCTCCTATGGCCTATTTATTGCCTACCTTCTCATGCCTTTTGCACACATTGTATATAGATTCTCTTTTTTCCCCTACTATGTTATTGACTTGTTTATTGTTTACTCCATGTGTAACTCTGTGTTGTTGTCTGTTCACACTGCTATGCTTTATCTTGGCCAGGTCGCAGTTGCAAATGAGAACTTGTTTTCAACTAGCCTACCTGGTTAAATAAATAAATAAATAAAAAGTGAAGTGGCAGTTTATGGTGACCAGCTGCTACAGGAGAAATGGTGAGTTTATCATCCACGTCAAAGTGAGTTATTATGTAAATAAAACATTTTGTCAGAATGAATTTGTTATCACCCTTACCGAGATAGAAATAATTACATGTGCAATAACTTGAACACTGCTGCTCCTTGTTCCTTCATCCTCAGGAAACTACCAGAAAGCCATGGAGACTTACAAAGACATCCACCGGAAATTCCTGGAAAACATTGAATGTAATCCACCCAATCCCTTCTTGCCCTCTCAGCATTACTTCTCTAATGTAATGGTTTATAAACAATTATGTATTGATGCTGACATCTCTATGGGTGTGTGTTTTTCCCATGTCCCCCTACAGGCCTGTGTTTTCTGGTGAGGCTGTGCACAGACATGGGTCTGAAAGAGGTCCAGGACTACGCCACCAAACTGAAGAAGGTGGAGAATATGAAGGAGATCAGGTACTCTACTTACTAACTACACTCTTGTCTAAGGCTACTGACAGTGACACAACACCATTTGGAGGCACTAGAGACTTTGGCTTCACTGTGTCTTTCCTATGGAAACCAGACAGAGAATACCGACAGCTCACTGAATCAGAACCATCTGCTCCTAAATCAGCACTGAGATTTTCTTGGATCAGAACGGTCCTTCTAAGGAGCGAATCTCTCATTCCTGCTCTGTTGTTAACTGGCCCAAGCTTTGCTGACATGATGTCTGTGGCTGTTTTTGCTCTCTGCAAGTCTCTTTGTTTTCACTATAGAAACCAACAAACAGTTGGATAAATCAGAGAGTGTCTGTGTTGTTGTTTTGGTTGATGGTGGATTTGAACAGAGACATCTCTTTCTCTCTACACTAGCGGGTTAAGTTGCCACGGGAGGGCAGTGCTAGAGGGGCCCGGAGAGAGGGCAGCGCCAGCAGTGGTGATTGACCCGGCTCTAACAGGACCCTAAACACCTCCATATGTCTACACACATCTCCAACCCTGTTTAGTTATATATGGATAGTATTCAATCATAAAAATTCATTTCACCAATGAT
Source organism: Salvelinus fontinalis (assembly GCF_029448725.1). Taxonomy (NCBI): domain Eukaryota; kingdom Metazoa; phylum Chordata; class Actinopteri; order Salmoniformes; family Salmonidae; genus Salvelinus; species Salvelinus fontinalis. The sequence goes on along the minus strand of NC_074683.1, from coordinate 48,183,084 downwards.
CTATTTTCTCTTCACTGCTGTCTTGAAAGTGGGCACCCCGAACCCTGTCCGCACCCCGCCTAAGAAGGCCATTGGTACGAATAGACATTAGATAGTAATAGAAAAAGAGCTGTTTCAGACTTTCAGTATGACATGATGTTTATCTGTCTAATCCCACTGTCGCTAATCCTAACCCAATACATTTCCATTACATCTCTGACCCGGACTTTCTCTTCTGATAGTAACCCTTTCCTACCTATTCAATTAACCTTTTATAATTGCTCTTTGCCCCACTGCTGTACCTGGGTGTGTTTCGACAAGGGGTACTTCTGACCCGGTCCGCACCCCACCTAAGAAGGCCATCGGTACAAGTCTTCTCTGTGTAGATACAGTATGTGCCCCTTTCCAATACTTTTAATCCAGCTGTTCCAACTGCTGTCACTTTTCTGTACTAACTAGAACAAGTTAAAACAACATTGTTATTCTGGCTTGACCATGTGAAAACAATTATTACTACGAAACCGTCATTGGCACATAAAGGGTCAAAGGCCTTTGATTGACTACATACTACTTGCCCAAAGAATCTCTGAAATTTGTCCATGACCAGACTAGTTATTGTGGTTTCCTACACTAGATATGCTCTGCCCTTTTATGTTATAATAGTAATGGCTTAGTTCTACAGTATGCAGTATACTTGCTGATGTTTTCAGTGTTGAAGCAATAATTATCATGCCATATTCCATGTTTTTAAAAAACACAGCTAATCCTCCATCAGCACTCGGTAGTGAAGTGGCCTGTACAAATGTTTACACAAGCTTAGTCTTTCAGTCATTTACTCTTTTTTATTCTCTTATGGCACTTCAGAGATGGATAACAAAGCAGATGAGCAGGACAGTGGTACACTTTGTTTGTGTGGCAGATTGGTCTGGTATTTGGTGTTTTATTAGGATCCTCATTAGATCACACAAACAGTGTGCTAACCCTTTACACAAAGACACACCACACTGTTTACTCTCCAACTGTCATTTTAAATTCCCTTTGTGCTCGCTTCATGCTGCTCTAGCTTGATCCTTTAAACTATCCTTGTTCTTCCCTGTCATTCTTCTGTCTTCCTTTTCTCTTTCCACGTTTTTCTTCTGGATCTGTTCTCTCTCTCATCCCGGGCCTAAACACAGTCCTCTGCTGTGTTGGGATTAGTTACTTTAAAGTTATTAGTCGTTACATTTAAGGCATTATTTATTTGTGTTACTTTTATGAAAAATATCTGTTTGTTTGACTGCTGGAGGGAGCATGGTGAGCTGCGCGCTCTACCAAACAGGCTACTTACTAACTCAGGTTTGAGCATCAATGTCTTTCATCTGGTGCACTGCTTTCCTGTGATAGCGCAGAACTTGTAGACTATCTCACGGGCTACATAATTAGCCATATATACTGTAAGCCAAACATCTGTACAGATTTCCTATCTTTTCATTCAAAATCTCTCTCGAGCAGCCAGTTCTGGTTATAGACTGCATGTACACGGACTCATAGAGATGTATAGAAGGCACATTTGCCACTAGATGGGGGAAGCCCTCTGTGGGCTTTGCTATCACAGAAGCGATCAATGGCAAAGATCAGAGGTGCACCCTCCTATACATTTCTATGGACAGCAGCTGTCATGACATTTCTCCAAACACCCTTTCCCTGCTCCCCCGAGAGCTAAATGAGGAAACAAGTCGAGATTGGATCATGGAAACACGCCCGGTAGAGATATGATTCTGAAAGTAACGCACGCGTTGTTTGACAAAGTAACTGTAATAATGCTACCCAATTTGAAAAAGTCACGCATTACTTTACGCCATTTCTCATGAAAGTAATCTGACTACATCATTTTTTTGTCGTTTGTCAAATACACTAAGCCAGGTGAAAGTGTTAAGGTATAAAGTAACTGTTTAGGTAAAAGTAAAGGAATAAACGTTTTCCAGTATGTTAGAAAAAGAAACACAAACATTTGAATTCTCAATTTCAATGACTGAACTACAGTCTAGCTCTACATTCCCAATTCACAGCGTCCAAGAAATCTTCTAGCAGGCTGCTGTTAGCTATGTATGCCAGGAATGACTCCCTCCTGTAACTCGCCACCTCAAGAGAATGTTTGCACTGATCACATTGCAAAGAGAGACCTGAAAATACTCTCAGATATTTGAGAGAACCTCCCTTCTTGCATACACCCCTAAGAGTTTCCCCTCTTTTGACCCTCTTGACTACTAACTCGGAATACATAGTGCTTATACATGCACATTTTGGAGTGGTCGTTATTTAGAAACTGGGGTTATTACGGTTATTTTACTTCAGCAAAGTCATCTACTTATGACTACTCTAACTGAGGATCCAGTATGGTTTAAAAGCACTTCTCAGACACTTCCAAATCAATGGTGCCCTTTGATCTAAATGTGTAAGCTGCCCTCTTCTTGCGCAGGGAGGTCTGATCACACCAACAGTTGACAGCTGACCCTTTGACAGGGAAATACATAGCTAGACACTCATGGTATGTGCAATACATTTTTTCTCAGTTTTGAGGCAGAAAAAGGGGTTGCTTTTCCACTAGAAATCTCACTGCATTTTTTTGGTGAGTGGGGCCTTTGAAAGGCTGTGATTTGAGGATTGTGAGGCCCAACGGAATATTGGGCCTCCTCCTCTTCCTGTTTTTGTGGTTGGAGTTGTTTCCATGACTACCTGGTTGCCAGATGTGAGTGTCTCTTGCCTGTCCCCCACTTTTCTGGACCGCCATACGGACCTATCATCTGAGCCTAGAGCTGCCACACATTCCCTCTCCCTCCTTCTTTCTCTCAAACACACACAGAGGAAAGAGAAGCATGTGGTATTCAACAGCCTCTCATTGTTTATCCCTCTCTAACAGAGTGTAACAATCATTGCTAAATGTGATCCATGCAGTTACAGGGTAATGAAGGGGCCAGTTCCAACAGTAGGCAAGCAGGTTCATCCTGTGTCATTTTCTCAGACAGTGGGCACCGCAGCCATGGCACCAGCGCCAAGGCTGAGCGCAAAGATGAAGGCACTGCCTGGCACCAACGAACCCTACGAGGTCAGCAGCCAGTGAGACATACACACTGCCTCCCTCCACCTTCAACAGTGAAGATGTGCAGTGTAGGTTTTTTGTCTTCCATTGTACAACTCTACCGCAGTCTTTCAATGGTGTTCCAACTCTTTCCTCTCTGCCATCATTTTCACATTAGGCCCCTGATCCATCTTAACACCTTGTGGACAGAAGCATTACAGAGGCCCAGACTAAACAGACAGACTTATATAGAGAGAAGCAGTATACCATCAATCTGTCTATAGGCAGTGGACCATAGACCACACACTCTACCTCTCTGTCAGCACTAACACAGCTGTCACCTTCATGAAGTAACTTACCCTCTCTTTCCTAACATTGATTTTCAGGGGATTGGTCTTGTGTTCCCCTTACAATATTTTTAGTCTGTGCTGCTACGATAGTTTATACATTTCACTTACAGTGGAGTTCTAATGTGGGTGTCACTGTGGACACCCCACAGTATCTGCAGGGAGTGTGGTACACAGTTGCCACATATGGCGAGTGATCATGTGTGCAATATGATGATCAATAGTAACTGAATGTGTTTGTGTGCGTGTAGATGCCTCCTATGTGGATCCACCAAAGACTGCATCCAAGAAGCACATAGAGGATGACGACTTTGCTGATGAAGAGTTGGGAGACGACCTACTACCGGAGTAGCCAGTTCCAAGTTCCCCTGATTTCCTCCTCCCCTCCTTGACAGTAAGGGTGTTTTCACATATGAAATTCGGTACACTGGTTCAGTTTCCTGGAGCGTTTGTGAGAATCCTACAGAATATGTTTCGCTTTCACAAGACTTGAAAATAACAGTTTCAGGGTGCGATTAGCAAGCCGCACATTTTACATGATGTTAGTGAGCTAGCTAGGTAGCTTGTTTACAATGGGCAAAAAGGTTCCATGCGACTCGCGCTGACGCATTACAATACCTGGTACTCTGGTCCTGGATCTTGGACCCGCTACTATAGCATGGATCCGGATCATAAGGTTATTTGTGAACAACAAGTTCAAAGAATCTATACATCCCATTCCACCAGAGTGGTGCAAACTGAGATGATTATTTTCCCATATGCTAGCCTGGATGCATTTTATCACCTGGAAACTTTCTGGGAAAATCCATTGTTATTAACTCTATGGTAACCTCAGGACAGTAATATAGTTTTAACCCAGTTTAGAGGCTCTTCATTTAAATGTATACTTTATAAAATATGTTTATATTGCAAAGCACTATTTGTTGTAATTCGCAAGTCTTCCCTGGCTTTTTGTGTTCTGACTGAGGCAAAGAAGTGCATATATGCATCTGATTTGTCTATTTTCAGATAATAAAAAAAGTGTCACCATACATTGTTGCTCTTGTTAATTTTGGATGCATGGGTTTGGATGTTGAAAATATTAATTATAAACCAGGTTGTTCGAGCCCTGAATGCTGATTTTCTGAAAGCTGTGGTATATCAGATTGTATACCACGGATTTGACAAAACATTTATTTTTACTATTCTAGTTATGTTGGGAACCAGTTTATAATTGCAATAAGGCACCTCTGGGGTCTATGGGCAATATAGCACATTTAAGGGCTGTATCCAGGCACTCCGCATTATACAACACAACTCCACCTTTAAAATATTGCATTGTAGATACGGAAAGTTGAAAGTATGAACCTTTCCCGAGCGCAGGTGGATACATGCTTGTGATAATCAACCGAACATTTCCTATTACGGCTCTCCGTGCCAGCCAATCTGTTCAACATTCTACCCCGAAAATATTTCAGAGTGGAAAATAGCTGGATGAGTACCTGCAGTTCGGCAACCATTCGAGTGACTCAGAGCGCAGTGCAATGTTTCCATCTGCGCAACAAGAATTACATGGGAGGACCCGACAACAGACTGAAGTTTTCGCAGACGTCAAAAACTATATAAGGGGTTCTACACCGATGCTGTATAGCCCGACAATACATTTTATTTTTGCAGTAAAAGTTTACTATTTCGTGTCCAACAGAAGTGCGCAACGATGTTTGGTGGAGTATCTTTCGTGTGTTTGCTTCTGGTGCTGTTATGCGATATGGCATCGGTAGCCAAAGTGTCCAAGAAGTCCACCCGGGGTCGGCAGTGTTTGGACTTACCGGAAGAAATCCTCGAGCAAATGTTTGGGCGGCTTTCGGTGGGCGTCCTGAGTGCGTTCCACCACACTCTGCAGCTTGCACCATTGGAGCGGAAGAATCTCACCTGCCCATCAGCGGGACGCACTGTCCCCGACAGGAAGTCTCGGATCCCCGTCAACCTTCTCAGCCTGTCTCCCTGGGCATACAGGTAGGAATACCTGGGTCTAAATGTCAAGAGGGCCACAGTAATTATGAATGGGTCAATATAATTATCTATGGTTCTCCTTCAACAGGATCTCCCACGACCCCGCCAGGTATCCCAGGTTCATACCCGAGGCATATTGCTTGTGTAAAGGCTGTCTGATAGGACCGTTTGGTCAGGAGAGCGACCAGTACCGCAGCACCCCTGTGTACATGCCCTCCGTCATCCTGCGACGCACAGGGTCCTGCGTTGGGGGGCGCCACTCATACACAGAGAGCTACGTATCTGTGGCCGTGGGGTGCACCTGTGTTCCCCTACTGGAGAAGGATAGGGATGCGCAGAGCAGCAACCAGAGCCTGGAGAGAGAACACACAAAAGCTGACGAGCTCAGCTCCAACGACAAGAACATATAAAACATCCATGGAAAGCAAGGCAATAGAATAAAGGGCTGTATAATATGTATGAATATGTATGAAAATGTATGGTTGGCTGTATAACACAACACGGTGTACCTAGCAGCAGCAGCAGCTTTTGAGCAGTAATTTAACTCTAGACACACACTGCCACCTGCTGGTGAATGGAATTATATTTCATAATCATCTAAGCATGTTTCCAGGCCTTCATAACAGTTTTTATTTTCTGTGTGAGTGTATGAAATATTATTTACACTGAGGTCAAGCATACATGAATACCATTATTCACTTCATAATTCTGTCATAAGGGATACGAAATCATTAAAAACCATCTCCCAAGTCTTTGTTATCATGGTCCCCAAAATGAAACGTTGGAAGTCTGACAGGCAATGGACATTGCCCAACAAGTTGGCCTTCCTTGCGACAGTCACAGACAACATCAGTCAAGTCAGTTCTGTGGGATGGATGAATGCCAGACATCACGCCAGTAAGGACATTTATAAACAAAGGGTTGTCTCGGGACAGGAGTGCGCTCAGACAAGCTATCCTGGAATATGACATTACAATGTTAGCATGCGTAATTGCGGTCAATGTGCTGCTAACAGGTTAGCTTCCTCCACTGTCCCATACTGGATTCGAACCAGTGATACTCTGCTTCGCAACATACCTGCCCGCCCTCCTTGACAACGTACCAGACGATTGAGCTAAGAAATAAGGTATCAATTGGAAAGCCTCTTTGCTCCATTAGATCTGTACAGAGATCTCCCGTCACTGAAGACGACATTCTGTACCACGAAACATGTTTACCAGTCCTCTGGTTTACCTATTTGAGAAACTTTTCCCGTCACCAAAGGCAAATCTATAATCCGGAATGCCTTACCAGTAGGGTTGGCCGATATTACGATAGTATCGTCTATCGACGATGATTGACAGCCATTGTCGATGGTGACGACATAGTGATGTAACAGATGATGGTTTAGCCTATTTGATCTTTACTGGCGCATCGCAGTAAAAAATAGAGTCAGCAGTGCACAGCAGGGCAGCACTCGAGTAATTTTCCTATTCCTATTTCAATAAATATGTTATATACAGAACGCAAGAGAGGAATGTAGTCAAGACAGAGCGGATGCATGGGCCTCATAGCCTAAACCTATTACTAACTATATTGTGTCTAGTGGTTTAAAAAAAACATAGGCTATATTCCCTTCTCTCTCCATTTGATAGGCTTTGTATGACTTTTGGCTGCATGGCTTTCTCCTGATAAAACGATGAATAAAGAATCCATCTCAAAACATTGTTTGAATAGCCTAAAAACACAAGGTAGCCATGGAACTAATAACATTAATAGCCTATAGAAACATTGAATGACAACTTTAATAAAGTTTAAGCTTATTAAGAAATAAATGATCCGTGCGGGGCGGAAAAACCTTGACCCTTCATGCGAGGTTTAAAACTAAATGGCCAATAACCTATCCTCCTACTAGGCCTATCATAAAAGAGACAAGTTAAAATTATCAACAATATCAATCAATTAATCAAATGTATTTATAAAGCCCTTTTTACATCAGCAGATGTCACAAAGTGCTATTCAGAAACCCAGCCTAAAACCCCAAACAACGAAGCACGGTGGCTAGGAAAAACTCCCTAGAAAACCAGGAACAAACCTAGAGAGCAACCAGGCTCTGAGGGGTGGCCAGTCCTATTCTGGCTGTGCCAGGTAGAGATTATAAGAGTACATGCATTAAGGCCAGATTGTTCTTCAAGATGTTCAAACGTTCATAGATGACCAGTAGGGTTGTAGAGGGTGCAACAGATCAGTAACTCAGGAGTAAATGTCAGTTGGCTTTTCATAGCAGAGCATTCAGAGTTAGAGACAGCAAGTGCGGTAGAGAGAGAGAGGTTCGAAAACAGCAGGTCCGGGACGTGAAGTGTCGCTCCTAGCGACGGGGACTTTAATGCAGACAAACTTAAATCTGTTTTATATCATTTCTACCAGCATGTCACATGTGCAACCAGAGGACAAAAAACTAGACCACCTTTATGCCACACACAGAAGCATACAAAGCTCTCCCTCGCCCTCCATTTGGCAAATCTGACCATAATTCTATCCGCCTGCTTCCTGCTTTAAAGCCAAAAAACTAATGCAGGAAGTACCAGTGATGACGTGGATGCTACACTACAGAAAGTTTTTGTTAGCACAGACTGGAATATTCTCTGGGATTCATCCAATGGTATTGAGGAGTATACCACCTCAGTCACCGGCTTCATCAATAACTGCATCGACAACGTCATCCCCACAGTGACCGTACCTACTGTACATATCCCATCCAGAAGCCATGGATTACAGGCAACATCCTCTTCAAGATAAAGGTTAGAGCTGCCGCTTGCAAGGAGCGGGACACTAATCCGGACGCTTATAAGGAATCCCGCTATGCCCGCAGAGGAACCATCAAACAGGCAAAGCGTTATACAGAACTAAGTTCGAATCTTACTACACCGGCTCCAACGCTAATCGGGTGTGGCAGGACTTGCAAACTATTACGGATAACAAAGGGAAACCCAGCCGTGAGCTTCCCAGTGATGCAAGTCTACCAGACAGGCTGGCAGACGTACTACCCCCCCTCAGACATTGAAGCATGCATGAGAGCACCAGCTGTTCTGGGCGACTGTGTGATCACGCTCTCCATAGCCGATGTGAGCAAGACCTTTAAACAGGTCAACATTCACAAGGCCACAGGGCCAGACGGATTACCAGGACGTGTACTCAGAGCATACGGCAAGTGTCTTCACTGACATTTGCAACCTCTCCCTGACCGAGTCTGTAATACCTATCTGTAATACCTACATGTTTCAAGCAGACCACCATTGTCCCTGTGCCCAAGAAAGCGAAGGTAACCTGCCTAAATGACTACCGCCTCATATCACTCACGTCGGTAGCCATGAAGTGCTTTTAAAGGCTGGTCATGGCTCACATCAACATTTCTCCTTAATCCCGGAAACCCTAGACCCACTCCAATTCGCATAGCGCCCCAACAGATTCACAGATGACGCAATCTCAATTGCACACTCCAATATGTCCCATAAACATCACAAATGGTCCTTTTGTTCGATTAATTCCGTCGATATATGTCCAAAATGTCTATTTATTTGGCGCGTTTGATCCAGAAAAACACCGGTTCCAACTTGCTCAAACATGACGACAAAATATATCAAAGGTAAACTTTGCCAAAAAATGTCAAACTACTTATGTAATACAACTTTAGGTATTTTTTAACATTAATAATCGATAAAATTGAAGACGGGGTGATATGTGTCCAATACAGGATTAAAACGATATGCAGCATGCCTTCTGTTTGATTGAAACGCATGTCTAGGACACCAGGAGTGCCTCGACTTCAAGATGGCCGTATTTCTTCATTACACAAAGGAATAACCTCAACCTATTTCTCACGACTGTTGACATCCAGTGGAAGCCGTAGGAACTGCAAGCAAGTTGCTTAGAAATCTGTTTTCCCAATGAAAACTCATTGAAAAGACAATGACCTCAAAAAAGAAAGAATTCTGGTTTGTCCTCGGGGTTTCACCTGCTAAATAAGTTATGTTATACTCACAGATATGATTCAAACAGTTTTAGAAAATTCAGAGTGTTTTCTATCCAAATCTACTAATAATATGCATATCTTATCTCCTGGCGATGAGTAACTGGCAGTTGAATTTGGGTATGTTTTTCATCCAAACGTGAAAATGCTGCCCCCTACCCTAGAGAAGTTAACAGCTTCTACCCCCAAGCCATAAGACTGCTGAACAATTAATCAAATGGCCACCCTGACTATTTACATTGACCCCTCCCCCCCTTTTGTTTTTACACTGCTGCTACTCACTGTTTATTATCTGTGCATAGTCATTTTACCCCACCTACATGTACAAATTACCTCGACTAACCTGTAACCCCGCAAATTGACTCGGTACCGGTACCCCCTGTATAAAGATTTCTCATTATTTTATTGTATTATTTAACTAAATGTTTTATATTTGTTTATTTAGTAAATATTTTCTTGAACTGCATTGTTGGTTAAGGGCTTGTAAGTAAACATTTCACGGTAAGGTCTACACCTGTTGAATTTGGGGCATGTGACAAATAAAATTTGATTTGACGAGTAGATACAGTTGAAGTCGGAAATTTACATACACTTAGGTTGGAGTCCTTAAAACTTGTTTTTCAACCACTCCACACATTTATTGTAAACAAACTATAGTTTTGGCAAGTCGGTTAGGACATCTACTTTGTGCATGACACAAATCATTTTTCCAACAATTGTTTACAGACAGATAATTTCATTTATAATTCACTGTATCACAATTCCAGTGAGTCAGAAGTTTACATACACTAAGTTGACTGCCTTTAAACAGCTTGGAAAATTCCAGAAAATTATGTCATGGTTTTAGAAGCTTCTGATAGGCTAATTGACATAATTTGAGTCAATTGGAGCGTTTGAGTCAAACGTCAAACGTCTGAGTCAAACGTCTGAAGGTACCACGTTCATCTGTACAAACAATAGTACGCAAGTATAAACACCATGGGACCACACAGCCGTCATACCGCTCAGGAAGGAGACACGTTCTGTCTCCTAGAGATAAATGTACTTTGGTGCGAAAAGTGTAAATCAATCCCAGAACAACAGCAAAGGACCTTGTGAAGATGCTGGAGGAAACAGGTACAAAAGTATCTATATCCACAGTAAAACGAGTCCTATATCGACATAACCTGAAAGGCCGCTCGGCAAGGAAGAAGCCACTGCTCCAAAACCGCCATAAAAAAGCCAGACTACGGTTTGCAACTGCACATTGGGACAAAGATCGTAGTTTTTTGAGAAATGTCCTCTGGTCTGATGAAACAAAAATAAAACTGTTTGGCCTTAATGACCATCGTTATGTTTGGAGGAAAAAGGGTGAGACTTGCAAGCCGAAGACCACCATCCCAACCGTGAAGCACTGGTGTGGCAGCATCATGTTGTGGGGGTGCTTTGCTGCAGGAGGGACTGGTGCACTTCACAAAATAGATGGCATCATGAGGTAGGAAAATGATGTGGATATATTGAAGCAATCTCAAGACATCTGTCAGGATGTGCCAAGAGTGCCAAGTCTAGGACAAAAAGGCTCCTCAACAGTTTTTACCCCCAAGCCATAAGACTCCTGAACAGGTAACCAAATGGTTACCCGGACTATTTGCATTGTGTGCCCGCCCAACCCCTCTTTTACGCTGCTGCTACTCTCTGTTTATCTTATATGCATAGTCACTTTAACTATACATTAATTTACATACTACCTCAATTGGCCCGACCAACCGGTGCTCCCGCACATTGGCTAATCGTGCTATCTGCATTGTGTCCCTCCACCCGCCAACCCCTCTTTTTACGCTACTGCTACTCTGTTCATCATATATGCATAGTCACTTTAACCATACCTACATGTACATACTACCTCAATAAGCCTGACTAACCGGTGTCTGTATATAGCCTTGCTACTCTAATTTTCAAACTGTTTTATTTCTTTACTTTACTAAACTTCTGACCCACTGGGAATGTGATGAAAGAAATAAAAGCTGAAATAAATCGTTCTCTCTACTATTATTCTGACATTTCACATTCTTAAAATAAAGTGGTGATCCTAACTGACCTAAGACAAGAACTTTTTACTATGATTAGATGTCAGGAATTGTGAACAACTGAGTTGAAATGTATTTGGCTAAAGTATACGTAAACTTCCAACTTCAACTATATGTACGGCAGGACCAAATCGGAGAAATGCTTTGTAGGTTAACGCTTTGTAGGTTAGCAGTAAAACCTTGAAATCAGCCCTAGCCTTAACAGGAAGACTAGATTTGGAGTAATATGATCAAATTTTATCGTTCTAGGAAAGATTCTAGCAACCGTGTTTAGCAGTAACTGAAGTTTATTTAGTGTTATCTGGGTAGCCAGAGAGTAGAGCATTGCAGTAGTCTAATCTAGAAGTGACAAAATATTAGCTTTCGTCCATCATTTTTGGACAAAAAGGTTAAGATCTTTGCAATATTCTGAAGATGGAAAAAAGCTGTCCTTGAAATATTCTTAATATGTTTGTCAAAAGAGAGATCAGGGTCCAGAGTAACGCAGAGGTCCTTCACAGTTTTATTTGAGACGACTGTACCATCAAGATTGTCAGATCCAACAGCAGATCACTTTGTTTCTTGGAACCAAGAACTAGCGTCTCTGTTTTGTCCGAGTTTAAAATGAAAACATTTGCCACCATCCACTTCCTTATGTCTGAAACACAGGCTTCCAGTACAGGCAATTTTAAGGCTTCGCCATGTTTAATCAAAATGTACAGCTGTGTGTCGTCCGCATAGCGGTGAAAGTTCTGTTTCCGAATGACGTTACCAAGAGGTAGAATATATAGTGAAAACAATAGCGGTCCTAAAACGGAACCGTCCACAAAGACGAAATATATCTTTCCGACAGATAAGATCTAAACCAGGCAAGAACTTGTCCATGTAGACCAATTAGGGTTTCCAATCTCTCATTACTGGCTTCCGCGTTTAGCGAGCATTGTGTCAAGAAGCAGTGTGGCATTGGCAGGGTCATATTTTGGAGGATGCATGGCTCCCGACATTCGCCTCTCCCGAGTCCGTACGGGAGTTGCAGTGATGGGACAAGACTGTAACTACCAATAGGATATCACAAAATTGGGGAGAAAAAGAGGTAGAAAGTAGAAAAATATATATATATAAAAAATACACAAGACAGTCCGTTTGACTGACACTTTTCTCCATCATGGCATGTGCTACATATAATATCTTTAGTAGTAGTAGTAGTAGTCTTCTGTGGACTTTGTCAGTTGGCAACCAACTTTAAGGCACATTACACCCAACTGGACTGGAGTGTGGACCACAGCTCATCTTTCAATCACCCACGTGGGTATATGCTCCTAAAAACCTACGAGATGGGTGTGGTGGGACTTACAGTGCTCGTTGATGCGCGCGAGCATAATATGGCAAGGGAAGCCAGCGCGCATGAAAGAGACGAGGATGGCATTGGCGTTCCTCTACAAGTAGGTTGAGTCAATATGTTTTTCTACTTGCACGAACGCAGACACATAAATCAGAACCATGGACAGCCACATATTAAGCTTACGTTTATTGGACCAAATTGATTTAGGTTTCTTTGCAAGTCCTGCCTCTCCCATCTCCTCATTGGTTTATAGAAGCAGGTACCCACGTGCCATCTCCTCATTGGTTATACCCACGTGGGTGATTGAAATACGAACTTTGTTGCCGGTCGTTGTGGTAATACTATGAAAGTTTAGATGCCAATCACCATATAAGTTCAAAGATGAAAAAGCCTGGAAGGAGGAGAGATGACTAGAAACGATTCGGTTGACCGTTTTATGTGTTGATTAATTGTCGGAGTAGAGGACCTTGTGCATTTCAGGTAAAATAACAACTCAATGTTTATATCCCAGGACAAATTAGCTAGCAACAGCAAGCTAGCTAAATAAGACAAATTAGCTAGCAAGTCCAAGCTAGCTAGCTAAATTGCCATACATGTTTAAGGCTTTTCGACCTATCCCCAAATTAATGTAATTGGTTCAGAGTTTGTTTTGATATTTTAACCTGCGTGTCGTGATCACATTTGGTGTAGGGGGACAAAAGAAATGTATGCACGATGGAGCAGCCGGTTTGTGTTCCGTGTTAGACTTATTTATTTGCAAACAGGGACAGTTTCGTTGCAAACAGGACACACTGATTTGGTGTTGGAGATAAGATGAACACAGTCATATCTATGTTCATTCTTAGCCTGTAATTTGTGTGGTATTAAAAAAGTATAAAATGACTAGAATTGTATTTTTCCACCCTTACTCGTTTGTCCATGGTGGTCTGTGAACCAACAACCTTCTGGCCCACAGCGCTATCAAAATTCCTGCGTTGCCATGTAATGCTTACAGGATAAAGAGTTTCTAAAACTTCATATGGCTCAGGTCTGTCCAAGAAGTGAGGATAAGTGGTAGGCATGTTCTCTATCCACTTAATTATTGTTTAATATATAGGGGAAGGTCACTTTTAACAGTTCAGGGAGGACTAGGTTAAATATATTTTGCTGAAGGGAGGGCCATACGTTTTCATTTCAGGGAGGTCCGATTTTCTCCATGTAACAATTTTAAATAACTTTCACTTTAAAGGAGTAGTTCACTATTTTACAACTCAATGTTAGATGGTCCCTCCCCCTGAGAAACTGTAGTCCATGGTTCAGTTGTCTTTAAACAGCCACTACAAACTAAAGCTAACATTAGCCACCACATGCTAACAATCAATGGAAGTGATAATTTCAAATCACTGAAAATCTATTCAAACAAACTCCGTATTTGGTTTGATGTTACTTAAGGTGATTTGGCAACTTTAAAAAAACATGCTCATATGCCCCCATCACTTCAATTGATTGCTAGCTTGTGTTGTGGTGGCTAAAGTTTGTAGTGGCTGTTTAAAGAAAACTGAACAATGGATTATAGTTTATCCTGGCCCATAGACTACTTTCAGGGTGAGGAACCATCTAACATCCTTTTAAAATGGTGAATTACACCTTTAACACGTGCAGACGGGCACTGGTACTGATGATTGTCAGTGTGCTTGTAAAACATTTTTGGGATACTACTTATACTTTTCACATTATAACCATATTAGAAATCCCAATGCATTTCAGGGGCCATATACTTTAATGGGGAAAATTCTGGTCGTCACTAGTCTGCAACTGTTGGAAGATGGAAATGCCATTTAAACTATAAAACGTGCAGACTGGTCTGGAATGGTGTGCTTGTATACAGCTTACATTTTTTAGTATAAAGCTACATAAGTATTTGGATTCACCACTTGTGTTGAACTGTTAAGGTACAAACTCCAAACCAACTTTGACATGTAAAAACTAACAACTTACATTGAAGGTCAAAAGATTTGATTCCATTATTGAACTATTACTTTCAAATTAGCATAGACGCTCCAGACTTCAAAGGCTAAATGTGTATTCACCATTGATTATTCTTAGTGCATGTCACCTACAGAGACCACCTCAATATTCACATGTGCAGACTGACTCAACTTAATGGCTTCACAGGTTTTCTACCATTCCTACTTCAAACTATAAAGCGTGTTGTATCCCATACATTTTAATGGCGGAATGCAATCTTCAACATTCTAAACTGATATCGCTGCCACAAACATTCCGAATATTCCAAATAAAACATTTTGAGAGCTTTAAAACATATGGTTTATGATAGTGTACTCTAGCCTACTATACTAGCCCACTATAACCACCTTAAAGTAGGTCCTATAACAAACAGCCTACAAAAACTATTACTACCATTTCATAACCATAAATACTTCAACACTAGCAAGCACACCACATTTACTATTGTAAATGTCATTTTCTGAAAATAATTTCAAATTTCTTTTTTTTCAGAGATATTGAAAGCAATTTTGGGTTTCATGTGTGGAACTTGTTTGCATATTCTGTAGAACAGGACATTGAGGAAAAAAACTTTATACAGAAGAGGAAAAACAACTCCATATTTTATATAATAAGTTTATGTACACTTTTACATTTCAATACAATTCAGTCAGGCATTCCAAAATAACCAGGGTAGTGGTCTAAACAGAGGAAGGGCAGCGAGTCCACCTCAAATGTCATGGTTACAACAAGTGGCTCGGTTCCTTTTTTGGTTTGTTATTGCTTCCATTCAGTGTGTTTTGAAATGGAGATAGTGGCTGTGACATAGAAAAATATAACTAGACAGAACTTCAGGGGCTCAAACTTCCTAAGGCCTCCAATTTTCTGGATATTGGCTGTGGGCAGTCCGGACTGAGACAAAAGGGTGGCAGAGAATAAAATTACAATCTAGAACAATAAAGAAATCAAAACAAAATCCAAAGTTTTCAAACTTGCCCCCTTTTTCTTCAAGTGATCATAACCATAAAATTTCAGCTCCTCTGCCATCTTATAAAAACTTTTCAGTCATTGTTTTAAAATTTCCCCCACTTTTTTTTGGAAAACATATATACACCCTTGATGACGAAGTGAATCGTTTTTTTGTCCAGTTAACAGGTTCAGCAACCTGAAGGTGGTGGGATCTAGCCTCTCGTGGTCATGGAGATGTGTGTGTGTGTGTGTGTGTGCTTCCACTGTGTTTTTGGTGTGTGTGACAGGCACAGTTGTTGCTGTAAGACACCTCTCAGCTTGGCCACACAGACACACTGGAGTCGACACAAATAAGAAAACCAAGGCACTCTGGGAGGGGAGAGAGGGTATGGGCATGGGGAGAGAGGGAGGGGCATAGCGTTCTCAGAACAGATTGGCACCTCCTGTGTTCATCCCAACCCTCCCACTGGCAAACGTAAACAATGATTGGATGATGGGACAGAGGGGTAGAGCGGGCAAGTCCATCCCTCTCTGACCCCCCCACCACCAAATCTTAATCCCCGAAGCCACTGTATGTTTGCGCTGGGGGCCTTTGAGGAAAAAGGAGGGGTTAGGGGGAGGAGCGGGTGTGAACCTGCCCAAACCACACCCTAGTCCAGGCCACACCACAGCTCCCGTCAGTGTCTCAACCTCACCTATTCTTTTCCACACAGTCTAACAGTGCAGCTCATCAGCTCAGTCTGTCCGTCTTCTCAATGGTTTGGCTTGGTCAGATGTGGTCAAGGTAGGTAGGTAGATCATCTGTGAGCGGGTTGGATGTAGAGGGGGTAGGAGGGAGGGGAGCTAATAGTTATTTGACACAAAGTAGCCCCCCTACATTGGACACAAACTCCTCCAGACTCTTGAGGAAGGCCACCTTCTGCTTGCGGTCCATGCTGGGCGGCGTGCTGCTGGCTGTCAGCTTGTTGAAGGCGTCGGCCAGTCTCTGGTAGATGACGGCGTCTCTCTGGGTGGCAAGCAGAGACTCCACCAGCTCCTGGTACTCCACCTGGAGAGAGAATAGGAAATGACATCATCATATGAGGCCGACAGGAGGTACAACATCCAGATCACCAGAGCCAATAAAAAGAATGAGATGCATGTGTGCAGGAAGTTTAAAAACAAAGGATACTCACTTGATGCAGGCACACTAGTGTATAGAGAGCTTCTCCCGCTGCCACTGTGATCTCTGTGTTGTGTTTTTGCAGTACCAGCATGTCAAACACCAACTAGAGAGGGAGAGATTTTCCATTACAAAACATTTCCTCTTTTTGAGCATAATGGAATGAAGCAGACCTTGTAGTTAGGAGGAAATCCCAGGAGGGGGTGTCTCACCTTGAGGAAGTGGCGTGTGGCGATGAAGAGGGGCGTGTCTTTCTCCTGGGTCTTGGCACACTGCTCGGCCAGGGGAGACAGAGCCTCCAGACACAGCTGGCTGACCTCTGAACTCATGGATGTCATGCCCAGCTCTAGGGAGTACATGAGACTCTTAAACAGCTCCTCTGGTAACTGGGGGATCTTCTCAGGGAAGATCTCACAGATGAACGTGATAAGCTTGTAATACTGGTTACACAGAGACGGGAACTGAAAACACAGACAAACCAGTTTAACAACAGTTTGTAGTACAGTGACAATGTACATCAGTGATTACTTTGAGGAAGGAAGAAGCATTGTTTAAGTATTGAGACTGGGCCCTGGGTCTTACCTTGAGTAGGTCCTGAGACATGAGAGGCAGAATGATGTTGACCCCAAACAGAACTACGTCTGCAGCCGACACCGACCGACCTGCCGCTCCTGAACCCTGCTCCCGGAAAACTTCATCTGTTCCACCATCAACACACACACAAACCAAAGGATTCTGTAAGTTGACTATAGCTCAACCTTCAACAACATAGTACCCACCAAGCTCATCAAGCTCAGGGCCTGAAATCCACCCTATACAACTGGGTCCTGGACTTCCTGACGGGCCACCCCCAGGTGGTGAAAGTAGGAAACACCTCCAATTAACTTATCCTCAACACGGGCCCGACAAGGGTGCGTGCTCAGCCCCCTTCTGTACTCCCTGTTCACTCTTGACTGCGTGGCCACACACGCCTCCAACTCAAATCATCAAGTTTGCAGACGACACAACAGTAGTACGCCTGATTACCAACAATGACGAGACAGCCTACAGGGAGGCAGAGTGGTGCCAGGAAAACCACCTCTCCCTCAATGTCAAAACAAAGGAGCTGATCGTGGACTTCAGGAAAAAGCAGCGTGAGCGCATCCCTATAAACATCGACGGGACCGCAGTGGAGAAGGTGGAAAGCTTCAAGTTCCTCGGTGTACACGTCACTGACAATCTGAAATGATCCACCCACACAGACAATGTGGTGAAGAAGGCTCAACAGTACCTACAGCTTAGCCCCTAAGACCCTCAGAAACTTTTCCAGATGCACAATTGAGAGCATCCTGTTGGGCTGTATCACCGCCTGGTATTTGCAACTGCAGGGCTCTCTAGAGGGTGGTGCGGTCTGCCCAACGCATCACCGGAGGCACACTGCCTGCCCTCCAGGACACCTACAGCACCCGATGTCACAGGAAGGCCAAAAAGATCATCAAGGACAACAACCACCTGAGACACGGCCTGTTCACCCTGCTATCATCCAGAAGGCGAGGTCAGTACAGGTGCATCAAAGCAGGGACTGAAAAACAGCTATCTATCAAGGCCATCAGACTGTTAAATAGAAATCACTAGCCGGCTACCACCTGGTTGGTTACTCAGCCCTGCACCTTAGAGGCTGCTGCTCTATGTACATATAATCACTGGCCACTTTAATAATGGAACACTAGTCACTTTAATGTTTACATACTGCTTTACTCATCTCATATGTATATACTGAATTTAGTCAATGCCACTCCAACATTGCTTGTCCTAATTTATATATTTCTTAATTCCATTATTTTACTTTTATATGTGTGTATTGTTAGATATTACTGCACTGCCTAAGAGCTAGGAACACAGGTATTTCGCTACACCCGCAATAACATCTGCTAAATATGTGTATGTGATCAATAACATTTGCTAAGTATTGATAACTAACTATGAACTTAAAGTATCATACATAAATGCAGACTGATGTCATTGGGGATGGTGGAGATGTACACACACCCACCGTCCACACCTGTGTCTGAGAAGTCAATGAACTCCTTAGAGAGCAGGTTGGTGAGCAGCTCCATGATGAGCAGCAGGTCCTGGTACTGGTCCTCCTCAGCAGCCACATCAGCCCTCTTCCTGCCCAGGTTGTTCTTAGAGTAGACCTGCAGCAGTGTCAGGCACACCTCGTACAGCTTCATAGACTTAGACTGGGGGTCAGAGAGGGAGAAGAGGTGGCTGTTAACTCTTTCCAGTGGAAGCCCCATATTCGATTACATTGCTCTACACATAATACAAGTATAGGGATTTGTAATTCTAAGTGTGTAGTTATTATTAAAGCGATTAAGTGTTTTTGCTATCTTCACCTCTCCAAGGTAGCAGATCTGTTTGTGGGCGACCTCCACGAACACTTCAATGATGAGGTTGATCGTCTCGGGCGTGTTGCGGTACACCTCCATCAGGCCGATGCAACTGGACAGGAAGTCCATGAGGAAGCTGAAGAGAGACGCCACGTTGTCGATCTGCGTTGCCTCGGCGATGCCACATAGAGCCTCCAGGGTGGCAACGATCTCCCGCTTCACACTCTCCTCCTGACAGATCTGAGGAAAGTTCTCCTGGTTGATCAGGTTGAGGAAGCGCTGCTGGAGGGGGTGCAACACCTGGAGAAGGAGAAAGGGAGGGAGGAAGGAAGGGGGAGAGAGGTGATCAATCAACAACATTTGTCACAAAGTGCTTTACAGTAACCTGGACCCAACCCCCAAAGAAGGAGAGCAGGGAAGAAGAGACAAAGATCAGCTGCATGCTATTTTCATTCCCACCTCTTCTTGAATGGGCTACTGTACTGTACACACTGGTCACAGCAGCTGAAGGCAGGACAGCTGCCGTCTCACTCATACATCTCTACTAATGGCTTTGGAGTCGTCTTGCATTACTATAGAATGGCCTTCAAGATCATTATGAGGATCATTATCTAACCATATACTCTAGGGAGGTCTAATGGTTTTGGCTAAATCATTTGGCTTCGCCGTTTGTTACTACTGAAGTCTATAGGGAGAGTGGTTAAATAGAATCACCATAGTAGGGAAAAGACATTTGATCTCACAACTTGTTACCAACTAAAGTCTATGGGAAAGAGAGCCTATATAGAGAAAATCTGAAGGGAAATTACACTTGAGAGCTTTAAGTTATAGCTCCATTTCTCTGGGTCCTTGGAAAGGCGTGTGTGCGCAAGATAGTTCCATTCAGGGATTCAGAGTGGGGGGGTTCCATGTAGGGGTGTGACGTTTAAACGAATTTGGGATCGGTAACGCTTAGAAGAAAAAAATGATTTGCAGATAGTCGTTAACAGTTGTAAAAATGGAAGAGAGTGAGACAGGGAAGCGGCAGCTGCGAAGTTCTGTATGGCAGAACTTTGAGAAGTTAAATGAGAAGGTGATGAAATGCAAACTTTGCGAGGCAGAATTGAGCTACAGTGGCAGTACAGGTGCAATGCTGAAAGAGGCACTGTGAGAGCCAAACCATTTCTATCAGCAGTGAGATTATGGGCGGAGTGAGAAAATCACAGCGCTGATTACAGAAATGACTGCAATTGATAATCAGCCATTGTTAAATGGTAGAGGATGTCGGTCTTCAATACCCTAATGCAGGGATCATCAACTAGATTGAGCCGAGGACCAATTTTTTTCTTGAGCGGATGGTCAGGGGGCCAGAACATACAGTTGAAGTCGGAATTTCACATACACTTAGGTTGGAGTCATTAAAACTCGTTTTCTAACCACTCCACAAATTTCTTGTTAACAAACTACAGTTTTTGCAAGTCAGTTAGGACATCTACTTTGTGCATGACACAAGTCATTTTTCCAACAATTGTTTACAGACAGATTATTTCACTTATACACAATTCCAATGGGTCAAAAGTTTACATACACTAAGTTGACTGCCTTTAAACAGCTTGGAAGATTCCAGAAAATTATGTCATGGCTTTAGAAGCTTCTGATAGGCTAATTGACATCATTTGAGTCAATTGGAGGTGTACCTGTGGATGTATTTCAAGGCCTACCTTCAAACTCCGTGCCTCTTTGCTTGACATCATGGGAAAATCAAAAGAAATCAGTCAAAACCACAGAAATAAAATTGTAGACCCCCACAAGTCTGGTTCATCCTTGGGAGCAATTTCGAAACGCCTGAAGGTACCACGTTCATCTGTACAAACAATAGTACGCAAGTATAAACACCATGGGACCATGCAGCCGTCAGGAAGGAGACGCGTTCTGTCTCCTAGAGATAAATGTACTTTTGTGCAAAAAGTGCAAATCAATCCCAGAACAACAGCAAAGGACCTTGTGAAGATGCTGGAGGAAACAGGTACAAAAGTATCTATATCCACAGTAAAACAAGTCCTATATCGACATAACCTGAAAGGCCGCTCAGCAAAGAAGAAGCCACTGCTCCAAAACCGCCATAAACAAGCCAGACTACGGTTTGCAACTGCACAAGGGGACAAAGATCGTACTTCTTGGAGAAATGTCCTCTGGTCTGATGAAACAAAAATAGAACTATTTGGTCAAAATGACCATCGTTATGTTTGGAGGAGAAAGGGGAGGCTTGCAAGCCGAAGAACACCATCCCAACAGTGAAGCACTGGGATGGCAGCATCATGTTTTGGGGGTGCTTTGCTGCAGGAGGGACTGGTGCACTTCACAAAATAGATAGCATCATGAGGTAGGAAAATTATGTGGATATATTGAAGCAACATCTCAAGACCTCAGTCAGGAAGTTAAAGCTTGGTCGCAAATGGGTCTTCCAAATGGACAATGACCCCAAGCATACTTCCAAAGCTGTGGCAAAATGGCTTAAGGGCAACAAAGTCAAGGTATTGAAGTGCCCATCACAAAGCTCTGACCTCAATCCTATAGAACATTTTTGGGCAGAACTGAAAAGGCGTATGCGAGCAAGGAGGCCTACAAACCTGACTCAGTTACACCAGCTCTGTCAGGAGGAATGGGACAAAATTCACCCAACTTATTGTGGGAAGCTTGTGGAAGGCTAGCCAAAACGTTTGACCCAAGTTAAACAATTTGAAGGCAATGCTACCAAATACTAATAGTGTGTATGTAAACTACTGACCCACTGGGAATGTGATGAAATGAATAAAAGCTGAAATAAATCACTACTATTATTCTGACATTTCACATTCTTAAAATAAAAGTGGTGATCCTAACTGACCTAAGACAGAAATGTTTACTAGGATTAAATGTCAGGAATTGTGAAAAACTGAGTTTAAATGTATTTGGCTAAGGTGTATGTAAATTTCCAACTTCAACAACTCAATTACAAATTGACCGCAAGAAGCCCAAACAGAGATGAATTTCAAACCTTGCTTACATTTGTATACAATCACATATGTCTTGTGTGGGAATACTTTGGAACAAAATTCCAAAATTTAAAAAAAATCACTTGGAGCTGATTTGCTGGTGTTTTTAGTCTACATAAAAAAAGAAAACATTTGGGAACTCAAAACAAGGGGGGCCAAATGAAATTGTTAAGTTCATGTTTTAAGTATCCCTATATTTCTGTTATTACGGGGCTATCACTCAGTCAAGAGTGTGCCTGCGCAGGGAGTCTGGTTGTCGATGGACCTAGCCTTGAGTGTAATGGCTGCCTTTGAGTGTGTTCATACGGTATAGTAAACTTTGTTTAACTGGAACCTTGTCGTTGTGTCATTTTGAGTTAACATTGGTAGCAGAGGATGGCTAATAACCACAATGTGCCACCTCGCTTCGACGAGAAGAGGTCGTACGAAAGTTGGAAAAATGAATTTGCAATCTGGACACAGGTTACTAATCTGGACGTGAAAAAGCAAGCATTTGCGGTGGTATTATCGCTCGAGGGAAGAGTGAGAGATACAGCACTGGAAATATCCGTTGCGGATTTGAACAAGGATGACGGTATGGGAACTTTGATCACAGCACTAGATTCTGTATTTCTTAAAGAAGAGGAAGACCGTGCCTACGAGGCATATTCAAACTTTGACAGTGTTACGAGAGATATTTCGGTTGCAATGACGGACTACATAATTGATTTCCAACAGAGGTACAATAGGATGCGCAAGCACGACATGGTTCTTCCGGATGCAGTGTTAGCTTTCAAGTTGCTAGATACTGCCTGACTAGATGGTAGGGAGAAACAGTTGGCTTTGACTGCTTGTACTGTGCAGACTTTTGCATCAATGAAGTCGGCACTAAAAATTATTTTTTGGTGAAAAGACGTCTGTAACAGATGGAATGCAAGTGAGTGACACAGCATATTACACTGAGCAGCAGAGAAAAGGCGCCAACAAGTCACGTTCTCAAGACAACCAGAAGAGGGCGCCATTTCCCGGCACAAATCCACTGGACAAATATGGAAGGAGATCAAAATGTGCTATTTGTCAAAGCACTTACCATTGGGTTAAAGACTGTCCTCATAAAAATGAACAAGTTAAACTAACAGAGGAAAATGTAAACACAGAGATAGAGCAGTGTAACAATACACTGTTTTCAAATGAATCTGCTTCTGATACTGAGATTTTTATAGTTGAATCCTTAGGATCTGCGGTGATTGATACTGCATGTACACGGACAGTGTGTGGTGCAAAATGGCTTGATAGCTATGTCAGTGAACTAAATATGAAAGAAGTACAAAATATGATTGACACACCAAGCAACAGAGCTTTCAAATTTGGAGATGGGAGAATTGTCCATTCTACCAAGAGAGTTAAGATACCAGCAAAAATTGGTCAGACTAAGTGTCACATTGAAACAGAGGTGGTCCCTACAGATATCCCCTTACTATTAAGCAAAGCTTCCCTCAAGAAGGCAGGGGCTGTACTAGACATAAAAAATGACAAGGCAGTGATGTTTAAACAACCAGTGACTCTTGAACTTACTACCTCAGGCCACTATTGTGTAAACATTTTAGACAAAGACATCACACAGAGTCCATGCAAAAATGAGATTCTGACAGTCACAGAGAACATGAAAACTAAAGAAAAACACAAAGTATTGTTAAAGCTTTACAAACAGTTTAGACATGCTACAGTTGACAGACTTCAGAAGTTACTCAGCAGTTTAGGGAATAATGATGATAAGTCAGACTGTTTGGCCCTGTCCGGGGGTATCATTGGATGGGGCCACAGTGTCTCTTGACCCCTCCTGTCTCAGCCTCCAGTATTTATGCTGCATTAGTTTATGTGTCGGGGGGCTAGGGTCAGTTTGTTATATCTGGAGTACTTCTGTCTTATCCGGTGTGAATTTAAGTATGCTCTCTCTAATTCTCTCCTTCACTCTTTCTTTCTCTCGGAGGACCTGAGCCCTAGGACCATGCCTCAGGACGACCTGACATGATGACTCCTTGCTGTCCCCAGTCCACCTGGCCATGCTGCTGCTCCAGTTTCAACTGTTCTGCCTGCGGCTATGGAACCCTGACCTGTTCACCGGATGTGCTACCTGTCCCAGACCTGCTGTTTTCAACTCTCTAGAGACCGCAGGAGCGGTAGAGATACTCTTAATGATCGGCTATGAAAAGCCAACTGACATTTACTCCTGAGGTGCTGCACCCTCGACAACTACTGTGATTATTATTATTTGACCATGCTGGTCATTTATGAACATTTGAACATCTTGGCCATGTTCTGTTATAATCTCCACCCGGCACAGCCAGAAGAGGACTGGCCACCCCTCATAGCCTGGTTCCTCTCTAGGTTTCTTCCTAGGTTTTGGCCTTTCTAGGGAGTTTTTCCTAGCCACCGTGCTTCTACACCTGCATTGCTTGCTGTTTGGGATTTAGGCTGGGTTTCTGTACAGCACTTTGAGATATCAGCTGATGTACGAAGGGCTATATAAATAAATTAGATTTGATAAGTACGAAACTGGAAACAAAGTAAACTACAAACGAGTTGACTGTCAAGAGTGGAAAGGACCGGGAGTAGTCATTGGTCAAGATGGTGTGGTGATATTTGTGAGGCAAGGAGGCATCATTGTCAGGGTGCATCACTCAAGATTGTGGAAAGTAAATGATCAACAAGATAGAGGGGCTGTTGCTGAGAATCAGTCTCCTAATGAAAATGACAAAAAGGACACAGTAACAGACACAAACCTACCAGATGTCGCATCCAATGATATGGACACCGAAACTGACACAGGAAATGAACCATGCCACAGGTAATACTGTTGAGCGTTCAAATGAGGAAAACATTCAACAACAGCCACATGTGTTAAGAGAACATGGTTGTTCCAATCTGAATACTGGACAAACTGTTAAATACATGAACAGAGAAAGGGGTATTTCACATACAGCAACCGTCATTGAACGAGCAGGAAAAGCAAAACACAAGAACTGGTACAACTTGCAGTACTCTGAACCAGCTACACTTTCTGGTACAACAGGGTCAGCTGACCTGTCACTTGTAGATAATATCAGAATTGAACCAATGGAAAATCGAGAAAAACAGAATGACATTCAAAATTATGATGTACTTGAAACAAAGGACGTGTCATTTGACTCAGCTAAGCTAGATGAGCTCAGTAATTGAAGGAAAAATGGAGTGTTTGAGGAAGTCAAAGATATTGGCCAAAAATGTGTCTCAACAAGGTGTGTACCCTTAAAGAATCCTTAACTGGAATAGTGCCTAAAGCACGTCTAGTAGCTAGAGGTTTTGAGGAGCTGGCTGCTAAAGAACGCCCAAAAGACTCACCGACAAGCGCCTCAGAGTCACTCAGATTGCTGATGTCAGTGATCTGCCAGAAAAAATGGAAACTTAATTCCATAGACATCAAATCTGCATTTTTGCAGGGAACAGAGCTGTCAAGGGACATTCACATCCGACCTCCGCCTGAAGCTAAAAGCGAAAAAACACTGTGGAAACTAAAAAAGTGTGTGTATGGACTGGCAGATGCATCACTCTACTGGTACAACAAAGTCAAGGCAACAATGCTGAATACAAAAATGTCACAAGTGGATCCTGCAGTCTTCTATTGGCTTGATCAAGACTGCAATGTGACTGGAGTACTTGCCTGTCATGTTGATGACTTTATCTGGGGTGGCTCACAAAACTTTGCTTCAACTGTGATTCCACACCTCAAAGCTGTTTTCTAGGTTGGCCGTGAGGAGCATGATCATTTTTGTTATGTTGACATAGAGTTTATTACAGTTGATGGAAAAATACTGATGCAACAGGAGAGCTATATCAAGAATCTTCAACCCATCCACATGGATTCTTCAAGAGCCGTACAAAGGAATTCCCCTCTATGTGGAATTGAAGCTGGTCAATTGAGGTCAAAGATAGGACAAATTTTATGGGCTGCGAGACAGAGTAGACCTGGTTTGATGGTTGCAACTTGGCATCTAACACAAAACACGCCACTGTACAAACCATTCATGAGGCAAACAAAGTTGTTCGTAAACTGAAATCACTACAAGTGATTTTAAAGTTTCAGCATGTTGGATAAGATGACTCTTTGAAACTAGTTGTCTTCAGTGATGCTTCGCTAGGGAACCTTACAGATGGAGGCACAAAAGGTGGACATCTAATCGTGTTAATGGGTGAAGGAGGAAGATTCTCACCTATCTGTTGGCAGTCAAAAAGGATCAGAAGGGTCGTCCGAAGCACACTTGCTGGAGAAACCCTTGCTCTTGCGGATGGAATTGACAATGCTATCTTTCTTGCAACTCTGTTCTCAGAGCTTAACACTGGTGGGACAAAACGGCACTTTCCACCTGTAGTTTGTGTCACTGACAACTACTCATTAGTTGATGCTGGGAAGTCAACCAAGTCTGTCACAGAGAAAATACTTCAAGATTAACAGCATCTAGGAACTTATTCAAGCACAGAGAATCCAGCGGATTCTGTGGTCGACCACAAAGGAACAGCTTGCTGACTGTCTGACTAAAAAGGAGCATCCGGTCTTGTGCTCCTACAGGCTCTCAGTAATGGAAAGCGGCAGCTTGAGTAATACAAATAAAAACTGTCACACAACCCATTTGTAATGGGATCTTGAATAATACTTGGATATTTAATTATGTTGTTGATGTTTTATTTGTCTTTAAAGAAAAGGGGGAGATTGTTAAGTTCATGTTTTAAGTATCCCTATATTTCTGTTATTACGGGGCTATCACTAAGTCAAGAGTGCGCCTGCGCAGGGAGTCTGGTTGTCGATGGACCTAGCCTTGAGTGTAATGGCTGCCTTTGAGTGTGTTCATACGGTATAGTAAACTTTGTTAAATTGGAACCTTGTCGTTGTGTCATTTCGAGTTAACAGAAATCACCCGCGGGCCAAATTCGTCCCGCGGGCCACCAGTTGGGGAAACTTGCCCTAATGGCATATCTAGAACCAGAATACAAGATGCCATGTTGAAAAACTGACGGCCCAGATGAAGAAATATTACAATTATTGCTCTGCAAGTACAAAGCGTAAGCTCTCAAACACAATACATGGCGTTAACAGATTGTTGGACGTCTGAACACACTGTCATACATTACTGCAACAAGTCATCACATTGATGAGATGTGGGACATGAAGTACATACTGACAACATGGAGGCACACAACAGTACCTAAAACATCATTAATTAATACCATCGTTGCTGAGTGGGTGGGGGACAGCAGTAAGGTGAGCACTGTTTGGTAGGGTTTCCAAGAGTTACCACGGACACAAAATCCAAATGGGCAGATTGTAAAAATTCATGAAAACAATTTGTATTTTTGGTCTTAATTTAAATGTAAGGTTAGGCTTAAGGTTATCAGTATGGTTAGGTTTAAAATCACATTTTAATAAGATACATTTTAGAAATAGGCAGGCTTTGTGTTCTTTGGGGTTCTATAGGATTCCCTACCTCGGTCCAGTATTGCTGCTTGGTGTCTGAGTCCATGTGTGCGAAGCCCCCCAGAACCAGGGCCTTCATCAGGGTCCTTTGTACTGAGCTGGAGAGCAGGTCCAGGGGAGGGCTGCGGCTGGCAAACTGCTTTGCTAAGTTCCACCAGTTCTCACACTGCACCACTATGTTGGCCCTGAGAGAGGAGGGATGGAGAAAGGTTTGTTGGCATGTGATAATCATTGGTGAGATACATTTTCTCATCTACTATCACTCCACCACAAGGGGTAATTGTTTCAAGCACCAACGTTTAGGCTCATTTGCTAACTAGATGTTTGTGTGTGCATTGTTCAAGTTGGGATACATAAGTCAGTGTCGGACCTCTCCCTCTTCTCCACCAGACAGACCAGTAGCTCCACCGTGTCGTTAGCCAGTTCAGGTTCAGAGCTCCACACAGACAGGTTGTTGATCACTTTCTCCAGCAGGTATCCCACAATCCACTGGGCCCCCTCCGTGTCGGCCCCAAACGCAGTGCTCAGGGGTATACTGACCTGAAGGAGGGATGAAAAGAGTGAGAAAGATAGGTGTGAAATGGTTTGAGGCATAGGTGAAAATCACTGCAACACTTGAACAGATCACATCATAAATAGCCATGGCAGCTGATGTCAGTCAACTGCCTGCACGGTCCAGTCCAGTGGTATACTGCACTGCTCCACACCATGCCAAGACCCACAGCGAACCCGGTTTTACAAGACACACTTCCAGAGAGTACACTGGTGTTAAGGTGAAATTACACTGGTGGTGTAAACATGACAGAACTCTACAAGGAGGGCTTTACAGGGATACTTTAAGAACACTCAAGAGAGCTCTCAGAGCTTAGCTACTGTAGACAGTGATGGAGGACAATCCCTGGCATTTTCACCTCAAGTGTCCAGTGGCCGCCTCCTCATCAGTGAATGTCACAAAGACTATTTATGAAGTCATCCGTCAAGCCATCTGTCAAATCCATGCCAAGTCCATTACCATGCCAGTGTTATTGTTTTATTTAAACTTTTTTTAACTAGGCAAGTCAGTAAAGAACAAATTCTTATTTACAATGACAGCCTAGGAACAATGGGTTAACTGCCTTGTTCAGGGTCAGAATGACAGATTTTTACCTTGTCAGCTTTGGGATTCGATCGAGCAACCTTCCGGTTACTGGCCCAACGCTCTAACCACTAGGCTACCTGCCGCACCATGTTATAGGGCCTTCACCCTCAGAGGGTTGGAGTGAGAAGTGTTATTATGGACGACCACATTAAGACAAATCAGACGGTGGTGTCTGGTGTTGTGAACGTTTCAAAAAAATTGTGATCTTTAACGTTAAGGAAAAAAATCCCGAACTGTTTTTTGTTTCTGGCCATTTTGAGCCTGTAATCAAACCCACAAATGCTGATGCTCCAGATACTCAACTAGTCTAAAGGCGGCCAGTTTTATTGCTTCTTTAATCAGAACAGTTTTCAACTGTGCTAACATAATTGCAAAAGGGTTTTCTAATGATCAATTAGCCTTTTAAAATGATAAACTTTGATTAGCTAACACAACGTGGCATTGGAACACAGGAGTGGTGGTTGCTGATAAATGACCTCTGTACGCCAATGTAGATATTCCATCAAAAATCTGCCGTTTCCAGCTACAATAGTCATTTTCAACATCTACACTGTGTTTCTGATCAATTTGATGTTATTTTAATGGACGAAAAATTTGCTTTTCTTTCAAAAACAAGGACATTTCTAAGTGACCCCAAACTTTTTAACGGTAGAGTATATTTTTTTTTATTACCAAATGTAAAATTACAAAACTACCACTAACAGGTACCGATCATCATCATAAAGTGAAAATTAAAATGTTACAAATACCTAATGAAACAATCCTGTAATGTTAGGAGGAAAAAGCTACTTTTTAAAAATGTTATTTTTAATTTAACCTTTATTTAACTATGCAAGTCACTTAGGAACAAATTCTTATTTACAATGACTGCCTACTACACCGGCCAAACCCGGACAACGCTGGGCCAATTGCGTGCCGCCCTATGGGACTCCCAATCACGGCCGGTTGTGATACTGCTTGGATTCGAACCAGGGTGTCTGTAGTGATTCCTCTAGCACTGAGAATTTACCACAAGTTGTAGAAACTGCTCAAGGATGATCAATGGAAACAGGATGCACTGGAGCTCAAATTCGAGTCTCATAGCAAAGGGTCTGAATACTTATGTAAATAAGATATGTTTTTTTACTTTTTCTAAATTTGCAAACATTTCTAAACCTATTTTCACTGTCATTATGGATTATTGTTTGTAGATTGAGGGGGAAAAAACAATTTAATCCATTTTAGAATAAGGCTGTAACGTAACAAAATGTGGATAAAGTCAACGGGTCTGAATACTTTCCGAATGACCTGTATTTATTATCTCATCTGATTACATAGTATCTCTGTCTTGACTGCCTCAAATTGAGATGAGCTAGCTAATGTCATGGAACTGTGTGAATTTGTCTTATTGTTTTAACGGAAAACCGTTTAAGAAATGGCAGCTTAAATGTTACGATTTTTTTCTCCATTTGTCACATCCCTAGTCTGGTGGTAGTTGTACCTGTCCATAGAGTTTCTCGTCCACCAGTAGGTAAGTCTTAGCCCAGCGTTTGAGGAACCAGACAATGTCCTTCCCCATCTGAGGGCTGAGCAGCTCTGTCAGACTGGCCCTAGTGGCCCTGGACTCTACCTCTGATGTCCTCAACACCGCTGACAACAACCTGAGAGAGGGGACAGGGAGAGTGAAGGAATGATAGAGGTTAAAGAGAAAGAAATGGCAAAAGAGAGAGAGAGAAGGAAAAAGGAGAGTGTGATAGCAAGGGAAGTGAGAGGAGGAAAAAGAGGTGGATAAATTGTAATAAGAAGCCAAGGCCAGGATGAGCAAGAGGAGGGAAGGGGAAGAACAAAAGAGGTAGGGATTTAGTCTGTTCATTTCAGTAACTCCGACAACAAATGACCACGTTGACCCACACACACGTGACAAAGTCCAGAGAGATAGAGGGCTTAGTGCAGCTTAGTGTTCTGTATGTAAGAGATGGGCCTCAGTACGTGCCCACGCAGCATGACAGTGCACTGTTTCACATTGTTTGCAAAAACAAAAGCCCATTGACATTAACAGAGCCGGGGTCGCACACTGTTATTAGGAAATCCGATGCCCGGCCTCTTGCCTTTCCATTCCTCTGTCCCTGTGCCCCCTCAAAGAACAATCCAGAGCCCACTATCACGACCCCCACCACCTCAAATTCCCTATATGATTGCCCATATACCCCCGACCCCAAAAGCACGCGTGCAGACACGCACACACTACCACAGCCCCCTACTAGACTTAGCAGCCCCTTGCCCTGCCTTAAATGAATGTTGGGGAGTGGTGGTCTGGGGCTGGTGCTGCTTTAAGGCTGGCTAGGCCGCTACGCCATCATGTGTGTGTCCAAGATCCTGTGTGTGTGTGTGTGTGTGTGTGTGTGAGCGGCTAGCATGGCTGGGTCTGTGCCAGGGCATTCCCCCTCTGTGGCACTGGCACCACACCCCCAGGGGGCCACACCCAAATGCGTGCACACACACGGGTGGCTCATTAGCCCTGTACGTAATATTTCCCCTACCATTGTACTGTACTGGTGGTGCGAGGAACCAATACCTAGATCTGTTGCCGCCTAAAAAACCTTCTGTTTGCTTCAATGGACAGTTTCTGTGCCAGATGGCCTGTGTAGTGCTATGTGGACCTTTGTGCCTCGCCTGGAAAATACTATAAGGGAAAGGCTGCTGCCATGCCACGGGACAGTAGGTTTTTACAAGGCACAATCCGGACAGACAGCGCAATGTTGTGAACGTGACAGAGCACTACAACCAGGGCTTAGTTAACAAGTACACCGCTTAGAGCTCAGCTTCTGTAGACAGTGGGGGGAGCTGTTCATTAGATCCCTGACTGAGACAATGAGGGGAGACTGTCCAAGCTGTTGATTAGATCACTGACTGAGACAGTGATGGGAGACTGTCCAAGCTGTTCATTAGATCACTGACAGACAGTGATGGGAGACTGTCCAAGCTGTTCATTAGATCCCTGACTGAGACAGTGATGGGAGACTGTCCAAGCTGTTCATTAGATCCCTGACTGAGACAGTGAGGGGAGACTGTCCAAGCTGTTCATTAGATCACTGACTGAGACAGTGCGTTTTAGACCCATTAATTGATGGATTTATAGCGGAGATGAGCAACTCTGGTCCACTGACGGGGGCCTGGGTGTCTGTTGGTTTTAGTCATTCCTTTCAAACCAGCTATCCAATTTAGATCTGGGAATTTGATACGAAACTAGGTGTTTGCAATGAAGTAGTCCCTCCCTTACCTGATGACGGAGTCTGTCCTGTTGCATCCTGGGATAGAGGAGGCCTTCTCTCCAGGGGAGCCCAGTATCTGCAAGGTGGTGTTGATGTCTACCTCAGTAGAGTGGTTGATAGAATACTCCATCACCTCAGCTGGGATCAGAGGAGTCTCACCCTGAGGGTCATCTGCCAGGAGGTAGCCTGGAACACACGCACAAACCATTTGCATTCACAATTACAACTAGGACTAGCACTAGCCAGAAACAATCCATTATAGAGGCACTTACAGAAGACATTTTTTTCAAACAGAGCAAACATCATGCTCACTGCAGTGGAGCGGTCCACTAATAAATGACTAACAATGCCATTCTTTATCAGTTGCTAGGATACCCTAGAAAACTCTGAGCACACTAAGAGAACCAACTAGGGGTGCAAATTGAGTTACGCGCTGAAGGGGAATTCTGCAGCCAATGGGAATGCTAAAATGCACTATACAGTAAAACAGTTGCACAACTGGTGGCCTGGCCCTCCACGAACCAACATTTCTGCCATGCACCAATACACCAGCGCAGCCTGCCTCCCAGCCTAAATGTAGTCCCTAAAAACAACTAAGGAGATCGAAGGACATAGTCTATGCCTCCCAGAGTGCAGTTAGGTTTAATTTTATGCTAATGGTCAATAAAATGGACTGAATGCTAAACAGATTTGTTACAAAATAAATCCATGCATAAAACAACAAGGGACCATATATAAATACACACACACACAGTCAGCTTTCACTATGTGGACGACACACAGCTGTACATTTGGATGAAACATGGTGAAGCCCCAAAATTCCCTATCCTGGAAGCCTGTGTTTCAGACATAAGGATGGGAGAGGGAGGTAGCCTAGTGGTTAGAGCGTTGGGCCAGTAACCAAAAGGTTGCTCGATCGAATCCCCGAGCTGACAAGGTCAAAAATCTGTCGTTCTGCCCATGAACAAGACAGTGCACACTGTTCCTAGGCTGTCATTGTAAATTGTAAATCATTGTAAATAATAATTTGTTCTTAACTGACTTGCCTGGTTTACAATATTATTATATATATTTTTTTTTAAATAAAGTGGATGGCGGCAATTTTTCTCTCGTTTAAACTTGGACAAAACAGAAGTTAGTTCTAGGCCCCCAAAAAGAAAGAAATCTGCTTTTGGAGCTGACAAAAATGCAGAACTAAAAACAGATAAAGCCCTTGGTTCACTCCAGACCTGACTGCCCTCAACCAGCACAAAAACATCCTGCGGCGAACTGCACTAGCATCGAATAGTCCCCGCGATATGCAACTTTTCAGGGAAGTCAGGAACCAATACACGCAGTCAGTCAGGAAAGCAAAGGCTAGCTTTTTCAAACAGAAATTTGCATCCTGTAGCACTAATTCCCAAAGGTTTTGGGACACTAAAGTCCATGGAGAATAAGAGCACCTCCTCCCAGCTGCCCACTGCATTGAGGCTAGGTAACACTGTCACCACCGATAAATCCACGATAATTGAGAATTTCAATAAGCCCTTCTCTACAGCTGGCCATGCTTTCCTCCTGGCTACCCCAAACCCGACCAACAGCTCCGCACCCCCCGCAGCTACTTGCCCAAGCCTCCCCAGCTTCTCCTTCACCCAAATCCAGATAGCAGATGTTCTGAAATAGCTGCAAAACCTGGACCCGTACAAATCAGCTAGGCTGGACAATCTGGACCCTCTCTTTCTAAAATTATCTACCGTCATTGTTGAAACCCTATTACCAGTCTGTTCAACCTCTCTTTCGTATCGTCCGAGATCACTAAAGATTGGAAAGCTGCTGTGGTCATCCCCCTCTTCAAAGGGGGTGACACTCTAGACCCAAACTGTTACAGACCTATATCCATCCTGCCTTGCCTTTCTAAAGTTTTCGAAAGCCAAGATAATAAACAGATCACTGACCATTTTGAAATCCACCATACCTTCTCCATTGTGCAATCCGGTTTCCGAGCTGGTCACGGGTGCACCTCAACCACGCTCAAGGTACTAAACGATATCATAACCGCCATCTATAAAAGACAATACTGTGTGCAGCTGTCTTCATCGACCTGGCCAAGGCTTTCGACTCTGTCAATCACCGTATTCTTATCGGCAGACTCAACAACCTTGGTTTCTCAAATGGCGGCCTCGCCTGGTTCACCAACTACTTCTCAGGCAGAGTTCAGTGTGTCAAATCGGAGGGCCTGTTGTCCGGACCGCTGGCAGTCTCTATGGGGGTACCACAGGGTTCAATTCTTGGGCCGACTCTTTTCTCTGTATATATCAACGATGTCGCTCTTGCTGCGAGTGATTCCCTGATCCACCTCTACGCAGACGACACCATTCTGTATACATCTGGCCCTTCTTTGGACACTGCGTTAACCTCCAAACGAGCTTCAATGCCATACAACACTCCTTCCGTGGCCTCCAACTGCTCTTAAACACTAGTAAAACGAAATGCATGCTTTTCAACCGTTCGCTGCCCGCACCCGCCTGCCCGACTAGCATCACTACTCTGGACGGTTCTGACTTAGAATATGTGGACAACTACAAATACTTAGGTGTCTGGCTAGACTGTAAACTCTCCTTTCAGACTCATATTAAACATCTCCAATCCAAAATTAAATCAAGAATCGACTTCCTAATTTCACAACAAAGCCTCCTTCACTCACGCCGCCAAACATACCCTTGTAAAACTGACTATCCTACCGATCCTCGACTTCAGCGATGTCATTTACAAAATAGCCTCCAACACTCTACTCAGAAAACTGGATGCAGTCTATCACAGTGACATCAGTTTTGTCTCCAAAGCCCCATATACCACCCACCACTGCGACCTGTATGCTCTCATCGGCTAGCCCTCGCTACATATTCGTCGCCAGACCCACTGGCTCCAGGTCATCTATAAGTCTTTGCTAGGTAAAGCTCCGCCTTATCTCAGCTCACTGATCACGATAACACCCACCCGTAGCACGCGCTCCAGCAGGTATATCTCACTGGTCATCCCCAAAGCCAACACCTCCTTTGGCCGCCTTTCCTTCCAGTTCTCTGCTGCCAATGACTGGAACGAATTGCAAAAATTGCTGAAGCTGGAGACTTATATCTCCCTCACTAACTTTAAACATCAGCTATCTGAGCAACTAACGGATCGCTGCAGCTGTACATAGCCCATCTGTAAATAGCACATCCAATCTACCTACTGTATCCCCATAGTTTTATTTACATTTCTGCTCTTTTGCACACCAGTATTTCTACTTGCACATCATCATCTGCACATCTATCACTCCAGTGTTAATTTGCTAAATTGTAATTACTTCGCTACTATGGCTTATTTATTGCCTTACCTCCTCACGCCATTTGCACAAGCTGTAAATAGACGTTCTTTTTTTCTATTATGTTATTGACCGTACGCTTGTTTATTCCATGTGTAACTGTGTTGTTGTTTGTCGCATTGCTTTGCTTTAAGCTTGGTCAGGTCGCAGTGTGAAATAAATAAGGTGAAATAAAAAAATAATAATCTTGATGGTGTCGTCTCAAATAAAACTGAAGGACCTCGGCGTTACTCAGGACCCTGATCTCTCTTTTGACGAACATATCAAGAATATTGCAAAAAATCTGAAACGTTTTGTCCCAAAATTATGCAGAAAAGCTAATCCATGCTTTTGTCACTTCTAGATTAGACCAGTGCAATGCTCCTAACTAATCTCCGATTTGGTCCTGCCGTACGTGCCTACGCGTTCTCTACGGTCACAAGACGCAGGCCTCCTTATTGTCCTTTTCTAAGCAAGCAGCTGGAGGCAGGGCTTTCTCCTATAGAGGTCCATTTTTATGGAATGGTCTGCCTATCCATGTGAGAGACGCAGACTCTGTCTAAACCTTTAAGTCTTTACTGATGAGCATTCAATAGGTCCTATGATTGAGTGTAGTCGAGCCCTGGGGTGTGAAGGTGAACGGCAAGGCACCCTTGCTGTCTCTTCCTTGCTGGCTCCCCTCGGATCTCTGCCTCTGACCCTATTACGGGGGCTGACTCACTAGTGCTCTTCCATACTGTCCCTAGGAGTGGTGCGTTACTTTAGTCACACATTGGATCTTCCCGTTCGGTTTTGTGCCCCCTCGGGCTTGTGTGGTGGAGATCTTCGTGGGCTATACTCAGCATTGTCTCAGGGTAGTAAGTTGGTGGTCTGTTGATATCCGTCTAGTGGTGTGGGGACTGTGCTTTGGCAAAGTGGGTGGGGTTATGTCCTGCCTGGTTGGCCCTGTCCGGGGGTATCGTGGGACGGGGCCACAGTGTCCTGACCCCATCCGTCTCAGCCTCCAGTATCTATGCTGCAATATCTCTCTCTCACCCAGAGGACCAGGGCCCTATGACCATGCCTCAGGACTACCTAGCCTGATGACTCCTTGCTGTCCCTAGTCCACCTGGCCGTGCTGCTGCTCCAGTTTCAACTGTTCTGCCTGCGGCTATGGAACCCTGACCTGTTCACCGGACGTGCTACCTTATCTTGGACCTGCTATTTTCAACACACTCTCTTTCTAACGCACCTGCTGTCTCTAACTCTGAATGCTCAGCTATGAAAAGCTAACTGACATTTATTCCTGAGGTGCTGACCTGTTTCACCCCCTCTACAACCACTGTGATTTTATTTGACCCTGCTGGTCATCTATGGACGTTTGAAAATCTTGAAGAACAATCTGGCCTTAACGCATGTACTCTTATAATCTCCACCCTGCACAGCCAGAAGAGGACTGGCCACCCCTCAGAGCCTGGTTCCACTCTAGGTTCCTGCCTTTCTAGGGAGTTTTTCCTAGACTCCATGCATCTACATGCTTGGTGTTTGGGGTTTTAGGCGGGGGTTTTGTACTGTGACATCTGCTGATGTAAAAAAGGCTTTATAAATACATTTGATTGATTGATAGTGCCTTATGTTGGGAATCGTGCCTTATAATTAAACAAATAAAATATTTTCTGAGTGGACTTTTCTGAGTAAATATGATCACAGTGATCCACTGACCTGAGACCAGTATGAGCCAGTGGATGTCTTCGTAGAGGTCATCCAGGACCTTGCGGTCCACTGATCCGGGGTTAGAGGAGTTCATGAGGTGCTGCTGGGTCCTCTGGAGCTGGCCGTGGAGCCGCGTCACCCGCTCCTCCAACAAACTGACCAACCACCCACACACACAGGTCAGAATCATGTTTACAGAGCTAGGGGATAGTCTAATAGCAAGAGGTGTGTCTGGAGTTTTTCAACTAATTTGTGGAGTGGTTGAAAAACGAGTTTTAATGACTCCAACCTAAGTGTATGTAAACTTCCGACTTCAACTGTACATATACATACATATAGAGTGTTGAAGTCGGAAGTTTACATACACTTAGTTTGGAGTCATTAAAACTCGTTTTTCAACCACTCCACAAATGTCTTGTTAACAAACTATAGTTTTGGCAAGTCGGTAAGGACATCTATTTTATGCATAACAAGTAATTTTTCCAACAATTGTATGCAGACAGATTATTTCACTGTATCACAATTCCAGTGGGTCAGAAGTTCACATACACTAAGTTGACTGTGCCTTTAAACTAGAGGTCGGCCGATTATGATTTTTCAACGCTGATACCGATTATTGGAGGACCAAAAAAAGCCCATACCGATTATTCGGCCGATTTTTATTTATTTGTAATAATGACAATTACAACAATACTGAATGAACACTTATTTTAACTTAATATAATACATCAATCAAATCAATTTAGCCTCAAATAAATAATGAAACAGGTTAAATTTGTTTTAAATAATGCAAAAACAGTGTTGGAGAAGAAAGTAAAAGTGCAATATGTGCC
The DNA here is from genome assembly GCF_029448725.1 of Salvelinus fontinalis. Lineage (NCBI taxonomy): Eukaryota > Metazoa > Chordata > Actinopteri > Salmoniformes > Salmonidae > Salvelinus > Salvelinus fontinalis. The sequence continues at coordinate 48,145,085 of NC_074683.1, read as the reverse complement.
ATGTAACAAAGCTAACGTTTAAGTTCCTTGCTCAGAACATGAGAACATATGAACGCTGGTGGTTCCTTTTAACATTAGTCTTCAATATTCCCAGCTAAGAAGTTTTAGGTTGTAGTTATTATAGGACTATTTCTCTCTATACCATTTGTATTTCATATACCTTTGGCTATTGGATGTTCTTATAGGCACTTTAGTATTGCCAGTGTAACAGTATAGCTTCCGTCCCTCTCCTCGCCCCTAACTGGGCTCGAACCAGGAACACATCGACAACAACCACCCTCGAAGCATCATTACCCATCGCTCCACAAAAGCTGCGGTCCTTGCAGAGCAAGGGGAACAACTACTTCAAGGTCGCAGAGCGAGTGACGTCACCGATTGAAACGCTATTAGTGCGCACCCCGCTAACTAGCTAGCCATTTCACATCGGTTACACCAGCCTAATCTCGGGAGTTGATAGGCTTGAAGTCATAAACAGCTCAATGCTTGAAGCACAGTGAAGAGCTGCTGTCAAACGCACGAAAGTGCTGTTTGAATGAATGCTTACGAGCCTGCTGCTGCCTACCACCGCTCAGTCAGACTGCTCTATCAAATCATAGACTTAATTATAACATAACACACAGAAATACAAGCCGTAGGTCATTAATATGGTTAAATCCGTAAACTATCCTTTCGAAAACAAAATGTTTATTCTTTCAGTGAAATACGGAACCGTTACGTATTTTATTTAACGGGTGGCATTCCATAAATCTAAATATTCCAGTTACATTACACAATCTTCAATGTATTGTCATAATTACGTACAATTCTGGCAAATTAGTTCGCAACGAGCCAGCCGGCCCAAACTGTTGCATATACCCTGACTCTGCGTGCAATGAACGCAAGAGAAGTGACACAATTTCCCTAGTTTAATATTGCCTGCTAACCTGGATTTCTTTTAGCTAAGTATGCAGGTTTAAAAAAATATATACTTCTGTGTATTGATTTTAAGAAAGGCATGGATGTTTATGGTTAGGTACATTCGTGCAACGATTGTGCTTTTTCGCAAATGCGCTTTTGTTAAATCATCCCCCGTTTGGCAAAGTTGACTGTCTCTGTTAGGAACAAATAGTCTTCACACAGTTTGCAACGAGCCAGGCGGCCCAAACTGTTGCATATACCAATATTAACTAAATATGCAGGTTTAAAAATATATACTTGTGTATTGATTTTAAGAAAGGCATGGATGTTTATGGTTAGGTACACATTGGTGCGCTTGTTAAATCACCCGTTTGGCGAAGTAGGCTATGATTCAATGATAAATTAACAGGCACCACATCGATTATATGCAACGCAGGTCAAGCTAGATAAACTAGTAATATCGTCAACCATGTGTAGTTAACTAGTGATTATGTTAAGATTGATTGTTTTTTAAAATAAAATACGTTTAATGCTAGCTAGCACCTTACCTTGGCTCCTTGCTGCACTCGCATAACAGGTAGTCAGCCTACCACGCAGTCTCCTCGTGAAGTGAAATGTAATCGGCCATGATCGGTGTCCAAAAATGCCGATTATCGATTGTTATGAAAACTTGAAATCGGCCCTAATTAAATCGGCCATTCTGATTAATCGGTTGACCTCTAGTGTCAACAGTACAGGCTGGTGGTGTAATTGTTTACAGACAGATTATTTCACTTATACACAATTCCAGTGGGTCAGAAGTTTACATACACTAAGTTGACTTTGCCTTTAAACAGCTTGGAAAATTCCAGAAAATTATGTCATGGCTTTAGAAGCTTCTGATAGGCTATTTGACATCATTTGAGTAAATTGGAGGTATTCATGTGGATGTATTTCAAGGCCTACCTTCAAACTCAGTGCCTCTTTGCTTAACATCAAGGGAAAATCAAAAGAAATCAGCCAAGACCTCAGAAAAAAAATTGTAGACCTCCACAAGTCTGGTTCATCCTTGGCAGCAATTTCCAAACGCCTGAAGGTACCACGTTCATCTGTACAAACAATAGTACGAAATTATAAACACCATGTGACCACACAGCCGTCATACCGCTCAGGAAGGAGATGCGTTCTGTCTCCTAGAGATGAAAGTACTTTGGTGTGAAAAGTGCAAATCAATCTCAGAACAACAGCAAAGGACCTTGTGAAGATGCTGGAGGAAATGGGTATAAAAGTATCTATATACACAGTAAAACGAGTCCTATAACGACATAACCTGAAAGGCCGCTCAGCAAGGAAGAAGCCTCTGCTTCAAAACCGCCATAGAAAAGCCAGACTACGGTTTGCAACTGCACATTGGGACAAAGACGGTACTTATTTGAGAAATGTCCTCTGGTCTGATGAAACAAAAATAGAACTGTTTGGCCATAATGACCATTGTTATGTTTGGAGGAAAAAGGGGGAGGAAAGAACACCATCCCAACCGTGAAGCACGGGGGTGGCAGCATCATGTTGTGGGGGTGCTTTGCTGCAGGAGGGACTGGTGCACTTCACAAAATAGATGGCATCATGAGGGCGGGAAATTATGTGGATATATTGAAGCAACATCTCAAGACATCAGTCAGGAAGTTAAAGCTTGGTCGCAAATGGGTCTTCCGAAATGGACAATGACCCCAAGCTTACTTCCGATGTTGTTGCATAATGGCCTAAGGACAACAAAGTCAAGTTATTTGAGTGCCCATCACAAAGCCCTGACCTCAATCCTTTAGAACATTTGTGGGCAGAACTGAAAAAGCGTGTGCGAGCAAGGAGGTCTACAAACCTGACTCAGTTACACCAGCTCTGTCAGGAGGAATGGGCCAAAATTCACCCAACTTATTGTGGGAAGCTTGTGGAAGGCTAGCCGAAACGTTTGACCCAAGTTAAACCATTTAAAAGCAATGCTACCAAATACTAATTGAGTGCATGTACACTTCTGACCCACTGGGAATGTGATGAAAGAAATAAAAGCTGAAATAAATCATTCTCTCTACTATTATTCTGACATTTCACATTCTTAAAATAAAGTGGTGATCCTAACTGACCTAAGACAGGGAATTTTTTATTAGGATTAAAGATCAGGAATTGTGAAAAACTGAGTTTAAATGTATTTAGCTAAGGTGTATGTAAACTTCCGACTTCAACTGTACATATACACACACACACACACACACATATACACACACACACACACGTACGTACGTATGCATGCATACCTGGTCAGTAGGGGGATACAGTGGTTGGCTGCTATGCGTCCTAACATGCCGATGCTGGCCAGCTGATCTGAGAACAGCTCTCTGTCATCCTCCTGTAACTCGTTAATCTCATCCTCCTCATGAGATGCCACGCCGTTCACCGTCTGGAGGGAGGGAGAGACCATGACATTAAAGAGGGACCGAGACCAAGGAAGGAAAAGAGTCAGATGAAGAGAGAGCGAGGAAGAAAGAAAACAGAAAGAAAGAGAGTGATGGAATGTATGACAAAGGAGTTAGAAGACATGGATCATGGTGGATTGACTGTTGAAAGTGCTAACATATCATTTACCCATAAAAACAATTGACTGACTGCTTATTTGAGTCTAGATTGACGTGTGTGTGTGTGTCTCACCAGGTTGCGGGTGCCGTCAGGCGCAGCCAGGTGACACTGGATGTAGGAGTTGAAGACCTGAACAGCGGGCTGGACGAAGCAGCCGCGGGGGAAATGTTCATCATCCTGAACCAGGGTCAGCCATGACTCTAACAGCTTGTCATACGCCTCCATGTATACCATGTCATCCTTATCCAGCTGGAAGAGAGAGAAAAAGAGAGAGAGCGAGAGAAGGGGGAGAGTAGAGACTCATTGAATGTGCGTTTTCAACGCAACAGAACGAAAAATAAAAGAATGGGTCAACTATGTAATGTTCCTGCAGTAAGGATTGAGTGTAATGCTGACCACTTCCTCCAGGGCGGCGCTGCGTCCAAAAGAGCAGGTGAGGAGGGTGAGACAGTTGATGAAGGAGGTGAAGAGCTCGCTGGGCAGGGCAGTCAGGATGACACGGGGAAATGTGCTGATCAGGTTGGAGATTATGTTAGAGATGCCCACCGCCTCAGAGTCCTCGATCTCTATCCTGGGGGAGGGACACAAACAAAAACACAACCTTAGAGGAATGTCTGGAAAAATCTGGAAAATTAGTTAAAAATAATAATCTGAAATATATGTTTGAAACAGGCATGGTATGAAACCAGATGCGGTGCTGCCCAGTGTGTGAGCACTGAGCAGTACCTGTTGCCCGGGTAGGGCCATGTTTCCACAGCCCCAGTTTGAGTACTGTCTTGAGGCCTGCCTGCCGTAGCTAGCTTACTGCCTAGAACAGTGCGGCTCGCTAAACTTTATCAGATAGATTTCAATAGCAAGCAGAGCTGTTCAACCACTGCATATTGGCCATCCTGCCCGCATGGTTTTCCGATGATGTAACTGGAAAAAAGCTCCAGGAATAGGTGATTACGGAGAGAGCGAGCGAGCCCCTAACTCACTCCGCCTACTGAGTCACGAGTTCCGAGCACAAGTGTGGGTGTGTGTGTGTGTGTTTTATTTATACATTCGAGCAGAGCACTGTTGATTCAGATAAGTACTACTTCAACTGAAAGGACACACAAGTCGATTACATACAAATCACATCATTCATGCTACCAGCCTCCAGTCCAAATAATCCCACTAACACACATACAGCCCACCATAATCATCATGCAGTACTGATATACAGGCCCAAGTATCAAATTAGAACTTCTTGCATGCACAGAGGGCAGCATTGTTTCTAGCCCTGGATTGGGTCCATTGAAACCAACCAGAATTAGTCTAAGGCTCTGACAGACTCACCCATTGATCATGCTGAGAAGCCCCTCCACCAGGTGGGCCAGGTAGGAGATCTGGGCACTCTCATCAGGGAAGATTGGGCCGTGCATGGAGGCCAGCTGGGCCAGGCACTGCAGGGAGTCCTGGGCCATGTCTGAATCCTCACGGATCTTTATGTGGACCTGAGTGGAGGGGAGCATGGAAGGTTATAATGAAATAGTTGTTCTGTTGAGCAAGGGAGATATAATAACATACAAGCTCTTGCCCATGTTAGTTTTAAAGGACAGAGAATATAATTTTTTCTGATGACGATTATGATGATTGTGTGAGACCATGAATGTAAAATGAGCAGAGCGGTGAAAGCAGCTGGATGAAAACCTATCCAGGTTATTTTATCTACAAAGACTGTGCTGTAATGGAATAGACCCCAAACAGGATTTGCACCTCCCGTACGACATTGTGCATCTCAGACAAAGTAACACGGCTCATACACACACCTGACCAGGGCCGGTTATGCCACGGGTACAACTGACAGAGCAACAACTCTCAATGCAGTTTCAGTAGTTTCTGTTTACAACCAGAAAAAGACAGCATTATGAGACAAACTGAAGTGACAGACTCACCGTCTTCTGAAGCAAAGGAAACAGAGAATGAATGCTCAAAATGCCAGCCACTGTACCCAGACACAGTAACTCTGGATGTCAACACAGACAATACCAATCAATCACAGAGCCAGTCTGAAACTTGCTGAGGCCGTCTCAATCAAACCCAGAGTGAGTCAGTAGTCAGAGAGAACCTGTAATTCTCTGTCAGAGAAGTTGCATGGTGAATCGGATGCGTAGTGACCGGGTAGTGAGGCGGTTTCAGTTCCACTGTGGAGCAACGTGTGCTTTCACTGACAGGCAGCGCAATGAGGAATCCTGGCTCTGAATGCTCACTCAGAACTCTGTCTATTCTCTCCGTCTGCTTTTTCTCCCACTCTCTTACTGTTATCGACCCTGAAAAAGCCCAGGTGCTTGCCACACAATCCCTACGCAACCCCAAACAGCTCCAGAACACTCTCCCCACCTCAAGTATCCTTTCTTCCACTGAGAAACTCCTTCTCTCAACCTCCCTGTCTCACTCCCTTTCTGGCTTTCCCTCCCTCCCCCACCTGTAGTGGTTGTTTGTCGGCCACGGTGTTCCAAGGACTCTGATGCTAATGTAGCGTAGCAAAGAGACCTCTGCTGCTGGTGAGTGCTGCTGCCCTCTCCAGAGTCTGAAGTCATTCTCTGGAGTGGAGGGAAGGAAAGAGGGAGGGAGAGAAAAAGAATGCAAGGCCAAAGATCGCACACCGCACGCGCTCTAAAAACAGCTGCACCAACGAACATCCGCGCAATGCTAGCTATGCCAATCGCCTCGAGTACGACTATAGTTAGAGACAGGCAGGGGGTAGAGGGGGGAATCAAAACAAGACTGGGTACTCCTCTGCGGAGAGAATGAATCTCCTATTTATAGCAGGAGACAAAGCCTGGTGTCTATTTCCTCAGGGGGATTAAAGGCTCCCCTTTCTGTTTTTTTAAATGAACTGAGCGCTTCCGTATGATTGTCTCCCTCTCTCTCCTTTTCTCACTCCCTCGTTTGTCAGATTCAGTTACTGCCGCCCAGGGTAGAATCAGCCATCGTCACATCATCATAGGCTCAGCTCTACAGACGCAGCCCTGATTGGGTTTACTGGGCAAACAGAGCTGGAGTGTACGTGTGAGAATGACAAATTAAAGCCACTCTCACAAGCCAAAAACAACGCAAACCACAAACAAAAACAGTTGTAGACCCAAATTACAGCTGGTGGGGAAAATGATAACTTAGAGCTCATTTTGCTAGGTGTCAAAAGAACAGAGGGGATGGATAGGATGTATTTTGAGGGTGGCGTCATTCCCATCGGCGATTTTTCCTCCCAGGCCTAGACCAATATCTCACAGTGGAACTGAGAACGCTCTTCATTCAAATTACCTCTAACATTTGTTATTTCTTTCAGATCTGTTAGTCACTGAACTGAAGCTTCAATTTTGCAATGTAAAGGACATAGGTGATTCTATGTACCTGGAGGGAGACCTCTTTCGCTAAATTCTGCCACTCTCCAACCCTCCTAGACCACGTCACCTCCAGAGTAGGGTCATTTAAAGGGAGATTGACACCTACACAGGAGGAGATGGACCCCATCAGGGTCCTTACGGTATGCGAGGCGAGGGGTGTTATAAAATCAGTCTTATTTTGCCCCAAAATTCTGTTTCCTCCTGGGTTTCCATTTCTACCTGTTTTTACCTCTCAAAATCATACGTTTTAAAATAGAAAAACAACAGAATTGGATGTTCTAAATCCACAACAATGCTTAAACCACATAAGGAGACCACTTTTTAGGTCTGGGGAAAAATGAAGACATTAGATTTTTGGGTGTAGTTACCCTTTAATGAAAGTGGGCACCAGCCAGATACCATTGATTTGTTAGCTATGTTTCTGTAGCACTCAAGTTATTGCAGAATCATGATACAATTTTGCCAGGTAGGCATAGGCTACTGTGTAGTTAACATTTAATTGAGAAGGTTTTTGGGAAAGCCTTTCCATCTACCAGAAGGTTATCATTAGCATCATCGCTAAAGTGTGGGCACAGGCGCGCACGCACACACATTCCTGTGTCGTTTCAGAAAGTTGCAGGAAAATACAAATCACTGATGCATTTTGTTCATGTCTTATGATAAAAATAAAATGCTTGAATTCCATTTGTCTGGATTCTGTGATCCCGTCCACAACGCCGATATTATAGGGCCTTAATAATAATCCCAGGTTTAGCGTGTAATCCTGCCATCGCTCTGTTTGAACTCTGACCTTGGCGGCACGTGTCTGGACGGCCCCCTCCATGGGCCTTCACCCTCACAGCTGAGGATTGAGAAGCAGCAGCTGAGCACCCACCAAAACACACACAACGAACAGTTGCACTACAGCAGTCTTACAATAACAAACACCCCATCCACCACAAATACCACAGAAGGAGGTAAGAGACACTAGCCCTCTGTTAGACCAATATACTGGTCAGTGGTCAGACAATACAATAGATCTTCTGGTCTCAAACCACTCCATGAAACGAGAGGGGGTTACACATTTATAACTTTGCAGAGAAGCTGGACAAAAAAAGACCATAATACAAAATGCACTGCTCAAAAAAATAAAGGGAACACTTAAACAACACAATGTAACTCCAAGTCAATCACACTTCTATGAAATCAAACTGTCCACTTAGGAAGCAACACTGATTGACAATAAATTTCACATGCTGTTGTGCAAATGGAATAGACAAAGGGTGGAAATTATAGGCAATTAGTAAGACACCCCCAAAAAAGGAATGGTTCTGCAGGTGGTGACCACACACCACTTCTCAGTTCCTATGCTTCCTGGCTGATGTTTTGGTCACTTTTGAATGCTGGCGGTGCTTTCACTCTAGTGGTAGCATGAGACTGAGTCTACAACCCACACAAGTGGCTCAGGTAGTTCAGTTCATCCAGGATGGCACATCAATGCGAGCTGTGGCAAAAAGGTTTGCTGTGTCTGTCAGCGTAGTGTCCAGAGCATGGAGGCGCTACCCGAAGACAGGCCAGTACATCAGGAGACGTGGAGGAGGCCGTAGGAGGGCAACAACCCAGCAGCAGGACCGCTACCTCCGCCTTTGTGCAAGGAGGTGCACTGCCAGAGCCCTGCAAAATGACCTCCAGCAGGCCACAAATGTGCATGTGTCAGCATATGGTCTCACAAGGGGTCTGAGGATCTCATCTCGGTACTTAATGGCAGTCAGGCTACCTCTGGCGAGCACATGGAGGGCTGTGCGGCCCCACAAAGAAATGCCACCCCACACCATGACTGACCCACCGCCAAACCGGTCATGCTGGAGGATGTTGCAGGCAGCAGAACGTTCTCCACGGCGTCTCCAGACTCTGTCACGTCTGTCACATGTGCTCAGTGTGAACCTGCTTTTATCTGTGAAGAGCACAGGGCGCCAGTGGCGAATTTGCCAATCTTGCTGTTCTCTGGCAAATGCCAAACGTCCTACACGGTGCTGGGCTGTAAGCACAACCCCCACCTGTGGACGTCGGGCCCTCATACCACCCTCATGGAGTCTGTTTCTGACCGTTTGAGCAGACACATGCACATTTGTCGCCTGCTGGAGGTAATTTTGCAGGGCTCTGGCAGTGCACCTCCTTGCACAAAGGCGGAGGTAGCGGTCCTGCTGCTGGGTTGTTGCCCTCCTACGGCCTCCTCCACGTCTCCTGATGTACTGGCCTGTTTCCTGGTAGCGCCTCCATGCTCTGGACACTACGCTGACAGACACAACAAACCTTTTTGCCACAGCTCGCATTGATGTGCCATCCTGGATGAACTGCACTACCTGAGCCACTTGTGTGGGTTGCAGACTCCGTCTCATGCTACCACTAGAGTGAAAGCACCGCCAGCATTCAAAAGTGACCAAAACATCAGCCAGGAAGCATAGGAACTGAGAAGTGGTGTGTGGTCACCACCTGCAGAACCATTCCTTTTTTGAGGGTGTCTTACTAATTGCCTATAATTTCCACCCTTTGTCTATTCCATTTGCACAACAGCATGTGAAATTTATTGTCAATCAGTGTTGCTTCCTAAGTGGACAGTTTGATTTCACAGAAGTGTGATTGACTTGGAGTTACATTGTGTTGTTTAAGTGTTCCCTTTATTTTTTTTGAGCAGTGTATATCTTCCAGGGCCAAACCACTCAAAACCTCTATGGGCCTCTCAACCTCAATCATCCAACAACACATCTCATGTCAATTGTAGAAATTGAGAGATGCATAAGAGAGAAGCCTCCAGTTGTGGATATTGCCTGGAGGAGAAGGGAGCAGTATTTGGCAGAGAGAGCCTGATGCTGAGGGAGAGTTGACTGATTTGTTCCACACTCAGACACAAACACTTTATAAAAAAGTTTCACTACCATATCTACGCGTCACCCAGGAAAAATACTACTACATTACAATAAAGAATTTTTAATACGTGCCTCACTATAAAATATGTCATATGTTTCACATGCCTCATAAAATACACAGTTCAAACCCTCCCTCTCCTAATCTGTGGTAAGAACTATAAAAGACAAATGGTCAAAGAACAGTCAGCAGGACACAAGGATATTCTAGCTACAGAGAGACGAAGAGGAGAGAAAGATAAGACTCACGGTGAAGAAGAGGTCCATGACGCGGGTGTCAAGCAGGGCTTCTCTCCAGGTCTCTGTGGGCTTCAGCATCACGTTCTGGGTGGACTCGAACATGGCGATGTAGTGGCGCCCCAGTGACCCCCAGGTTAAGGCCAACAACATAAGGAACGCTGACTCTCTCACACGGAGTCCCTGTCACTAGAGCCCTCTGTCAGTCACAGTGGAATCTGGTCTCTCAGCCCTCTCTTTTCTCCTCTCTGAGGTCTGAGTGCAGTGGAAACTTGTGGTTACTAACTCACTAGTTCTCGCTCATCAAGTCTGCCACGCACTCCCTCCCCGACCCTCTTGCCCTCTCTCTTACACTCAAGGCTGTCTCTCTCTTTCCTTCACTCTGTCTTTTTCTCTCCTTGTCTGTGCTGAGGCCCAGTGAGGAAACTCCCACAGGAAAGCCAGTCACTGGCACAGACCAAGCATTCCACTGGGCAGGACCAACAGTCACTCCCAAACACACCCTACACAATCGTGCTACCGAGACAGGTGCGTTTCTGTGCCCCTCACCCCACAGCAGCCTTGCCTTTTTGGCCATTTAAACAGCCCTGGTCCACCAGAACGCTAAATGAACAGACCGAGAGAGCGCGTGAGAAGCCTCTTGGGAAGAGTGTTGGAAGCATGGTTATTAACTCTAGAGCCCAACCACCACAGTGTTCATATGTGTGAGAGATTTACCTTACTGACAACCTTGTATGTATCAATCAAATAAAAATATGATTTTGGGGTATACACTCGAGCAATTTGGAAGAATAATGGATACTCTTCACTTTACGTAGTGTAAAGTAAAGAAGGTCATATGTCTGTATGAGCATGAATGTACATGCTTGTGGACGGATGGATGTGCTCAGTCAGGTGACTTTTTCCACATATCACCCATCTCTATCATCACACTATCCAACCTTCCAGCACGCTCCAGAATAAGCAACAGTACTCTGTTACCTCACCGACAGAGACAAAGGAAGAGGAGACGTAGAGACAGAGACCTCCCGCTGGGCTCTAAACCCTGCTGCACTAAAACGGGTCTGGATGACAGGTCAAACATCCAGCAACACTTTTAGAGCGTTGTTTTAGTATCAAACATTTACAGGTGTCCATCAACTGTCTCTCAATTTACAGTTCTGTCAACAGTGTTGCAACTCATATGACAACTGTGCCATCTGTAGAAATTAGATGACTGTTTAAGTATCTTAACACTATTGGTGTAAACACACTGTGATGAGTAATATTTTAAGTCTATATAGAAGTGTGTTTACTTATATTGAACTCATCTAGGTATTTTCTGCCCAGATGACTTTGTATTTAGATACTGTACATCAACAGTGGACGTGTTAAGAGTGCAAAGCTATGTTAAGGAGTGGTAGGGTTTAAGCGATACATCCTCCACTAAGTCTTACTTGCAGCCTTGCCATGTGAAATAACACTGGAGGAATGCCCATCACCCCCACCCTCTTCTGCCCTAATGCTCTCCCCAATAGGGTTGGCCCGATAAATTATTAAATCAAATATCGTGATATTTGACATTGACAGTACACATCATGAAGCGCAGGAGGATTTATTGTGATGTGCAAGACTATACTCTATTTGACTTTACAAATCAAAAATGTACAGTTTTATAATTTAAGACTATCAATATGTTGAAAATAAAGCCTAAATCAAGGGTTCTCAAACGTTTTCAGCCAGGGGACGCCTTTTGTGATAGCAAATTCATCAGGTACCCTCTCATAAATCAGGAGGGAGATCAAAATAGCATACAAGGACTTTACTAGGACTTCGGCAGTGCATGACAGGACGAACCAAGTCTCGGGACCTGGGAAGGAACATTTTAATTCTACATATTTAATGCGTTTTGTTGTTGCAGATTTAAAGCTAATATGCTGCAATTCTACAAATATTTCCACGAGGCAGAGAAAACGTTGCAGTTTTATAGATTAAATTAGTGCATTTATGTAAAACAAATAAAAATAAGTATTGCGTGTGGCTGCGGTCCGGATTTTCTGGAACCCGAATTGCCGCAGCTATTGATAGATATCCCTGCGCATGTACAGGAATAAAAAATAAAAAGTGTAGCTGTTGCCCACTCCGCTCCCTACGTAGTTTATACTCAGTGTTCCCACAGCTCCACTGCCTCTTCATTGACATGGGAGGGGGAAACTTAATGTTGTACACTAAAGACACGATCGACATGTTCCAACTATGCATTCATGCCTCAAGCACGATTTCATGTTATTTATTCATGGTGTACACTACACAAAAAACACGATCGACATGTTCATACAAACTGTTGTCTGTTGTAAGAGTATATTTAGGCAAGCAAAACACAAGCAACACATACAGGCAGTCAACATAGCAATTACTTTCTCATCATTACAAACATTGGCTAGTTCTTTTTTCATCAACTCTCGCTACGATATGGCAGCATGAGGAATAATCGGGTGCCGGGCGATGCAAAACAAACTTGCCCATTGTCAGACTGATTACCGGTCCGGATACACAGCTAGGTAGCCTACTCATGTGTTACTTGCATGATCTTAAGGTGGTTAAAACGCAGATAGTTTTTTGCCCCAATGCAAAAATCAAGTGAGGAGTTGCATTCCTTTCAGTAACTCTGGCTAGTGGCTACGATATGGCAGCAACTATAAAGATTAGCCTACATTATCACACAAAACATTGATTGTTTTTACTCCAATGCAATGTGTGCGCCCTGCTTGTAATTTTGATGTCTTCACTATTATTCCACAATGTAAAAAATAATAAAAATAAAGAAATCTTTGAATGAGTAAGTGAGTCCAAACTTTTGACTGGTACCGTGTGTGTGTGTGTGTGTGTGTATGTGTGTGTGTGTGATACATAAAAAGAAAATTGTCCGCGGACCGCTTGCAGTACCTCTGCGGACCGCTAGCCGGTCCGTGGATCCCACTTTGAGAACCCCTGATGTTTAATTGTCACATACACCGGATACGTGCAGTGAAATGTGTTGTTTTACAGGGTCAGCCATAAACTAAGCTAAAACATTTTTTCACTAGACAATGTATTTATGAGAATGTGACTATAATATTGGAAATAAGCACACAAATGGCCCAGAACGATTATATCGGATATCGCAATATTTGGAGTAGCATACGGTAGAAGCGGTCTCCCCAAATATTACCCGATTCCCCCTCACCTGTGCATGAGTTGGGACAGCCGTCCCCAAGACAGCATTACTCCCTGTTTGGTGTGTGTGTTTATGTCAAGGTCCCCAGTGGGTCAAGGCAAGGGGCAGGACATAGAGGTTGTGTCATCCACAGTAGCCATTCAGAGCACCTGACCAGCCTTGAGCTTGACCACATCTCCATCCCGACTCTGGGGTTAACATCAGCGTGGAGAGACGCGCTGTCTTACTAACGCAGGGGCCACATGCTGGGCCCAGAGGGGGGAGTGTGGCGCAGACAGATGACACACATGCCACACGGTTGGTTTGTGAAGGATGGAGCCGCTGTGGTGTTTTAAAAAGAGTCTTTAAAAAGGAGAGGGGTGGGGGGGCTAACAGGCTACAGCTGCCAGGCATGCAATTAAGGAGTGGCCCCTTGATATACATACGGTCACGCACACTCAAATTCAGACAGAGAGACATGCCTGATACACACGGACAGAAGGCCACACCGCTTTACCTTCACAGAAGTCTTCATAAATCTGTTCTCCGTTCAAACAAGCATCCAGACAGCACACACACCAGGGTTTCCGTTAGGAAAATGTGGCACCGGACAAGTGACCGGGAAGATTTTAATTTAATCGGATATTTGAGAAATGTATCAGTCATCCATGCATGTCCACCCACGCAGCCAGAGCAATCAATAAACAAGGGATGTTGGCCAAATGAGCCACAATTACAAAAACACAATTCCTTGAGTTTCATTTAGCAGACGATCTTAGGCAAAGAGACTTACAGGAGCCATTAGGGTTAAGTGCCTTGATCAAGGGAACAGAGATTTTTCACCTAGTCAACTCAGGGATTTGAACCAGTAACCGAAACGCTCTTACCGCAAAGATACCTGTGTAAAACTTCATAGCCTACTGTTGTATAGGTTTTACTTTCTTAAAACAATAATTGTCAACCTCACAGTTCAGTTGTCAGAGTATTTGTTGATTTTAAATATATAAAAAAGGAAGAGAAGCCTAAGCCTAGCCCCAGAGAGAGAGATACGCCGGTGGTATGCTACAACAACAACATGCATTTCTTTACCCTTGTCAGACTGTCTATATCTGTGTCACAGACGCAGTAGCCTAACAGAAAGAGGCTAATTCATTCATTTTCTATCCCAATATTTTTTCTAAACATAAGCATCATATTGTTCGATTATAGGAAAAACTATGGTAGGCCTAAAACATTCTTCCTCACCTCAAGTTCAACTGTTGGGAGTCAGTAGGAGCACCGTTGCCTGCAGTATAATAGGCTAATAGCAGAATCAACAGCCTAATAATTGTCTGCTCTGTATTTAGTTTAAGATGGGTTATAAGCAGGCCTGTCTTAAAAAAAATATCATTAGCCAATTGCTATCATTTGTTGGGTATGTTAGGTAGTAGTCTTTGTTGGTAATTGCTGCAATATAGACTATTCAAAACTTTTGTGAAGGTTTAAACCAGTTTGCCAGTGTTTTGTTTCATTCTGTTGAGCCATTTTCTTTGGCCAAATTAAGTCTCAACTGTAACGTTGTGTTTGCCACAATATACACGGAAGAAAAATAAACGCAACATACGACAATTTCAAAGATTTTACTGAGTTAATGTTCATATAAGGAAATCAGTCAATTGAAATGAATTCATTAGGCCCTAATCTTTGGATTTCACATGACCGGGAATACAGATATGCATCTGTTAGTCACAGATAACAAAAAAAATAAAAGGTGCGACCACCATTTGCCTCATGCAGCACGTCACATCTCCTTCACAGGCTGTTGATTGTGGTTGTGGCCTGTCAGCTCAATGGCTGAGCGAAGTTGCTGGATAGTGGCGGGAATTGGAATACGCTGTCGTACACATTGATCCATAGCATCCCAAACATGCTCAATGGGTGACATGACTGGTGAGTATGCAGGCCATGGAAGAACTGGGACATTTTCAGCTTCCAGGAATTGTGTACAGATCCTTGCGACATGAACAGCAGATGAATGGCACGACAATGGGTCTCAGGATCTCATCACGTTATCTCTGTGCATTCAAATTACCATTGATAAAATGCAATTGTGTTCGTTGTCCGTAGCTTATGCCTGCACATACCATAACCCCACCACCACGGGGCACTCTGTTCACAATCTTGACATAAGCAAACTGCTCGCCCACACTACGCCATACACGCCTAGTGCCATCTGCCAGGTACCAGTGAAACCAAGACTCATCTGCCAAGAGCACACTTTTACAGCGTGCCAGTGGCCATCAAAGGTGAGCATTTGCCCACTGAAGTTGGTTACGACGCCGAACTGCAGTCAGGTCAAGACCCTGGTGAGGACGACGAGCACGCAGATGTGCTTCCCTGAGACGGCTTCTGACAGTTTGTCCAGAAATTCTTTGGTTGTGCAAACCCACAGTTTCATTAGCTGTCCAGGTGGCTAGTCTCAGACGATCCCACAGGTGAAAAAGTGAGATGTGGAGGTCCTGGGCTGGCGTTGTTACACATGGTCTGCGGTTGTAAGGCCGTTTGAACGTACAGCCAAATTCTCTAAAATGACATTGGAGGTGGCTTATAGTAGAGAAATGACATTCAATTATCTGGCAACAGCTCTCGTGGACATACCTGCAGTCAGCATGACAATTGCACACTCCCTCAACTTGACATCTGTGGCATTGTGTTGTCTGACAAAACTGCACATTTTAGAGTAGCCTTCCATTGTCCCCAGCACAAGGTGCACCTGTGTAGTGATCATGCCATTTAATCAGTTTCTTGATATGCCACACCTGTCAGGTGGATGAATTATCTTGGAAAATGAGAAATGCTCACCAACAGGGTTGTACACAAAGCAGTGCACAAAATGTGAGAGAAATAAGCTTTTTGTGCATATGGATAATTTCTGGGATCTTCTATTTCAGCCCATGATACATGGGACCAACACTTTACATGTTGCGTTTATATTTTTATTCAGTGTAATAGCCTGCTCGTATTTTCCCTATAACACAAGCTTGATTTACTTTTGATATTACCCTAACAAAGTTTAGAAACCTTTGTGAAGGTTTGGTGTGGTGTAGCTATTATTAAGCTTTAGCTACTGACAGTTGAACTTGAGGTAAGGAAGAATGTGAGATGGACAATTATTGTTTTAGGAAAGTAAAGGCCAGTAGGGCCAGTAACTAAAAGGTTGTTGGTTTGAATCCCTGAAACGACTAGGTGAAATATCTGTCAATGTGCCCTTGAGCAAATGCTACATATCGAAACACAAGGAATAGTGTTTATGTAATTTGTTATATGGCTGTTTTTAGGACATACATTTAGCTCATTTGGCCAATATCCCTCGTTTATTGATGGCGCTAGCTGCGCCAGGTCGGAGGTTTCTTTCTCACTCTTTTTATTCACAGATATGAATGCAGAAGGTCTCCTGAGTGGCGCAGCGGCCTAAGGCACTGCATCTCATTGCAAGAGGCATCACTACAGTCCCTGGTTCGAATCCAGGCTGTATCACATCCGGCATTGGGAGTCCCATAGGGCGGCACACAATTGGCCGTCATTGTAGAAAAGAATTTGTTCTTTACTGACTTGCCCAGTTAAAAAAAATATATAGATAAATGTCTGGTAAATTTCTCAAATGTTTGGTAAATTAAAATCTTCCCAGTCACGTTGTATGGACACATATTTTCCTAACAGAAACCCTGACACACATACACACACAGGACCATGTCTGGCATTCCAGACGCACACTCAACAAGCTGTGGGGTTTAAAGAGGCTGGCGGCAATCCACCCCCTCGCCTGTCCCCCATTAAAGAGGCCTGGTTATCAGGCTGCTATCTGGTATGGGCACAGACGCACAGGGCCTCTTTGAAAGTGATACATAACCCTGGTTTGCAGCGACGCCACCTCAGATCCCTTTAAACACAGAGGCGGGAGAGAGAGGCTGCTAGTCTGAGTAGGATTAACCCTCCAACGAGCCAATGACACACACGTACGCGCACCCACACAGTCTTAGAACACAGCCAAATGAGAGCAACAACTGAAAACAATAAGTGGTACGACCATATGCCACACCCCAAACATTTTGCACTGTACCCAAGACAGCCACATTTTCCTATGACTCACCTAACATACAAGACCAATGTTTCTGATCAAACCAGTCTACAGTGTTTCCTCTAGGATTTTTCAGCAGTGGTGGAAAAGTTAGAGTGGTCAATGGCGCAGTTTTAAAGGCCCCCCTTTTGGCCGCAGAGACAATATTTTACAGTTTTAAAGCTAGTTTCTGCAATTCTACACATTTTGCCATGGGGCTCCATTATGTTTTCTAAATACTTTATATCTGCTTTTAGTCATTTAAGACCACACGGAAAACATTTTACCATCCCTAAAATTACAGTGCATTCGGAAAGTATTCAGACCCCTTGACTTATTCTACATTTTGTTACGTTACAGCCTTATTCTAAAATTGATTAAATAAAAAAACATTCCCTCAATCTACACACAATACCCCATAAAGCGAAAACAGGTTTAGACAAGGCACACACCAGTCTTTATAAGGAACCACAGTTCACAGTGCATGTCAGAGCAAAACCCAAGCCATCAGGTTCAAGGAATTGGCCATAAAGCTCAGAGATAGGATTGTGTCAAGGCACAGATCTGGGGAAGGGTACCAAAACATTTCTGCAGCATTGAAGGTTCCCAAGAACACAGTGGCCTCCATCATTCTTAAATGGAAGTTTGGAAACGCCAAGACTCTTCCTAGAGCTGCCAGACGGAAGCAACTCCTCAGTAAAGGAACATGACAGTCTGCTTGGAGTTTGCCAAAAGGCACCTAAAAGGACTCAGACCATGAGAAACATGATTCTCTAGTCTGATGAAACCAAGATTAAACTCTTTGGCCTGAATGCCAAGTGTCACATCTGGAGAAAACCTGGCACCATCCCTATGGTGAAGCATGGTGGTGGCATCATCCGAACCTTGATGAAAACCTGCTCCAGAGCACTCAGGACCTCAGGCTGGGGTGAAGGTTCACCTTCTAACAGGACAACGACCCTAAGCACACAGTCAAGACAACGCAGGAGTGGCTTCGCGACAAGCCTCTGAATGCCCTTGAGTGGCCCAGCCAGAGCCCGGACTTGAACCTGATCGAACATCTCTGCAAACCTAAAAATATCTGTGCAGCGACGCTCCCCATCCAACCTGACAGAGCTTGAGATGATCTGCAGAGAAGAATGGGAGAAACTCCCCAAATACAGGTGTGCCAAGCTTGTAGCGTCCTACCAAAGAAGACTTGAGGCTGTAATCACTGCCAAAGGTGCTTCAATAAAGTAATGAGTAAAGGGTCTAAATACTTAAGTAAATGTGATTTCATTTTTTATATACATTTGCAAAAATTTCAAACCATCTGTTTTTGCTTTGTCATTATGGGGTATTGTGTGTAGATTGATGAGGGAAAAAAACTATTGAATCCATTTTAGAATAAGGCTGTAATGTAAGAAAATGTGGAAATAGTCAAGAGCTCTGAATACCCTGTATTTTCAATAACAATATTTAATACAATTCTTCCATGACCCAAAGGGAATAAACTGCTACCCACCAGTGGGTCCTAACCCACCAAGGTGGAAACACTGCGGACGCAAGAAAGGATATGATTGGGCGGCAGGAAGTTCCAGCTAAGGACCTGATTGGCCAGGGCCAGGTATCTCTGGAACACAGAGGACATCTGAGCGTTGAGGTTCTCTCTGCGACTGAACTCCTGCAGCACCTCCATGGTCAATACGAAGATCTGACGCAGGTTGTCCTCCTGAACGTGAACACACATCAGAACAAAAACACACGCACAAAAGGTGTCAACACAAACACACACTACTACCAAGCCAGAGAGAGCATAGCATTCAGTTAGAGGGACAGAGGAGAAAGGAGGAAAAAGGAGCAGGAGGAACAGAAGTCTGACCTGAAAGATGCGCTTGCAGCTGCCGTGGAACTCCATGTTGAGGCCGATATTACTGGTCTTACTGGAGCTGGAGAACTCACTGATGAGGGCCGTCAGGATGGAGCAGGCCAGTGTCTGCTGCAGGGGCACACACACAGGTCTGATGTCATATGTCACATTGAGGGTAGCTGACAGAGGACAGCAGCCGGCTTACTAAAGAGGAGACATCTAAATAGACCCAAGCCATGAAACCCTCCCTGGCCTCCTGAAGAATGACTGCCATCTAGTGGAGACAGTTATACTACTGGGAGAGCTCATATCAGGTTGGTGAGGCCAGAAATCTCAAAGGAACAGTGGGTACCGCATGGGCATTTAACTCCCCTGTTTTGGGGACCTGCATGGTTCTGGTACCGGCTCCGACCAACATTTTAGCTTATAAATCAACCTGTGTGAAGCAGAATGTGAAATCTGACATCCTTTTAAGCTGGGATGTCCCTCCTACCATTTCATTCGCTCTTCCGACTGTCCAACTCCTGGCTGAACCCTACGTCACAGCCCCTAACATCATAATGCAGCAGGACTGAGTGGTTTCGTCACTGTGGCACATTCAGAGATATTTTAGATTACTAGCTATAAATCATTCATAGATTTTAAACAAAAACATTGTCATAAATGGACAATATTAATATAAGATGAAAGGTGAGTTCCTAACAAGTTCAGGAAGACACGCTAGAGTTCTGTGAGACATTCACAGAAATGGGGGCAGACGTTTTGATCAAGAAAGACCTTAAGAAAATATGCAAATGTTTTAACACTAAACATACAAATATGTATTTTACAGTTATAAGGAAGGTGAAATCTTATAGTTAGTTGTTTTATAATTTGATTATAGTACTTTTTAGAAAGCCTATAATTAATTTCAAGCCTTATTTCATACAGCTGTGTTGAATAGAAAATACAGTTCGGAAAGTACTGACCCCTTGACTTTACCCACATTTTGTTAAGTTACATCCTTATTCTAAAATGGATCAAATAAAATCCTCAATCTACACACAATAACCCATAATGACAAAGTGAAAAAAGGTTTTAACCTCTCTTGGGTACGTGAGACGTTAGCGTCCCACCTCTTCAACAGCCAGTGAAATTGCTGGGCGCCAAATTCAAATACATAAATACTCATTATAAAAATTCAGAAAACAAAACATATTTTACATAGGTTTAAAGATGAATTTCTTGTGAATCCAACCACAGTGTCAGATTTAAAAAATACTTTACGCCGAAAGCATACCTTACAATTATTTGCAAACAGTAACCAGCCAAGAAGAACAGTTACACAAGTCAGAAATAAAGATAAGATTAATCCCTTACCTTTGACGATCTTCATATGGTTGCACTCAGCAGACATTCATTTACTCAATAAATGTTCCTTTTGTTCGATAAAGTCTCTTTATATCCAAAAACCTCAGTTTTGGTTGCGCGTTTTCTTCAGTAATCCACAGGCTCAAACGCAGTCGAGCCAGGAAGACAAAAAAATCCAAATTGTATCCGTAAAGTTCGTAGAAACATGTCAAACGATGTTTATATTCAAACCTCAGGTTGTTTTTAGCCTAAATAATCGATAATATTTCAACCGGACAATAACGTCATCAATTTAAAAGGTAAACAAGAAACGCACTCTCTCCGTCTCGCGCATGAAAAAGCTCTGACACTTTAGGGTCCACTCATTCAGACTGCTCTTACTTCCAAATTTTTCAGAATACAAGCCTAAAACAATTTCTAAAGACTGTTGACATCTAGTGGGAGGCATAGAGACTGCAATTTGAGTCCTAAGTCAATGGGTACTGTAATGGCACTGAATAGAAAAATACAAAACAAAAACAAAACTTCCTGAAGGAATTTTTCTCCGGTTTTCGCCTGCCAAATCAGTTCTGTTATACTCACAGACACTATTTTAACAGTTTTGAAAACGTTAGAGTGTTTTCTATCCAAATCTACCAGTTATATGCATATCATATCCTCTGGGCCCGAGAAGCAGACAGTTTAATTTGGGCATGCATTTCATCCAAAATTCCGAATGCTGCCCCCTACCCTAGAGAAGTTAAGACATTCAAAATAAAAAACAAATACCTTATTTACATAAGTATTCAGACCCTTTGCTATGAGACTTGAAATTGAGCTCAGGTGCATCCTATTTCCATGGATCATCCTTGAGATGTTTCTACAACTTGGAGTCCACCTGTGGTCAATTCAATTGATTGTACATGATTTGAAAATGTACATACTTGTCTATATAAGGTCCCACAGTTGACAGTGCATGTCAGAGCAAAAACCAAGCCACGAGGTTGAAGGAATTGTCTGTAGAGACCTGAGACAGGATTGTGTCGTAGCATAGATCTGTGGAAACGTACCAAAAAACATCTGCAGCATTGAGGGTCCCCAAGAACACAGTGGCCTCAATCATTCTTAAATGGAAGAAGTTTGGAAACACCAAGACTCTTCCTAGAGCTACCCACCCAGCCAAACTGAGTATTGTGGGAGAAGGGCCTTGGTCAGGGAGGTGAACAATAAACTGATGGTCACTCTGACAGAGCTCCAGAATTCCTCTGTGGAGATAGGATAACCTTCCAAAAGGACAACCATCTCTGCAGCACTCCACCAATCAGGCCTTTATGGTAGAGTGGCCAGACGGAAGTGACTCCTCAGTAAAGGAACATGACAGGCCGCTTGGAGTTTGCCAAAAGGCAAAAAGACTCTCAGACCATGAGAAACAAGGTTATCTGGTCTGATGAAACCAAGACTGAAGTATTTTGCCTGAATACCAAGCATCACGTCTAGAGGAAACCTGGCACCATCCCTACGGTGAAGCATGGTGGTGGCAGCATCATGCTATGGCAATGTTTTTCAGCGACAGAGACTGAGAGACTAGTCAGGATCGAGGGAAAGAAGAACAGAGCAAAGTACAGAGAGAACCTTGATGAAAACCTGCTACAGAGCGCTCAGGATCTCAGACTGGGGTGAAAGTTCACCTTCCAACAGGACAATGACCCTAAGCACACAGCCAAGACAATGCACGAGTGACTTCGGAACAAGTCTCTGAATATCCTTGAGTGGACCAGCCAGAGCCCAGACTTGAACCTGATCGAAAATCCCTGGAGACGTGAAAATAGCTGTGCAGCGACACTCCCCATCCAACCTGACAGAGCTTAAGAGGATCTGTAGAGAAGAATGGGAGAAAGTCCCCATATACAGGAGTGCCAAGCTTGTAGCGTCATACCTAAGAAGACTCATTGCTGTAATCGCTGCCAAAGGTGCTTGAATATAGTACTGAGTAAAGAGTCTGAATACTTATGTAAATGTATTATTTCAGTTGTTTTATTTTTAATACATTTGCAAAAAATATCTAAAAACCTTTTTTTGCTTTGTCATTATGGGGCATTGTGTGTAGATTGATGAGCAAAAAAACCCAACTGAATCAACTGTAGAATAAGGCTGTAATGTAGTAAAATGTGGAAAAAGTCAAGGTGTAAATACTTTCCGAAGGCACTGTACATCATAAAATATTTGTACTGTGTACTTGAGCTTGTGTCCTCAAAAGTGACTACTCTTCAGCAATGTATAGATATTTTTACCAGAAAGGTGAGATTTTAAACCTTTTTTTTTTACTAGTTATTGTTTATGGCCCTCTTGTGATAAATAATTACTTTTGGGGATAATGTAGATTACATAGATTTTCAATTATATTTAGTTATATTTAACTGGTTTTAAAGCCAGAAGCAAAGTGAACATCTGTGGGATTTTAGGGAGTGGACTCTTTTCCCGTATCACTAACGAGTGTACTCCTTTCACATCTTTGATAATTATGACATTCTGATGTTTTTTCCATTAATTTATCATTTTCCCAATCACATCGGATCTTTTCACATCAGATCTTTTTCAGAGTGGACTTGTTGATCTGAAAAAAGATCAGAATTGGGCTGCGGAGTCAAGTAGGCTGCGTTTACCTAGGAAGCCCAATTCTTTTGACCAATAAGATCAGCTCTGAAAAATATATTACATGAAAAGATGGGATGTAATTGGTTAACATAACATTTAGTGAGAAAAATATGAGAATTTGGCTGCCTGTGTAAACACTGCTTTATACATGTGTCTCGTGTCTGTGATAAGTGTAAGAATTAGACCGGTGTTTCTTACCACTGTGGGGTTGCCGCTGCTGATGAGCTGGCTGACTTCGTGGAAGATACCTTTACAGTTAATGGACTTGTCCAGAGAGCCTCTCTTCACTATGACCGCTACAGCCAGCAGGATCTGCTCCCGGACATACTTCTGTAGACTGGGGGGGGGAGAGAGGAGAGACATATTTTTAAACTGCATTACAGGCCTGCATGAAGTGAGATTGATAGATCCTTGAGAATCTAATTCATGCTGCCGCTACACACACGCCTACTTGGGTCTCTGTAAAACGTAGGTGAGGAGGAATGTCCGTAGCGATTCGATGCTGGCCTTCTCCAGCAGGATCCACTCCCGTACCACCGCCTCCATGACGGCCGTGGCTGCCTGGAACAGCACATAGTCCACCTTACTGGTCTCTGTGGAGGGTGACAGATGCACATTAATCACAGAGTAGCGTTAAGATTTCCCTTCACTGGAACTCAGGGGCCTAGCCCAAACCCAGAACATTATTCCTCCTCCACCAAACTTTACAGTTGGCACTATGCTTTGGGGCAGGTAGCGTTCTCCTGGCATCCACCACACTCAGATTTGTCTGTCGGACTTGCCAGATGGTGAAGTGTGATTCATCACACCAGAGAACGCATTTCCACTGCTCCAGAGTCCATGGGCGGAGAGCTTTACACCACTCCAGCCCAGTCGACGCTTGGCATTCATTGCAAATGGCGATCTTAGGCTTGTGTGCAGCTGTCCGATTATGGAAACCCATTTCAGGAAGCTCCTGACGAACAGTTATTGTGCTGACGTTGCTTCCAGAGGTAGTTTAAAACTCGGTAGTGAGTGTTGCAAACGAGGAGAGGCAAATTTTACTTGCTACGCTCTTCAGCACTTGGCGTCCCGTTTTGTGAGCTTGTGTGGCCTACCACTTTGCGGCTGAGACATTGTTACTCATAGATATTTCCACCTCACAATAACAGCACTTACAGGGCATACATTTTATGAACTGACTTGTTGGAAAGGTGGCATCCTATGACAAGTCACTGAGCTCTTCAGTAAGGCCATTCTACTGCCAATGTTTGTCTATGGAGATTGCATGGCTGTGTGCTCGATTTTATACACCTGTCAGCAATGGGTGTGGCTGAAATAGCCGAATCCACTAATGTGTGTCCACATACTTTTGTGTATATATAGTGTATTTCCATCCATTAATAGGCTAAAACGCATTATTTCGCAATGGGATTTTTTTCTTTCTTCTCCCAGACAATTGGTCGGCGCCAATTTGAATTAAATCGGCCAAACGCTGGCTAAAGGAAACACTGTTATGGGCACACCTGCACACAAACAGTATCATATATCACCCTCACAAACTTTTACAGATGCACAATTGAGAGTAGAGGTCGACCAATTATGATTTTTCAACGCCGATACTGATGATTGGAGGACCAAAAAAAGCCGATACCGATTAATCGTCCGATTTACACACACACACACACACACACACACACATACATACATACATACATACATACATACATACATATATTTATTTGTAATAATGACAATTACAACAATACTGAATGAACACTTATTTTAACTTAACTTCACTAGGGAGGGGGCAGCATTCGGAATTTTGGATGAAAAGCGTGCCCAAATTAAACTGCCTGTTACTCAGGCCCAGAAGATAGGATATGCATATAATTAGTACATTTGGATAGAAAACACTCTAAAGTTTCCAAAACTGTTAAAATAATGTTTGTAAGTATAACAGAACTGATATGGCAGGCGAAAACCCGAGGAAAATCCAACCAGGAAGTACTATTATTTTGAAAGTCTGTTTTCCCATTGAAAGCATAACCACCATACAAAGACTTAAGACCCAGTTGACGAGCCCTGTGGCTTCCTCTACATGTGGCCAGTCTTTAGGCATTGTTTCAGGCTTTTACATTGAAAAATGAGGGAGATACAGCACTTTCAATCAGTGGCCAGTGGAAATTTCCATTCATCAGCCATGCGCCTGATCGGGAACGCGCCTTTCTTATTTCTCCTTTCCTATTGACGAAGCTTTTGTCTGGTTGAAATATTATTGATTATTTATGACAAAAACAACCGGAGGATTGATTTTAAACATTGTTTGGCATGTTTCTACTAACTTTTATTGTACTTTTGAAAAACTTTGTCTGGACTTAGTGAACGCGCCTTAAGCATTCGGATTACTGGACACAACACGTGAACAAAAAGGACGTTTTTGGTCATAAAGAGAGGGACATTATCGAACAAAACGAACATTTGTCTAACATGCAGACCTGGGAGTGCCACCAGATGAAGATCAAAGGTAAGTGATTCATTTTAATGCTATTTCTGACTTTTGTGACACTCTCCTTGGCTGGAAAATTGCTGTATGGGTTTCTTTGGCTAGGTGCTGACCTAACATAATGGCAAAGTGTGCTTTCTCCATAAAGCGTTTTTGAAATCTGACACAGCGGTTGCATTAAGGAGAAGTTTATCTTTATTCATATGTTTAACACTTGTATCGTTTATGATGAGTATTTCTGTAATTTGATGTGGCTCTCTGCACTTTCACCGGATGTTTGTTTGAGACAATGCATTTCTGAACTTAACGCGCCAATGTAAACTGAGATTTTTGGATATAAATATGAACTTTATCGAACAAAACATACATGTATTGTGTAACATGACGTCCTATGAGTGCCATCTGATGAAGATCAAAGGTTAGTGATTAATTGAATCGCTATTTCGGACGTGTGAGCCCTTTCCTTGGCTGGAAAATGGCTGTATGGTTTTCTGTGACTAGGTGCTGACCTAACATAATCACATGGTGTGCTTTCGCAGTAAAGCCTTTTTGAAATCGGACACTGTGGTTGTGATTTACAAGAAGTTTATATTTAAAATGGTGGATAATACTTGTATGTTTGAGGAATTTTAATTATGGGGTTTCTGTTCTGAATTTGGCGCCCTGCAATTTCACTGGCTGTTGTCGATGTGGGACGCTAGCGTAATTTTTGTTTTGTTTGTAATAATGACAATTACAACAATACTGAATGAACACTTTTATTTTAACTTAATATAATACATCAATAAAATCAATTTAGTCTCAAATAAATAATGAAACATGTTCAATTTGGTTTAAATAATGCAAAAACAAAGTGTTGGAGAAGAAAGCGGGTGGCATCCATAAGTCTAAATATTGCTGTTACATTGCACAACCTTCAATGTTATGTCATAGTTATGTACAATTCTGGCAAATTAGTTGAGCCAGGCGGCCCAAACTGTTGCATATACCCTGACTCTGCGTGCAATGAACGCAAGAGAAGTGACACAATTTCCCTAGTTTAATATTGCCTGCTAACATGAATTTATTTTAACTAAATATGCAGGTTTAAAAATATATACTTCTGTGTGTTGATTTTAAGAAAGGCATTGATGTTTATGGTTAGGTACGTTCGTGCAACGATTGTGCTTTTTCGCAAATGTGCTTTTGTTAAATCATCCCCCGTTTGGCGAAGTTGGCTGTCTTTGTTAGGAAGAAATGGTCTTCACACAGTTCGCAATGAGCCAGGCGGCCCAAACTGCTGCATATACCCTGACTCTGTTGCACAGAACGCAAGAGAAGTGACACAATTTCCCTAATTAAAATAAATTAATATTAGCAGGCAATATTAACTAAATATGCAGGTTTAAAAATATATACTTGTGTATTGATTTTAAGAAAGGCATTTATGTTTATGGTTAGGTACACTTTGGTGCAACAAGAGTGCTTTTATTATTACAAATGCGCTTGTTAAATCACCCGTTTGGCGAAGTAGGCTATGATTCAATGATAAATTAACATTCACCGTGTCGATTATATGCAACGCAGGACAAGCTAGATAAACTTGTAATATCATCAACCATGTGTAGTTAACTAGTGATTATGTTAAGATTGATTGTTTTTTATAAGATAAGTTTAATGCTAGCTAGCACCTTACCTTGGCTCCTTGCTGCACTCACATAACAGGTAGTCACAGCCTGCCACGCAGTCTACTCGTGGAGTGCAATGTAATCGGCCATAATCGGTGTCCCAAAATGCCGATTACCGATTGCTATGAAAACTTGAAATCGGCCCTAATTAAATCAGCCATTCCGATTAATCGGTTGACCTCTAATTGAGAACATCCTGTCGAGCTGTATCACCGCCTGGTACAGCAACTGCACAGCCCTCAACCGCAAGGCTCTCCAGAGGGTGGTGCGGTCTGCACAATGCATCACCAGGGGCAAACTACCTGCCCTCCAGGAGACCTACAGCACCCGATGTCACAGGAAGGCCAAAAATATCATCAAGGACAACAAATCACCCGAGCCAATGCCTGTTAACCCCGCTACCATCCAGGAGACGAGGTCAGTACAGGTGCATCAAAGCTGGGACCGAGAGACTGAAAAACAGCTTATATCTCAAGGCCTTCAGACTGTTAAACAGCCATCACTAACACAGATAGGCTGCTTCCTACATACAGATCAAATCATAAGCAACTTTAATAAATGGATCACTAGGCACTTAAAAAAATGCCACTTTAATAATGTTTACATATCTTACATTACTCATGTCATATGTATATACTGTATTTATACCATCTTTTGCATCTTGCCTACGCCGTTCGGCCATCGCTCATCCATATATTTATATGTACATATTCTTATTCCATCCCTTTACATTTGTGTATATTAGGTAGTTGTTGTGAATTTGTTAGATTACTTGTTAGATATTACTGCACTGTCGGAACTAGAAGCACAAGCATTTCGCTACACTCGCATTAACATCTGCTAACCATGTGTATGTGACCAATAACATTTGATTTGATTAAGGCCTAACACACACAAACAAACATAATTGAGGAGTGTTTTGAAACTTTTTTGTTAGAGGGACACTTACCTAATATGTGCTTGCAGACAGCGAAGGGTGATTTGGACTTCCGGAAGGAGAGGAATACGTGTTCTGCGTGCTGCCTCTGTTCTGTATTGACCATGGATGGCGGTGCCTAAACACACACACCATTTGCGTACAGTCAATTACACCAAATCTCAACTAAGTAAAGTCACACACACACACCTTAAAAGACCCCCAAAATATACACAACTAAACACACATACGCGGTAAGCCAAGGAGTATGGCTAGAATGGGTCTCGGCAGGAAAATCCCAATCCAGGTCTAATTGCAGTAAAATAAGCTCTCTGACTCACGTCACGGTGGCCAGGAATGAGGCGAGAAAGACCATTTTTTCTCTCCTGACCACAGGCACGACAGGGGCTTCCTTCCCATGCCCACCCCTTCCCCTGAACATACTACACACGTCACACACATTTAGGATCTATTGGACCAGAATCTGTTAACTAGCTAACCTCTTATTCAACACAATTACATAATTATGTGGCTAAAACAATAGCAAGGATAGAATAAACTCAAACATGAAGAATGTTATTCGAAGTAACTGGCACGAGCTCCCCAGAGTACTTCAATCACCAAGCATGGTGCTTAATCAAGTATGTGATCGATAACTTTTAGCCAACTAACGTTACTGTACTAGCAAGCCAACCCTTCCTGATGGTTAAGCTAAGCGTTTGCAATATATGACTTTTCCTTTACTAAAAGCTGTGCTTTGTGATATATTCGGGTAATTGAGACAGTGCCCTCCTTGACTGTTGCATAATGTTGGTGACAAATAGACGGTAAAGTCAGTCAGTAGCTAGCTAGCTAACGTTAGGTGGAACATGGTGAATCAACAGCGTGTCTAACGACGTGGGCTGCAATGGGGATGTTCACCGAACTGTCTAGTGTTGAAGAAATACAACTTGAGTATTGAATCAAACTAACTAGCTAAACAAGTGTGTGGTTCCCTGTAAACATGAGTGTTCTACTAGTGAAGTAAAAAAAAAAAACATCGTCACAACAGACACTGTCACACATAGCTAGCGGCTTTTGGGGATGATGGCTATGCTAGATTTTTGCAGGATGGAGACAGCACTGCGCCACGCATCAGTATCCTTCTCCGATAAAAAACTGTGCCCACTAAATCGCTCGCCGTCACATAACGCTCAATAAAACCAAGAACCAAACACATACCAAAAAACTTTTAAAAATAGATTATATTTCTCACCATTAAAACTTTGGCAGCGCTTTCCAGCTGTGAAATCACTTCTGGTGCACCAACCGCCGCCATCATTGTCTCTCTTCAATGACGCGCCATGCGCTGAATTGTGGGATTAGGGGTACTCTGGCCAATTTGAAAGTAGAGACTTTTTGCAGGGAATTTCAGAACAGCGCGTGGCTCTATGGACGATATGTAATAAAAAATATAAAAATATAAATATATAAATATAAAAATAAAATATTGAACATAAGGGCTTCATTTTTACAAGCCAAGACGCTTGCAAACGTCATATGTTGTGATACCTGAATGTTTATAGATGATTCCTACCACCAGGAGAGCGCACCAAAAAAGTCACAAAATCATTTGAATCCTTTTGTCAAAATGGCTTTTTGAAAGATTTGCACTCAAGTGGGCCTTTCTGGAAAGTCTTTTTTATAATATTGATAAAGTTGGTCATTATTACTACTAAAATAAACCCCCATTATGCCTATTTATTAAGAATTTCTAAATGACATATTACCAGAGATCTATGTTATTACCTTTACCTTATCATAACCCCCCAGAGGACTTATTCTGTTCATAATGTTATGGTTGTCATAGCATAGGACACAAATTATACCTATTAAAAAAAGTGATGTTGCTCTCATGAAATGTAAATCCTTGCCCCACTAGCCTATCATAGAAAATATGTTGTTTTACATGTGATTTTATAGCTTCAAATTATGATGTAAATGACTTTAAAGAGATATGTCAGTTCTGAAAAAATATGCAGCCACATTTCTTAGAACTACGTGACAGCTAAAAGCCTACCAGTTATGTCTAAATGGTGTGTGAGTGTCCTTCAAATCTGAGCCCACAATATCATCTGTTGTCATTTGATTTCATCTGTTGTATGTTGCACTTCTGATTGTTCTATCTCATTGTTTCCTTCTGTAAGATAAATATTTGACACTTCATGGTAGGGTTAACATATTTATTTTTGAAAATGTCATCAATTCGGACATAATTATTGGTGACGTGATAACTAGTTCTTCCTGAATACATACAATGCCTGTGCTGTGTAGGATAGATTGTGTGCTGGACTTCCTCCACTGGTAAAAAGTTTATCAGAATCTACATGTTCATCCATCTACCACACATAAACCTCTTTCAACCAAGATGAATAACCTGCATAGATTTAAGTTGTAATCAACCCCCATTTGAATATTTGACTGTATTGCTCATCTTACCAATGATTAAATGGAACCCATGTTTCAGTTCACGTGTGCATCAAAAAATCTTCTTCAAACTTTTTAACACCTTCAGAGAGGTAGCCCACACAGTGAAATGACAGACTTGAGAAAAATTACAATTTATGTCAAAACACCTTCTAAGTGTGTCTTGTTGCATTTCAATAGAATACTGAATAAAAAGATGTCCAGGTCTATATTTGAACACCCTTGTCCTTATACTGCTTTCTAAATAAATATTATGGTAAGACAAAAATGTATGTCACATGCTATGTCTCCTTCTGATGGAAATTAACAGTTTAATTGGCATCTGAATTCATTAATGTTATGAAAATGATCTTGTATCAGTACCGTTGAAAATCAGGCTAAATAATATTGGGTACGGCCAGAATGCTGATATTGGTATAGCTCACTGTATACAATTTCAAACTCTCAGGGGACAATCTTCTAATTATCCAAAGCAAAGCAACCCACAAATATCCACAATGCCCAAAACAACCACCCAAAACAACACTAGCTACCCAAAACAACACAACTACCCCCAAAATACCCCAAACTACCCCACAATGAACAACTACCCAAAACAGCTACCTCAAACCTACCAAAAACAACGCATAACTACCCACAATGCCCAAAACAACCCCACAATTACCACCCAAAACAACACGACTACCCCCAAAATACCCCAAACTACCCCACAATGGACAACTACCCAAAATAGCTACCTCAAACCTACCAAAAACAACCCACAATGCCCAAAACGACCCTACAAACTAGTCTGGCTGGCACCAAACTCGAAGTCTTGATGTTGTAGGCACAAAGTGTGGATAATGAAGGGGGATTTTTAACAGATTGGTTGTCCTATGTGTCTTTCTCACTAAAACACCCACATGGACAGCCACACACCGCCCCCTACCAACACAACTGTTGGATTTTTAAATCCAAAGGACAGGTCAAACCCCCTGGGAAAAAAGAGGAGAACCAAACAAAGCTCAAGCAACTTTTGTGTGAATATTGCACCAAGAACGGATTCTTGTCCAGACCAATGTTTCACAGCTCTCCCTCGCTGTGTACCATGTGAGTCGTGTCAGCCAGGCTACTACAAAACCCCAAACTCTTCACTTTAAAGGTACGGGGTTAAGGTCTGACTACAACCTACTCTGAATATTGTCCTCTTTTCTTTGGCACATATGGCCTGTTGATCTTGCTGATGTGTGGGACCTGTCAGATTCTGCAGGAACTGCAGAACTAGTCCTAGTTTCCCTATGTCCACAGCTAGTACAAACAGCACTGAACTATTTTGTTCATAGAAGCATTACAATGCTTAACATGCACTCAGCAGTTTAAAGAAGACTGTGATTAAAAGAAGAGTCCTGTGGACATTGTGATGTTGCACTGTATTAATCATGATCATGTATTTTGCAATAACTATTCTTTGCACTGTATTTATCATGTGCTATAACATATAAACCAATAGCTTCTGTTACAGTTGAAGTCGGAAGTTTACATTTACCTTAGCCAAATACATTTAAACTCAGTTATTCACAATTCATGACATTTAATCAGAGTAAAAATTCCCTGTCTAAGATCATTTAGGATCACCACTTTATTTTAAGTATGTGAAATGTCTGAATAATAGTAGAGAGAATTATTTATTTCAGCTTTTATTTCTTTCATCACATTCCCAATGGGTCAAAAGTGTACATACACTCTATTAGTATTTGGTAGCATTACAGTGCAAAGAATACAGTGCAAAGAATAGTTATTGCAAAATACATGATCATGATTAATACAGTGCAACATCACAATGTCCACAGGACTCTTCTTTTAATCACAGTCTTTAAACTGCTGAGTGCATGTTAAGCATTGTAATTCTTCTATGAACAAAATAGTTCAGAGTGCTGTTCAGATTGCCTTTAAATTGTTGAACTTGGGTCAAACGTTTCGGCTAGCCTTCCACAAGCTTCCCACAATAAGTTGGGTGAATTTTGGCCCATTCCTCCTGACAGAGCTGGTGTAACTGAGTCAGGTTTGTAGACCTCCTTGCTTGCACACGCTTTTTCAGTTCTGCCCACAACTGTTCTATAGGATTGAGGTCAGGGCTTTGTGATGGCCACTCCAATACCTTGACTTTGTTGTCCTTAGGCCATTTTGCCACAATTTTGGAAGTATGCTTGGGGTCATTGTCCATTTGGAAGACCCATTTGCGACCAAGCTTTAACTTCCTGACTGATGTCTTGAGATGTTGCTTCAATATATCCAGATAATTTTCCGCCCTTATGATGCCATCTATGAAGCCATGACATAATTTTCTGGAATTTTCCAAGCTATTTAAAGGTACATTCAACTTAGTGTATGTCAACTTCTGACCCATTGGAATTGTGATACAGTGAATTATAAGTGAAATAATCTGTCTGTAAACAATTTTTGGAAAAATTACTTGTGTCATGCAAAAAGTCGATGTCCTAACCGACTTGCCAAAACTATAGTTTGTTAACAAGAAATTTGTGGGGTGGTTGAAAAACTAGTTTTAATGACTCCAACATAAGTGTATGTAAACCTCCGACTTCAACTGTATATACAGTGCATTCAGAAAGTATGCAGAACCCTTCACTTTCTCCACATTGTTGCATTACAGCCTTATTGTAAAATGGATTAAATAGTCCCCCCCCCCTCAACCTACACACAATACCCCTTAATGACAAAGCAAAAACAGGTTTATTAAAAATAAACTGAAATATCACATTTACATAAGTATTCAGACCCTTACTCAGTACTTTGTTGAAGCACCTAAGGTAGCGAATACAGCCTCGAGTCTTCTTGGGTATGATGCTACAAGCTTGGCACACCTGTATTTGGGGAGTTTCTCCCATTCTTCTCTGAAGATGCTCTCAAGCTCTGTCAGGTTCGATGGGGAGCGTTGCCGCACAGCTATTTTCATGTCTCTCCAGAGATGTTAGATCAGATTCAAGTCCGGGCTCTGGCTGGGCCACTCAATTACATTCAGAGACTTGTCCCGAAGTCACTTGTGCATTGTCTTAGCTGTGTGCTTAGGGTCATTGCCCTGTTGGAAGGTAAAGCTTCGCCCCAGTCCGAGGTCATGAGCGCTCTGGATCAAGGATCATCAAGGATCTCTCTGTACTTTGCTCTGTTCATCTTTCCCTCGATCCTGACTAGTCTCCCAGCCCCTGCCGCTGAAAAACATCCCCACAGCATGATGCTGTCACCCCCATGCTTCACGGTTGGGATGGTGTTCTTCGGCTTGCAAGCCTCCCGTTTCCTCCAAACATAACAATGGTCATTATGGCCAAACAGTTCTATTTTTGTTTCATCAGAACAGAGGATATTTCTCCAAAAAGTACGATCTTTGTCCCCATGTGCAGTTGCAAACCATAGTCTGGCTTTTTTATGGCGGTTTTGAAGCAGTTGCTTCTTCCTTGCTGAGCGGCCTTTCAGGTTATGTCGATAGGACTCGTTTTACTGTGTATATAGATACTTTTGTGACCGTTTCCTCCAGCATCTTCACAAGGTCATTTGCTGTTGTTCTGGGATTGATTTGCACTTTTCGCACCAGAGTACGTTCATCTCCAGGAGACAGAACGTGTCTCCTTCCTGAGCGGTATGACAGCTGCATGGTCCCATGGTGTTTATACTTGCGTACTATTGTTTGTACAGATGAACGTGGTACCTTCAAGCTTTTGGAAATTGCTCCCAAGGATGAACCAGACTTGTGGAGGTCTACAATATTTTTTCTAGGTTTTGGCTGATTTCTTTTGATTTTTCCATGATGTAAAGCAAAGAGGCACTGAGTTTGAAGGTAGGCCTTGAAATACATCCACAGGTACACCTCCAATTGACTCAATGATGTCAATTAGCCTATCAGAAGGTCTAAAGCCAAGACATAATTTTCTGGAATTTTCCAAGCTATTTAAAGGCACAGTCAACTTAGTGTATGCCAACCTCTGACCCATTGGAATTGTGATACAGTGTGTCATGTCATGTAAGCTCTGTCAGGTTCGATGGGGAGCGTTGCTGCACAGCTATTTTCATGTCTCTCCAGAGATGTTAGATCGGATTCAAGTCCGGGCTCTGGCTGGGCCACTCAATTACATTCAGAGACTTGTCCCGAAGTCACTTGTACATTGTCTTGGCTGTGTGCTTAGGGTCATTGCCCTGTTGGAAGGTAGCCAGCTCTAGGAAGAGTATTGGTGGTTCCAAACTTCTTCCATTCTTCAATGCTGCAGGATATTTTTGGTACCCTTCCCAAGATCTGTGCCTCGACACAATCCTGTCTCGGAGCTCTACGGACAATTCCTTCGAGCTCGTGGCTTGGTTTTTGCTCTGACATGCACTGTCAACTGTGGGACCTTATATAGACAGGTATGTGCCTTTACAAATAATGTCCAATCAATTGAATTTATCACAGGTGGACTCCAATCAAGTTGTAGAAAAATCTCCAGTATGATCAATGGAATCAGGATGCACCTGAGCTCAATTTCGATTCTCATAGCAAAAGGTCTGAATACTTATGTAAATAAGGTATAATTTCTTAACATTTCTTAACATTTGCAAACATTTCTACAGCCTGATTTCGCTTTGTCATCATGGGGTAATGTGTGACATTTTTAATTAATCCATTTTAGAATAAAGGCTGTAATGTAACAAAATTTGGAAAAAGTGAAAGGGTCTGAATATTTTCCAAATGTACTGTAGCTCTCTGTTTGTGGGTGTCATCTGTCATGTCTGTGAATGATGATGATGTAATGTTGTCTAAACTCAGTGCCCTTCAATGCCAGGCAAGTTCCTGTTGAAGTCCAAATAAATTAACTGAATTGATCACATCAGACAAGAATTCTCAATTTTCTGCTAAAATTGGTTAAGTCTAATATTCAAATCCAACAAGAGTCAATCATATTATTCATCCAGACATAACATGGTTTGAGGCTTTGAAATTACAACAAGTCAAAGCTGGTTAATTTAAATTTATACATATATTTTACACGTGAGGACAGTGAAAGCATTTTTTCAAATCCTCAATTCATACATATGTAAAAAAAGGTGATATGCTGTCCAAATTATATTGTCTATAATATTGTAGACAAAGAGGTTTGAACATTAGCTCAGAGGAAATGAAAAAGAATATAGATACAAAAAAATATGTATATCTGTATAAATATATATTCAAGAGTAACAAAATTGTATTATACATTAAGGAGGATCTAAGACATGAGAAACTCCCGAGAGTAAAAATACAAAAAGGTACATAGATAAAAAAGTCCAATCATGAGTCATTACATAAGATCTCAAATCAGTCAAAGATTGTCAGTCATCACTTTCAAAACTCAGATACAGGGAAACCACACGTCATCCACAGCACACCTAATACAAAACACTCATACACACTAGAAAACTGACTCGGTGAGCAGTTTCTTTTTAAAGCTATTTTTCACTGAATAGTTCATCCTGGTGGATTGGCAATCCCACTTGCGCTGACAACGATGATCAAATGAAGTGAATTTGCTGCCCAATCCTGAAGACATGAGGCATATTATAAAAAACATGTCCATTTCAATATTGTCATGCAAGTGAGCAAAAACATTATTGGCACGTTTAAACAATTGTCATTGTTTAAAATATTCCCCTCATATTTTGTCACAAATCTGATCTTTGAGATACATATTGGTGCACTTAGAATGTCTGGGAATTGACATACGGCAGAACTTGCAACTTCTTGACCCTTCCGTCAGTATGCAATCACATTTGGAATACTGTTATTCAGTTGGACAAACAAGACTGCGTCAATGGTTGATTGTCAATAAGCATATGGAGATATTGGAGAAAATAAAGCATTTCCTGCTTTGAGCAGTGCTCCACTGCATAACAACAATTCTGTAACACAAGCATAATATTAATGGTCAAATTAACCTGTGGTCGTTAGGATCAATTAAAATGTACCAATAATAGTCTGTCATTTACCATACTTGTTCTTGTAATACAAAGGAGGCTATTTATTCATATATTTTACACTTTATAACCAATCCTGCCCCGCTTTCCTTTTGTCTCTGAAACGCATCTTTCTCTATCACTGTCTGTCTCTCTCCCTCTTCCGCCCTACTCTCCTACACACAGGGCCAGCCTAGTTGCAGAGAGCAGGAACTGCTGTCGTTATTCTGCACAAACACTGATCATCATCATCCTCATCATCTTGTGGTGGATAGATACGCACCAACATTCATCTAAAAAAGCACACCGTTTGTCAATTTCAAATTCAAACACACTGGCAATCAAACCCACACTTTTCTTTTCACACAAAAAGGAAAGAAGTACGTATACATGAAATAATGATAAAAATGTAAATAATAATATTAATCACAATAATAAGCAGCATTGGGTCATGTCACTATACGGAAAATATAGAAACCAATATACTATATATTTGTACATAGCGTGCTTCAGTATTAAAAGATCAAAAGGATAATTGTAAGTGTTTACAAAACGATATATTGTATTTTCTGTATTGCACATAGTCATACTATTATATGTTTCTGCCATGTCTCCTTACGGACCGAGGAGACTGTGTGGATACTTGGATGTGTTAACTGTATAATACTGTGTGTGTGGAAGTGGTGCACTAGCAGGTTGGACTTTGAAATGTCAATGTGGCTAAAAAGCACGGCATCAGTAATGTCACAGTACATGACAGTCTTAGAGCACGTGTACTGTACGTGTTGTGTTGAGACATGGATAGGCGTGACTGCTTACCAAACATGTATGTAATCACGAGATCCATATCCACAACAAAGCAATGATTCACACTTGTAGTTCACCTTCCTCAGAACTAGCTCAATAAAACAGTCATCATAATAATAACGAGAGGAATTGATTGACTCGAATAACAATGTCATCCATGTATCTGGCAGCTGGCACTTCAACCAAAGGAATTTGTTGTTGTTCCTACGAGTATTTCCCCATCACATCCATTCCCCTGGGTCTGACACTCGAAACAGAATCATTTAGGGGTGGTAAGGGAACAACATAGTGGCTCTCTAACCACAAGATGGCGGCATTCCACATCACCTATTTGGAGAAAAAAATGTGTGTGAAGCTGAAGGTAGGAGACACACAGCTAGTTAACCTTGGGGGAATCTCTAGACTGCCATGTCAGACCCTCTACCTTTGAAAAACATCCAAACAACATTGATAGAAATGCGTAAGATAACCCTGTGGTTTTAGAGGACTTAGGGTGGTTAGCTCCAGAGGACAACCTAATTTCCCCCTCCTAGATTGTGTAGTTCAACCATCCTGCAAAGTGTGCATGTGTATTTTGGTAGCTTATTTTGTCATAGCTGTGTGAGAAGTGTCGTCCAGTCCAACCTAAAGTCCAGCTCAGTGTCCAAAGCACACACTGGTTCTAGTCCCTACGTCTCAGAAAGGAAGAGACAAGCAACCTGTGAAACAGCAAGGGTTTGTGTTTACTTCATGGGGTAAGGTCAACCTGGAAGAAGTGATCTCTGTAAGACCCAGGGTGGAAGGAATGGGATAGAGCACTATGACCACTAGAAACACGCATGGTCACGGTCCGAGCGTCAAACTCTTATCTGAACACTTTTGTAAACCTCCACAGTGCAGTGGAGCCTTTTAGAAGAACTACCTGTTCTGATTAGTCTTTTTTCATAACAGTCCTCTGGCATCATTATCCCATGCCTAGCCCTTGTATAGTTAGTTGTTTCTTGGTCCCAGATCAGGGGTTCTTATTGTAGTCTCTGCTCACGCTGTAGATTCCACACAGTAGTGCTTGAATTGTTGAACAGATGTCAGGCCGTCCTGTTCTCAATATCTCACTCGCTCTCAAGTCTCTCAAAACCGCATGTACAGAGGCACGCACACACACATGAACATACATTCACAGTGGTAGATGGGAGGTTGGCAGACAGGGTCCCAGGTGCTGAGTGTTGATTTGCTGGAGAGAGAGAGCGAGAGAGAGAGAAAGAGAGGGGGGCCGTGGTTTAGAAAGCCAACAGTCTGGGCTCTTCTACACATACACAGGCTCACAGCCCTCCCCCTGCTCTTCCTCCTCCTCCTCTTCCTCCTCAGGGCCCATGCTGCTGGCTCCGCTGTTGCTGGGAGGCCCATGGCTGTGGCTGGTCTCTGGGGGCTTGGGGTAGCGGAAGGGGCAGCCGTTGTCGTCAAAGAACCTGCGGAAGGTGAACTCGTAGAAGGCGTGCTCCGGGTGTTTCCCGTGTGGGGTGCAGAGGGTCTCCCAGGCCCGGGTGCTGTCTCCGCTATCACTCCACGCCCCGGGACCACCTTCCTCCTCCACTGGGTCAAAGTTGGAAGTGTCCATGGGGTGGGCAATTTTGGGCCGGTAGGGGGCGGGCTGGGTGCGCAGGTTGCTGGAGAAGTCCATCTGGTCGAAGAAGGGATGAGTTTTGATCTCGCCGGCGCCGTTGCTCCCAAGACGTTCCTCTGGGGAGCAGCAGAGACGGCCGATGATGTCGACAGCCTCGGGGCTGAGCTTGATCTGCGGGGGCACATGCAGTGTGCTCTCCCAGTTTATCACCTGAAGAGGAAAGGGAAGGGGGAGACCGTGAGGATACAGTATGTTTCAGAGCTGCAATTGAGGAGTGATATGGTATTTCCACATTCAGTAGTTTTACTGAGCCGTGAGCCGACTGACTACTAACCTTAATCTGTGTCTCGGTGGGTGTCGGGGCCAGGAAGGGGGGCTGTCCCACCAGCATCTCAAACAAGATCACTCCCACACTCCACCAGTCACACAGCTGGGTGTACCCTGCAAGGACAACACCACAACCTCTCACTAACAAGATCACAATAGGCTACTTTATTTCATATATCAAACATACAACTACTCCACCATGCCCGGTCTTGCCCTCACCTTTGCGCAACAACACCTCAGGGGCGATGTAGTTGGGCGTGCCCACCAGGGAGTGTGCCAGGCAGCGCTGGTGTTGCCGTGTCGCCCGCTGCTCTAGGGTCTGCAGCCTGTCGCCACAACGACAGTTGGACACGTCATCCCAGAAGTCACTGGGCTCCATGCTGTCCTGTCTGATGTGGCTCCCTGGAGAGGAGAGGATATTACATATCGATCATATCAAGGGGAAGCCATCTATACAAAAGCATCTACGCAGTGAAAGAACTTGTCCTTTGTCTTTCCCCTGCTCACCTTTCTGATAGTACTTGGAGTTGTGCGTCCAGCGGAAGCCAGTGCAGAGGCCAAAGTCGGTCAACTTGATGTGTCCATCCAGGTCGATGAGGATGTTGTCAGGCTTGATGTCGCGGTGGATGAAGCCCATCTTGTGGACACTCTCGATGGCCAGGGTCAGCTCAGCCACGTAGAAGCATGCCAGCGGCTCGGGAAAGATGCCCATGCGGATCAGCAGGCTCATCATGTCTCCCCCGGGGATGTAGTCCATGACGAAGTAGAGGCTGTCACGATCCTGGAACGAGTAGTACAGACGCACCACCCACTCGTTGTCTGCCTCCGCCAGGATGTCACGCTCAGCCTTAGGGTTAGAAAGAATAAGAAAAAACTTTATTGTCCATTCCACACCAAACGCTGAAATGTGCTTTTGGCATCACAATAACATGGAAACATCACCAGGTGCAACGTGTCATCATGATAATTTGCCTTCAGCTTTACCTTGACGTGGGCCACCTGGTTGCGGTTGAGCACGTCCTTCTTGCGCAGCGTTTTCATGGCGTACAGGGCTCCCGTGTCCACCTTGCGGGTCAGGCACACCTCACCGAAGGCCCCGATCCCCAACGTCTTGATCTTGATAAACATGGCCTTGTCCATCTTGGCACGGCGCAGCCGGTTGTAGTTGGACTCCTTCTGGTTAAGCATCTTCCTCATCTGCTCTTGCTCCGCCTCTGATAGGCCAGCCTGGAGGAAGGGGGAGGGGAAGAATAAAAAAGGTTAAGTTGCCTTGGTAAAATACGGTATACATGCCTTACTACGATTATATTATGTTTTATATTTGATGTTTCTAATGTCTCAATCAACTGTGAATGTATGGGAAAAAATTTAATAATGTATTACTTGACTAGTAAACCCCATTTTTTTGTTTGTATGATTTCATAACATTCTATCAAAAGGACTGAACCCCGAGTAATTGTTTTTCTAAATGTTTTGGACAAGCTGTTACAAATAAAGCCATGAACTCATTGACTCCCATTCTAGGCATGTAGGGTCTTCGATGTGTTGTCTACAACACAGGTCCTCAAAACCTTTAGGTCTCTCTCTGTCTCACCTTGGACATCTCCTGCTCTAGCTGGAGCCTGCGGTTCAGTTTCTGCTGGTGTGTCTTCATCACATTCTCCACATGCTGCTCCATGTAGAACTTGAAGGCGAAGGGCGAGTAGCTTTTAATGCGCGACTCCCTCTTCTCCTGATCACGTCCGTTCTTCCTCACCGGCACCGGCGATGTCTGGATCTGCTTCTTGTTTTTCACTGCCTTCTCTCCTTTCCCAGACTTGGTCTTCTCTTTCACCTGGCTCTCCTCTGCCTTTCCTCCTCCTCCTCCACGTGGCATAGAAGGGGTGTTGAGGTCTGGGGCTCCACACATAGCTCCTCCTGGTCCCTCCAGGGGCCCTGCCTCTGAAGCAGCCCCAGACATGTGCAGGGTTTTGGGGTAGGGAGGTGGTGGACAGCGGGTCTCCTGGGCATGCTCCAGAGAGTAGGCCTCTTCAGGCATGTAGACGAGGGGCTCAGATGCTTCCTGAGCAGCCAACCAGCCAGGGTGACATGGCCCCACAGCAGTCTTCGGCTCGGGCCTCATTACTCGGATGCTCTTCACCGGCTGCTGGATGGGGGGCGAAGTCACCGCTGTGATGGTGTTGGGTTGTCCCAGGGACGGGTCCTGCTTGCCGGGAGCTGGGGTGACCAGGGTGGGTCGGACGTTGTTTGGGGGCACTGACCGGTTGTTGAAGGAGTTGGTCCTGCTAGGGACCCGCACCTCTCCCCGGAAGGGCCCCTGAGGCTGGGGCTGCCTGGCTGGAGGGACCCCCTCAGGCCCCTGGGAACCAGCCCAGTGGTGCTGGTGCTGCTCGTACAGGTCCAGGTTAAGGCTGGCTCTAGAGGGTGTGAGCAGGTCAGAGAAATCTGGCCCCATGGCAGCGGCGGCTCCACCGGGTGAGCGGGACATCATGTGGACCTGGTGTGAGGTTGGGCTGGACTGCTGGGGGTGGGGCGGTATGTACATGTTAGGAGGGTACCCTCCTCCGTTCTGGCCCATGGCCCCTTTCCCCTGCATGTTGACGTAGTTGTCGGGTGCCAGCGGTGGCATCTTGTTCTGGAAGGAGGCACTCCTTTGCACGCCGTAGCTTGAGGGCTCCATCATGTGAGGCCGGACGTGGCCATAGTCGTAGTGGGGTCCGGTGACAGGGACTCCTGGTGCCTGGGGCTGAAGCTGCAGGGGCTGGCTGGGGACGCTGTAGCCCATCATGGCCTGCTCCATACTGCCTGGGTAGGCATTCTGCGTGGTGCCTGGGGTGTACATGGGGTTCCCTGGATTGGCTGGAGGGTAGGCTGCCATGGCTGGAGTGTAGGCTCCCATGCTGAGGGGGCGTCCCATGGGGTTACCTATGGCAGGGCCCTGTACCGCGACCGAGGGGGGCATCATGTAGTTCATGACAGGAGGGGCGCCCATGTAGGCGCCCTCTGGCCCATAACCAGCACCCTCATACATCGGCGCCACCATCTGGTGGTAGGAAGGCATGGCGCCCTCACTTGTTCCCTCCAATGGTGGTCTGTGGTCCATTGAGTTTGGAATGCCCCCTTTGCCTGTGGACAGAAATCATAGTGGGGAGTGAGTTCATATCCTTACTGCATTTCAAACTTTATGTGCATATATTTAGAATGTACAGTGCATTCGGAAAGTATTCAGACCCCTTCACTTTTCCCACATTTTGCTACATTACAGCCTTATTCTAAAATGGATTAAATAAAACATTTTTCTCATGAATCTACACACAATAACCCATAATGACAAAGTGAAATCAGGTTTTTAGACCTTTTTGCAAGTGTATTACAAATAAAAACTGGAAATATCTTATTAACATACGTATTCAGACCCTTTGCTATGAGATTCGAAAATGAGCTCAGGTGA
Organism: Salvelinus fontinalis; assembly: GCF_029448725.1. Classification (NCBI taxonomy): domain Eukaryota; kingdom Metazoa; phylum Chordata; class Actinopteri; order Salmoniformes; family Salmonidae; genus Salvelinus; species Salvelinus fontinalis. The sequence continues at coordinate 48,102,292 of NC_074683.1, read as the reverse complement.
GTCCTGTTTTCATTGATCATCCTTGAGATGTTTCTACAACTTGATTGCAGTCCACTTGTGGTAAATTCAATTGATTGGACACGATTTGGAAAGGCACACACCTGTCTAAATAAGATCCCACAGTTGACAGTGCATGTCAGAGCAAAAACCAAGCCATGAGGTCGAAGGAATTTTCCGTAGAGCTCCGAGACAGGATTGTGTTGAAGCACAGATTTTTATTTTTTATTTAACCTTTATTTAAGATCTGGGGTAGGGTACCAAAAAATGTCTGCAGCATTGAAGGTCCCCAAGAACACAGTGGCCTCCATCATTCTTAAATGGAAGAAGTTTGGGACCACCAAGACTCTTCCAAGAGCTGGACGCCCCGCCAAACTGAGCAATAGGGTAGAAGGGCCTTGGTCAGGGAGGTGACCAAGAACCCCATGGTCACGCCGACAGAGATCCAGAGTTCCTCTGTGTAAATGAGAGAACTTTCCAGAAGGACCAACATCACTGCAGCACTCCACCAATCAGGCCTTTATGGTAGAGTGGCCAGACAAAAGCCACTCCTCAGGAAAAGGCACATGACAGCCCACTTGGAGTTTGCAAAAGGCACCTAAAGGACTCTCAACCCGTTGCTGCTTTGTCACCAATTTAATCATTTTTAGAATAAGACTGTACATTTATGAAATGTGGAACAAGTAAAGGGGTCTGAATACTTCCCGAATGCACTATGTGCATGAGTTGTGTTACCTGGTGAGGTCTGTTTGATGACCTGGACGATGAGTTCATTGCGGGGGTCCAGGTATCCCATCTTACTGATGTACTCCAGAGCAGCCTCAATGTTTCTGCTGCCCGTCTGCTTCAGAGCCCGCACCGCCATTTCCTGGTGGAAAAACAACGGTGTTGAAAAGACACTGATAAATCATTGAGAGACTGTGACTGATGACACTCATCCATCTCATTTTGTGGAACAGATTGCATTATTTTAGTGCCAGATAGTGTATAGCCTTTTCTGTTGTCATTGTCTCTTCTATTGTCAACCATGCACACATAAGGACATGATGATTTAAACAGCCCCGCAGCAGGCCTTGCACCTGCATCCTCTTCTCCTGGGGTCATGCACCAGCCATTTCCTGAGCCAGCCTCACACACACACAACAACATAAAACACAGAGAACATAGAACCTTCCCTTTTACATTCTTTCAAAATGTCAACAGCACGCTATTCTTATGACAAGGACCTCTACGGTGACAGTTCTGTACCATACTGTAGTACATATTTTAGGATTTATATAAAGATAATGCAGGTTATCCTACTATTTTCATACTGGCTGATAGGCAGAGTACAAACAACAACAGCCATTAAACATCAGTGAGTGAGACGTGAAAATAAACATGACACAAGCTGTGACCGTTCTTTAACTAGGCGACCCACACCTACATGAGGAAATACCCCTTAATGTCATATGACCTCACTCTAAAGACATTCAACCCATACCTCAGTGTGGCCCCAAGTCAACACAGGCATTCAACCCCACACTGCCTCCGCTGGTCAGTTAGAGAACTTCAACCAAATACTACTGCTCATCTGAAATAACCACTGGAGGTTGTTGTTTAAAACATAGAATCAAGACGATGTTGTGTATGAATATTACATTTTACAGGAAATAAACTAGGGCTAGGGTTGTGGCGGTCATGAATTTTTGTCAGCCGGTTATTGTCATGCATAAGACTGCCGGTCTCAAGGTAATTGACCGTAAATGAACATAAACAAGTTTAGCATCACCAGACCTCCACGCATACAAGCTGCTGATGTGCGCCTTTGGAACGTCTGCATGAAAAAAGTTAGAAATCAATTGAATATATACCATCACCAATTTATGTATTTTCAGCAGGTCTAAAGAAACATTATTATTTGAAGAAAATGTATTTCAGAAGAACAAAATGTGAGTTGGCCTACTGTATGTTATCTGGCTATGTGCCATGCCATAGGCTGTAGGCTTGTTAATTTAGCAGACAAGATATGCTTATGAGTCATGTTCCATTATTTTATATTGTTTTATAGTAATAAGAATATAATTGAACAGCTGAATAAAATAGAAAGTATATTTTTTGCATTCCTGGCGTGAGAGTGCACATGTTGAGTGTAAAAGTAATCATTTGAAACAGGTCCTATTCACTAGATTTAGACTTATTTGTCAACTTTAGTTGAGAATGATACAAACCTTAAAATGTCTTAGAAATCAAAAGATATGGGCTGCATGATGAAACTATAGGATATTGATGACTTTAGAAAGTCGCAAAAATATTTTCTAATTTGAACCCATCAGACTATTCTAAATTTAATCTTGTCTTCACTAATATGTAAAATTAGTTTTGTTTTGGGCAGAAATTGAGGCCACTTTCCCGCTGGTTTGTTTAGGCTACTCCGGTTATTTCACAACGCGCAACTGGTGATATTCCGCCCAAACTCTGTATGCCATGGGCTCTGTTCCCACCCTGTTTCTACAGCTACTTAGTGCTTCAGTAGGGAAACCAAGTGAAATCTGTTCGGGAACATCGATAGTAACATGTTTTCACACCTAAACATTTCATTAAAAACTGTTGCCACCCCCTTTCTCTGTGCGCTGGAGAAAGGAATAGAGAAGAGAGGGGAGGAGATGGAAATGCACAGTGGTGAGATATTCTCTAGCTATAAGGTCATGTGTCAGCCTATTAACTATGAAAATAAATAAAATGCCCTATTACTAGGCTATTCAAAATCAAATACAAAATTCACTACAAACTGTAGGCTAACTCAATTTAGGATAGACCAATTATATACCAAAGATATCTTAAAATCAGTATTTTTGTGTAATATGCAGTAGGCTATGTATTGTATAACAGCACAATCATTTTAATTCCGTTATTTTTTTTGGGGGGGGGGGGGCTTCGGCTCATTATGGCTTGGGCCTATGAATATGTATATGTTCTAGTATGCTTATGAATGTTTTGAATTAATCATTACCTTAGAAAGTGCTGTCTATTTCTTTGTATTAGGCTTTGAAACAATATCCACAACGACCATGTTTTCCACTCAGTTTCAACCTGTTGTTGAATTTCTTTCTTCAAATTGATCATCACAGTGAGGTGAGTTTTAAAAGCAGATACTGTTTTGATTTTAGATTGTGTTTATGTCAGAGTGGTTAGAGGGTCAATAGAGCCCTGACTACCAGGCCATTAGCGACCTGATGATCGTTAGCGAGTTGGGTACTACTAACGCATGTACAGAGTGCATAAGAGGAGATTACAGATGACTCAACGTTCACTTAGAATTTTACTGCAGTCATGGCAGTCACCGCAACAACCCTAACTAGGGCTAAACACGTTTTAAGGACTGAAGTGGACTTTAAAACTAGTTTAAAGAGACGAATGCAGCCATTGTGTGTCCACAGGTTCTGACACAGACTGGGTGCTTCCATTTGCAGGGAGGAAACTTAAGGGTTTAAAAACAGGGTTGCATAGCGAGAGAGCACAATCAGTTCTCAGAACCAGGAAACAACGGAGCCACAGATATTCTACACAATGTGTGTGTACATCAGTGGGCATGCCCATATCACTGAACCAAAACACACTCTTTCCCTCCCTCCCTCTCCCTCACACATAACACGCACAGGAAACCGAAAATAAACACTCACTTCCACAGGCCAGGAAGTAAAGAATTCCAGCTATTTGGAAATCTGTGTTTTGGGTGTCTTTTCCTCCCATTGCTCTCCCTCCCTCTCGCATACTCCCTCCTTCTCCCTCTGTTTCTCTACTAGACTCATGTGACTTCCAGCCTAAAATATCCACTACCACATTTGCACCCTTGTTATAATGGTTACAGCCACAAGCCAGGGAGTTATCCCAAACACACACACACTCCTTAGAAGGCTGGGAGTTCGTAAATATCATCACACACACCCACCTCCCCCCAAGTGAACAACAAAATACACACTCCTGGACGTAGTGACAGTTTCTGTGCCACTGTTCTAAGTTCTGAAAGACCTTTATGGAGCCGAGTCTGGATGGACAGGCTGAGAGGGAGGGACATCAATAGGTATGTGGAACAAAAGATAGTGTGCCACCATATTCTCCTTCTCTTAATCTCTCACACACACAAGGCCCCTGTCACATCCTGTTAACCTCATCATTACATAAAGGCGGCGACCACATCATTTCATATGTCAGAGGTTTAATATGCTTAGTGTGCATAAGATTCCTGTCTCCCCTCCACTCCGCCTGGCCCGCCCCTCGTACAGTAATAGTGCAGCCGCTGTACACATGAAGGAAGGTGGAGGAGAGGGAAAGAGCTCCTCCACACTCCACCCCTCCCAGTGGCCCCTCCTCGCTCCCCACCAAAACATTTCCTCTTTTACTGTGATTATGTAACTTGCCGCAGCGCTGTGTAATTTGTGGCTGGAGGAGAGGCTTCTGATAAGAATAAGGCCAGAGGGCCCTTGGGGATGGAGGGGGGTTGAGACTAGAGAGGCCACTCACTACAGTGGCCATTATGGCTGTGGAATGTGTAGGAAAATATGGGCCCACACTCAATGGTCTGTTCAGTGGCTCCTAGGTCACAGTCACCTAAAAATACCAGGACCATCCATCATACGACACGCCTGGTGGCTGGTCCAGAAAACTAAAAGCATTTATGTAAAGGGCTGAGGACTGATTAAGTTGCTAAATGGTCGTAATGTTGTTGTTAATGTCTACTGGACCTGTACCTCGGTCCGGCTGGGTTAACTTGAGGAGGCAGCCCTAGGACAAACACAGCGACAGGTGACTGCAGCTTTGCTCATTGAGACACCATATCTACAATCCATCACTATGATGGTAAAAGCCAGACGACAGACAGTCAAAGTCAGTAGGCAGGAAAAGAGTTGCATCTATCTGGCTTGTGTCTTTCTTCCCTCCCTCTCGCCCCACTATCTCTAATTCTACTGTGCTGAGGTCTGAGGAGCGGTTGTTCCCTAGCACAGACTTGAGTTAAGCATTCTTTAAAATGAGGAGTGCCGCCATCACAGGGCCTCTCCTCAGGCCTGTCCTGAAGACTTCAACCACAGTACTGAGTCTGATTATAGTAACTGGTCTCTGGCCAATCCAAGTGCTTCGAACACACAGAGCTCTTTAAAATGCCCTGATCTTAGGCCAGTTATGGGTGTTTAAAGAGACTGAACTCTGCTGAACAGCCTGACCCTTATTACTCGGAAATACTCTGATAAATTGCATCCCTGTAATAAGGCTATCCATATCTGAAATATAGTATGCTTTATTTCTTTAGGCGAAAGGTGAGCATGTGTGAGCTGACAATTTCCTGCAGAAACGTTTGCTCTCCTCTTCTCTCTCTGGAGTGGACAAGATGTTCACTCGTTCCGAAAGAGGATGAAGAAACCAACTGATATTTTAACATTTCTGCGTTCAACATTATGTAACCATTGTACTGTACTCTGGATATTATGACATTGAATGGCACTTTCAACATCCACATTTGTGAGTTACGTTAGGCACTTACAGGACATGATTATAGAACCAGCATTTAAGCTGAGACATTGATTCAGACGAGAGCAGATTCTCCCACTTGAAAGCACACAGACACTCACTCACTCTCAAGTCCTCACCTGGTCACAGCCAGCATTGACCAACTCCTGCAGCATCTGTCGGTTGACGTCTCCAGCAGGGTGGGCGGAGCCAGAGGAGGGGCCAGACTCATTGGCAAAGGGCATGAGGGACTTGCGGATCTCTCTCAAAGCGTTCTGGTAGTTGTTGAACTTCTGAGGGGGCCGGAGCGGCTGCTGGCGACTCCCGGGGTCTTTGCCCTTGCTTTCGGTCCCGCGGCCCCCCTCACCCCAGGAGCTGCCCCCATGGAGGGCCTGGCTCACCAGCTTGGCTGGCTGCTTCAGCCCCTCCTTGATCTCCTGGAGGCGCTGGCGCGTGTTGCCCACATACGGAGCAGCGGGGAACGTCTTGGGCCTCATGACACTCCCCTGTTTTAGTATCTAGCCTAGGGAACTTACACCAAAACAGACACCCACAACTGGCACACTGACACAAACACTCGTATGCTTGCTCTGGAACTCTGTGACCTAAATAGATAAGGCACTCTAGTAGGAGAGATTATGTTTCTTCCTCTCCTTCTCTTGGTCAAGGTTTTTGTTTGTCTCTGTGTTGCTGGCTCCTACTGATAGGATTCCAACTGGCGTTCCATGTTGTGTGTTTTAGGGATCACACTCGTTCCTATTCCAAGTCATGTGAGGGGTCACAAGGATGCCCTTGGCCCAAACCACTCTGGCTCCCTTCTGTACCTGTGGAGCAAGACCAGAGCAGAAAACGTTACTAAAATGTCACTGTATGGTTAAGGTCAAGATGTGTGTGTGGTCGGGTTGTGGTCATGGTGGCATAGGGTTACATTAGTTACACACATCTCATCAACTGTGTGTGAACGTCTCCTGTGTGATCCAATATTAACACCCCTTTGCAGTTGTATCTCCAAGAACATTGTCTACATTCTATAGTGGCAGTGCTACTCTCTGGGGCATAATAGGTGTGAAGGAAGCATATTTATCTGTGCACACGTGGAATAGTCACATAGCAACAACAATGTATTATTGCGGTGTAATTGTGTAACATAGCTTTTGTGGTGTCAAACCCTATTATTGAAGTATGATCGTGTATAACATTTTATTAATGTATTGGACCTGTGTAACTTAGGCATGTTCAATTATGACAACTATTAAAATATAGGTGGTTAGCTTTATTTCAATTCAGTGGCTATAGAACAGGGCTGAGAGACCATCAGACCAGTACTTGGTAGGTGTTCCTTTAGGCCTGGGATAGCCTCAAACAGCTTGAGATCAACAGCATCCACTGGGCCCGTTTAAAATCAGGACACTACCATCAATACCACCCTCTGTTACCATCTCTTTCTCTCCCTCTCTGTGTGCTATGTCCCATCATGGGTTGAAAAGGGCATTTTTGGGGTTTGGGTGTTTGAGGCGTTTTCTGACACAAACACAGTACTCACTGTGAGTGTAGTTTTTCTAAACAAACACATATTTAGGATGGTAGTGCCAAGCAATCTCCAGAATATTTAGCCTCAGCTCCCATTCCTGTAATGCTTTGCGTGCCACATCTGACCCATAGCATTCTATTCCACAAGTGACAAGAAAACTCATACCATTGCATCACGGGGCAGAGTGGACCAAAATAAACAACAGAAAAATAGATTTCCACTGAAAAACAACAGAGAGGAGAGTAGAGACAGGGTCTCCTACTTACAAGGCTCATACATGTTTTAAACCCACTAGTAGGAACAGTGGGCTGGCCTGCAGTTGACAGAGTGTACTGATGTGTATAGTGTACAGATGAATCAGTGATCGCTTTTCTACCTGTATAATGTCATGTTCTATGCTTGATTGTGTGTTATGTATACCCTAAGCCACAACCAACATTTTCCCAAGGGATAATAAAGTAATTATCTTATCAGCCTATCTGACTGATTGGAGACTACTGTACTGTTAATACCACAAGATCTATGGTGCCTATTGGCCTGTATTTTCTAATGAGGGCCTCAGTCTGCAATGCATAATAAGGCTGCATGATCTCGGCAAAAGATCTAATTGTGATTTTGTTTTAGATTTGACTTGCAAAATATATAAACAACTGGAATGATTTTTATTAAGATGCAAAGTGGAACACAGCATTGTTCTTGTTTGGAACAATCTGTTGACTGCATTTGACCCAACAGAACATCATGCACACTTATAATGATTCTAATAGCAAGGAGGAAGTGAGCCCGGCCATTTTAGCAAAAAAACAAACAACAAAAAAAGCCTTTTTTTGGCTTGTTATTTTGGCATTCATTTGTGTCACCTCTCAGTTTGAGAACTATGCCCCCCCCCCCCAAAAATAATTCCTTGAGTTAAAAGCTGCATACAAACATGGTCTCTTTCTTGAGTAAGGCAGCTCCAAAATGCAGGTGTTTCAGCCTAGCTCAGTGCTTTCTGTGGTGGAGGGACAGCCAGCGGAAAATACAGAGTGTAGGCGTTGGTAATCGACTCCAGTTGCGCCGTGATTGGCTCAGTGTTGTGTCACTCATGGGGACATTATGTCACCACCAAATCTACAGGAACAGCTAGGCAGTTCAGGCCCCCTTGGGTGCTGCCATAGATTTACATGAGAAGTGCCTGTTCAAGAACGCTCAAGGTCATTGGCCACAGATAAAATGGCTTCAAATCACGTTATATCTACCGTAGCTTTGATTGGACTGATCACATCAACATCATACTTTCACAATCTTAGCTAGCAAGCAGGCATCCTCATGAATTATGACAATCTACTGGCAAATTCATTTCAATCCTTGTCATATGAAGAGAAATTATAGTTAAAACCTATCGGTGCTCATCGGGCCATTGGACAAAACATTGCTCAACAAGTCTGAAAAAGCATATTCAACAATGAGTGGTTTGGAAGGAATCGATGGCTAACTGCAAGAGTTGAGAAGCAATCACTATTTTTCTTCCCATGCCTGCTATTAGGTGGAGAGGGTGTGTGGTCCAAGTCTGGGTTTATGGATTTAAAATATCGGTCTGAAAGGGTCTCTTTTCCAAGTTTAAAAGGATGAACATTCACACGCAACACCATGGGCCAAAAAAGGTTGAATTACATTGGTGTGTTCAAGACAACTGAGAACTTGGAACTCTGGCCTCTTTCTAGAGCTCCGACCTTAAGATCACTGACATCATGACTCAACCTTGTTTTTTTCTAAGTTACCAGTTGTCTTGAAAGCACCATAAATCCAGAGATTGCCAAACTTTGATGACAAAGTTTGCCCACAAGAAGGACCGCCGCACCACGTTCAAGTGATCACAGCAATGGTGAGTCCAAAAATATGTCTTGTATACTGCTGCATAAATGTAATATGCCAGGGAGATCCACTAAATGACCAAAAGTATGTGGACACCTCGTCAAACATCTCATTCCAAAATCAAGAGCATTCAAATGTAGTTGGTCCCCCTTTGCTGCTATAACAGCTTCTACTCTTCTGTGAAGCCTTTCCACTAGATGATGATGGCCCATTGCTGCGGGGACTTGCTTCTATTCAGCCACAAGAGCATTAGTGAGGTCGGGCACGGATGTTGGGGGATTAGGCCTGGCTCGCATTCGGCGTTCCAATTCATCCTAAAGGTGTTCGATTGGGTTGAGGTCTGGGCTCTGTGCAGGCCAGTCAAGTTCTTCCACACTGATCTCGACAAACCATTTCTGTATGGACATTGCTTTGTGCAAAGGGGCATTGTCATGCTGAAACAGGAAAGGGCCTTCCCTAAACTGTTGCCACAAAGTTAGAGGCACAGAATCCTGTAGTATGTCATTGTATGCTATAGAGATAAGATTTCCCTACACTGAAACTAAAGGGGCCTAGCCTGAACCATGAAAAAACAGCCACAGACCATTATTTCTCATCCACCAAACTTTACAGTTAGCTAGCACTATGCAGTCGGGAAGGTAGCGTTCTCCTGGCATCCACCAAACCCAGATTCGTCTGTTGGACTACCAGATGGTGCTCTACTGCTCATAAGTCCAATGGCGGCGAGCTTTACACCACTCCAGCCGACACTTGGCATTGCACATTGTGATCTTAGGCTTGTGTGCGGCTGCTCGGCCATGGAAACCCATTTCATGAAGCTCCCGACAAACAGTTATTGCACTGCTGATGCTTCCAGAAGCAGCTTGGAACTCAGTAGTGAGTGTTGCAGAGGACAGATGGTTTTTACTCGCTACGCACTTTAGCACTTGGCGGTCCCATTTTGTGAGCTTGTGTGGACTACCACTTCGCGGCTGTTGCTCCTAGACGATTCCACTTCACAATAACAGCCCTTACAGTTGACCGGGCCAGCTCTAGACTTGTTGGAAAGGTGGCATCCAATGACAGTGGCACGTTGAAAGTCACAGAGCTCTTCAATAAGGCCACTCTACTGCCAATGTTTGTCTATGGAGATTGCATGGCTGTGTGCCCGATTTTATACACCTGTCAGCAACGGGTGTGACTGAAATAACCAAATCCAGTCATTTGAAGTGGTATTGTTGCCTCTACCTTCTTGACCTTTGTGCTGTTGTCTGTGCCCAATAATGTCCGTACCATGTTTTATGCTGCTACCATGTTGTCATTTTGTGTTGCTACCATGCTGTGTTGTCAAGTGTTTCTGCCTTTCTCTCTTGTTGTCTTAGGTCTCTCTTTATATAGTGTTGTCTCTCTTGTCGTGATGTGTGTTTTGTCCTATATTTATATATTAATTTTTAATCCCAGCTCCCGTCCCCGCAGGAGGCCTTTTGCCTTTTGGTAGGCAGTCATTGTAAATACAAATTTGTTCTTATTAACTGACTTGCCTAGTTAAATAAATGTGAAATAAAAAAATAAAAAATCCACATACACTATATATACAAAAGTATGTCAGTAGCTAATAACGTTATCTTAAGTGTATGATGTGTAGTAAGCTGCTAGTAGCCAATGTGTCTCACCCTAATTATTTGGTCCTTCTCCCCCTCAGAACTTAGCCTACTGTTCTGACTTGGTGGTGCACATGTAGCCTATTGCCTGTTGTAGAGAAATGTCATCATTGAATATTGTAAGAGCTTTCATTGTCTGCTTAGTTATCCTACGGTTCTGACTTGGTGTACTGGGAGCATATTGTAATAACTGCCCATGTTCTCTGAATTCTGTCACTGTACATTTCAAAAGTGCTGAACAAATAGTTATTGACTACTTGTTCATTGTCTTAATCGAAATTATGGCTTGCCTCTTATATGCTCATCCTTCCTTTATGCGATAGTTTGTACATATCAATTGTTTTATGGCTTATATAGGACTCATTAGTACCTTATTCATCATTTTTGGCAGTGTCAGAATGATTTAATTGTTTTGCTTACTTTGTGTATTATAATAAGCTGATGTGCTTTTCTTCACGATGACGGGATACTATATAATGTTGTTGGGTCTGTAACCATGTTTGCCAGTGACAGTCTCTTCCCATTCAAATAGGTTTTTTTAAACAAAAAGTTCAGTAATAGACCCATGTAATTCCAGCTAATATTGCGAGGGTTGTTTTGTTTGCGCAATGCGTTGTCTGCGCGTCGGTATATTGTCTATAAAAGTGGATCCTCTTGGTTGTATTTCCCTTACTTTTTAGACCACATAGGCATTATAAAATGTTGTGTAGTGGGTTTGCTGGCATACATAAAAAATAAAAAAATAAAAGAATTGGTCGAGTTTGTCCCACCAAGATGTACATGCTAAAATCGCCACTGTACGAACCCCGTCCATCACAGGCTTTAGTGAAAACTAAACTCAACCGTTAAAAAGAGTTGTTTCAATATTCTTACCATATTGATCACTTCGTGGGTTTTCTTGTCGAGGTTGTGATTAGTTTAACATTTGGAATGAAAGAACGTGGGGCCTTCTCAATTTAGCGCTGGAAGCAACGCAACAGCCTGGAGCAGCCCGACATTCCAATGAAGGGAGAATTTCAGTCCCCGCAGTCTTTCTCTGGCCAAAAGCTGGTCGCGTTGGAAGAAATCCGAGGCTTTATCTTCAATTTAAATAAAATGCAGTACTAATAATAACTTTTATTTCTGTTTCTTCATCAAAATAGTTAGGCTTTCCCAAAATATGAAGTTGTTAACTTACCATGAGATAGATGTATCATTCAGATTTAATCCGATAAAGAATCCAACCAAATACACTTTTCGGAAAACTTTAAATCCAATAATTTGTTGCACAACACATACGACAATTTATCGAACTTTCTCTTAACGGTAGGCCCGAGTAAATATCATGAAGAGACTCCATTTTCTCCCAACTCCAGGCAGAATTAGAATTCAGTACAAAATTGGACGACACTTACTGCATTGTTAACATTCCAGGAGTCACGTGAGGGACAAATGCACGTCAGCGCCACACATATTATAGGCGGTGCTTCCTACATGCATTTAGCTATATAATAATACAACTTGGCAGTGATTCTTGCATTTAGCAAAACCAAAAAAATGTGTTCTGTACAAGAATAATATGAACCACACTCAATATATTAATATTTGGTTTATATTCATGGACAAATAATGAACACAACCAATAACCCTTGACAATAATTTGCATCATGGAATAGGGTAGGCTATGGGTCTTAAATGCTTTTCATACACAAGAACATTGCACAGCTAAATAACACAAGAGTAGTGCAACAAATTCATCTTTTGAAATGAATAACAGTAGGATGTCGTTCTTTCTGTTGACAGAAGAAAAGCTGTACCTGCTGCATGCCGACCTAGTCTAATGATTGTACTTGTAGAATCTATACTCTTGTCAGTGGCCAACAACATCACTTTGAGCCAACTAGAGAGCATGAACCCCCATGTGTGCAAGCCGAAAAGGGGGGGGGGGGGGGGGGGGTGAAATACAACACTAAATACTTCCTCCAAGATAGCTAACCACTAACTAGTATTGACATAATTCAATCACAATGGATTAGCTAACTGCAGAGTTAGTTAGTCCAGTGTCCTTAGCTAGCTAGCTCATTGTGCTAGCTGGTGAATATGCCAAGGTTAGCTAGCAAAACATTTTGGCTATGGGATTACGGAAAAAGAATTAAATTGTGTTCTCGTCATCTAGCTAGTATCAACAAGGGCTTTCTACAAAATAGCAACATTAGCGCAGATAGCTAGACCATAAGCAATATGCACAGATAGCATTGCCACCTTCTGGTTTGGAGTATTTTAATATGGTTGAGTGGCTGACAACTTTCAAGGTCTTTGCTGTGTGAACACAAAAGAGATTGACGGCTGACACCATTCAGAGGTGCTAAATACTGTCGGCAGGCAAACGTTTGACAATCCTACCAGTGTGTCAGAGCTTTAACGCATGAATAGCAAATTAATTAAATACATGCCTATGCTGTGCATTTAAGCAATGAGAAGAAAGCATGTTGTGCTATAGCATGTCTCTGACACCTAGGTAGGGAGTCGACTCACATTTTTGGGTGTCAAGCTTCGGAATCGACTCAAGATTCAGTATTTTTGCAACGGGGGAAACTATTTTCCGTAGTCTATTTCACAGAAAAGAAAGAAAGAGCGAGCTAGCATGAGAACGAATGATGGAGGTGCACAGGCAAACGTCAGATCCGTACATCGGTAATCAAACTATTTAGGGTATCGCAATGCTGTATTTCGCAATTTCTTGGTTTGCGCAAGTTCATTAAAGTAGGGGATATCAATTAGTAGGTAAACTATTCTACATGCAACAGACAGAAGACCAAACACTGGCGTTGTTCATAGTGAAGAGAAAGAGGCGCAGGCGAGGAAGAGGATCGGGGCAGACAGAAATGGTCAGAACCGTGCGCGCAGGATATTTAGCGATGCCTCGTAAATTCAAAAGTAGAATAAAGTTTATATTAGGCTCCGAGTATGGCACTATGAAGAATAGTTTAGCCAGTGAATTCAAGTTTAACATCGCCAAATGCATCACTTTAATTAGGCCTAAATGTGCAATACAAAGTATTGTCTATCGCTCATTTAATACAACCCTGCCTGGCTATTGATGTCCATGGACAGGGCTCTCCAACCCTGTTCCTGGAGAGCTACCATCCTGTAGGTTCTCTCCAACCCAAGTTGTAACTAACCTGATTCAGTTTATCAACCAGCTAAGTATTGAATCGGATGCGCTAGATTAGGTTTGGAGTGAAAACCTACAGAATGGTAGCTCTCCACGAACAGGGTTGGAGAGCCCTGTCCTATGCAATAGATCGCAAAGCAGCATCCCCATTAAACTTTTTGGGAAATGACTAGTTATGGATGAGAGAGTGAAGTTGCCAAGTGCAAATACGGTCCAGCATCTCAAATCAGCTAGATGTGGGGAATTGTTATTAGTAAGGACGTCTACCATGGATGGATCGCTAAAAGAATGATTATGATCACACTTCATCCATGTAAATTTATGGAGAGACCTTTACATTTGGCAGCCAAGCACGTGTTCAGTGTAGCCTATTATCGCATATCTATCATGTTGACGTTCTCGCCTACAATAAAAACCTACTGGCGTTGGAAAAAACAAGAATTACAGGGGACAATTTGGAAAAACTAATCATGTGTGAATCGTTCTCTGGAATAACGCACATGCTTGGATAATTACAAAACCAACGTCTCTAGTAATACCCGTCCGAATAGGGCTGTAACATGGCAAAGACTAGTCTTATCAGCGTAGAGTGCGCCGCATCACCCCACGGCTGCACACAGTAGAAAGATCACTCAAATATTCAAGTTCCTACACATGACCTTCTATATTCAAACAAAATAGGTACTTATATGCAAATGAGCAGCATCATGTTCATGGCAGTCCTCTAGAACGCAAATGTAGTCTTCCAAGTAGGACTCTGCAATGAGGTGGTGTGTATGTGTGCGCGCATCCGTTTTAGCGTATTTGGGGAGTCGGAGAGGTGGTGGTAGGGTGTCCACAGTATTGTTGTTTACGCGAATTTTTATTATTTTCTCTCTTGACGCATTGCATGTGATGCACAATATGTAAACAGTAGCCGACTGTAACCAAATGTAGGAGTCCGAAACACGTTTCTTCGCAATCTGCTGGAAGTGTTTGCCACCATATTGTGCAAGTGTTTGTCACATGCGAATGTAACAGGGAACCACTACTTCAAGGTCTCAAAGCGAGTGACGTCACCGTTTGAAAGGCGATTAGCGCGCACCACCGCTAACCATTTCACATCGGTTACACGAATTGCATCGGTATTAAAAATACAACCGATATACAGACCAGGGTACTGAAGGTCGGGTTTTACACACTTCCCTCTGGATTTTGTATGAGATTACCTCAGACACACGTAAAGTAAATTTAAAGTAAGTTTGTTCAACATTCTGATTTGTAATGGAACTGTTCGGGAATGCTGAGCCTACATGTTAGAGACAAGTGGAAAAGTATTTCACTCTCAGATTCTACAAAGAGGCACCTAAACTGCATCATTAAATTCCCAGCACCTCTCAATCAACAGAACCAAAGACATTACACAGACAGTCCTTACAGACGGACACCAGTCAGCACTATTAACATGAACAAACTGGACGTGAAAACATAAATACACTTAACTCATGCTCAGAGAATGTATAAACCACAACATAAGTGACAAAAAGTTTTAGCCTACATTAGTACTTGTTGAGGACATTTAGACATGATCTATATTTCTATCCAATTGGCGACAGATTTTCATACGAATACTCTAGAATCTGCATAAGGAAAATATACACATTTTCCCAGTGGTGCATTTCCACCAAATTTACTTTTTTTACGGATAAAAATCAGTTCGTGATGATGTACACACAAAATGTACTTTTTCGCTTATGTTTTCATGTACTGAATACAAATCTAAAGTTCAATATGTTTCCATGCATTTTCAACTCCGCCAATAGTTATGTCACAAAAACTGTGGCTTTAAATAGCAAATGTTCCTATTCTGGCCTTGGCACGTGCGCTCTAGACAACAGCTCGTAGATAAAGTGTGGGTAGGCTGTGATGAGATTATTAAGGATAAGAGCGAGAAAAATATATTTGTCAAACGGAAGTCAAGCATCGATTATCATGTCACCAGAATAAGACTCGATATTTATTGGAAAGGAGCATCAAGATCACAGTGCACTTCCACTACCCTGTTAAGTTCATCATAATTTATTTCATCTGTAGCCTAATAAACGGCATGGTTTCCCGAGTCGGAGTGGGAGGACCACACAACATATCATCGCGTGACTCCAAATTTACTTAAATTTGATGTTTATTATATCAATATTTGAGCATAAAGGCGTTTCCGGCGCCATATCTCACATAATTAATTTTACCGACACTAAAATATCCCACCATGTCGAACTAACAAATTATCTGTCAGCATTTATAAAACTGTACCGAAACTTCCAGTTTCCATCAAAACTGTCATGATTTTTTTTAATACAGTATGACTTTACTCGCATAAAAACTGCGGATGGAAACGTGGTTAGTCATATGAAATGGAAGGCATTGTGTCATGTAAAAATACATCTCTGTTTTGTTACAGCAGTACCAGCATTTCTAACTAAAGCACTAACACCTGAGGAAAACGGTAGGCTACTGTTCGATCCATTGTAAGTGACGCAAATGTCTCTGAGAACCAAGTAATGGTCGAAAACCACAATGTACATTCAATCATAGAATACTTGGAACTGTTGGAATGTCCTTCTGAAATATATCCACATTTCAAAAAAGCTGATGAGCTCAGTAATTCAAATTCTTACTCAGTTACATCCAGAGGGGCAAAAATAGTAATACAGCGAAAAGTGATAAATTGATTCATCAAATATCCCTCTGAAATTTATCTGTTGAAAAAATAAAAAGTTCCCCTCTCCAGCATCTAAGAGTGGAATTGTAGAATGGAGCTAGGATGTTTAAAGGAACTAAATCTATATTTTGGATGCATATGGCCAAATGCCCAGACACTTTTTTTGCAATTTCACTTGTTTTTGAGTACCTTACCCCAACCAGTGATAACCTACCTCATATTTGTTCTGCAGTGCCAAAACAAATGCATTCAGATGCAGGTCTTTAGATGTTGTACACATGCAATTGTGTCATTTCAAACTTTATCCACAATGTTGTATTCCATATGATGCGGTAAACCTATCCATCTGGCTGCTCCATGTTAGCCATCACATGCACACACAGAAGTATCTCTCGAAGCCGTACAAAATGGAATTAAACGTTGCAGATAAAGTTCTGAATTACACAAATTACAAAACACCTAAAAGGACGTATTTGGGTGATGTTGGGGCTTTTGTTCATGTTTTCTTTTCATGCCCTGGAACCGCAGAATGAGCATGAGAACCTCTATCGCTGGTTGGGGTAAGTTTTGCAAGAAAAGTGTCTGGGCACTTCTACATCATACCATTTACATCCAAAATATAGATTCTTTAAGTGTTCAAGAATTAAAGTGGCTATCAATGCTCGTATGGAGCAGCACTAGTGTGAGTCACTCTAGGGGAGCAGCAGATATACACAGGTTGTTTAAGGCACAGGCAACCTGCACAATCTTATCAAAAGTGAAAATGTTGGATGACCGCTCAGCGGCCGTGAAGGGGACCTCCACTGGGCCAGTTAGCATGGAGTACCTTAGCTTCACCATGGAGACGACCCTCTCCACATGCCTCCGCACACTCAGCCTCTCTGGGGAAATGTCTGTCAGCGAGACATCTTCGCTCCCTTCAGACCCCTCTCCGCCATCGCAGCCAGTGATTTTCAGCAGGGCACCATGGGCCGCCACCGACTCACCAATGTCCAAATCCTTATCGGCCAGGACCACGTCTCCTGGGAGGAGCTTGCCCAGGAAGCCACACCCCTCTGCCAGGCTCTTGTCGCTGACACTCCCCGGCGACCCCCTGGAGACGAAAGTGACCACGCCCTGCGGGGCCATGCCTATCATGTATTTCAGAGTGTTGCTCCCTGCTGACGCCCCCTGCTGGTTCAAGTAAATTCAAGGAGCAATTTTTTCTGGGTTTAAATAATGACAGGCAGTACCAGTCAAAGGTTTGGACACACCTATTCATTCAAGGGTTTTTCTTTATTTGTACTATTTTCTACATTGTAGAATAATAGTGAAGACATGTGAAATAACACATATGGAGTCATGTAGTAACCAAAAAATTGTAACAAATCAAAATATATTTTATATTTACATTTCTTCAAAGTAGCCACCCTTTGCTGTGATGACAGCTTTTGTACACTCTGGAATGCTTTTCCAACAGTCTGGAAGACCTTCCCACATATGCTGAGCACTTGGCTGCTTTTCCTTCACTCTGTGGTCCAACTCATCCCAAACCATCTCAACTGGGTTGAGGTCGGGTGATTGTGGACGCCAGGTCATCTGATGCCGCACTCCATCTTGGTCAAATAGCCTTTACACAGCCTGGATGTGTGTTTTGGGTCATTGTCCTGTTGAAAAACAAATTATAGTCCCACTAAGCGCAAACTAGATGGGATGGCGTATCGCTGCAGAATGCTGTGGTAGCCATGCTGGTTAAGTGTGCCTTGAATTCTAAATCAATCACATACAGTGTCACCAGCAAAGCACCCCCACGCTTCACGGTGGGAACCACACATGCAAAGATCATCCGTTCACCTACTCTGTGTCTTACAAAGACACTGCGGTTGGAAGCAAAAATCTCAAATTTGGACTCGAATGTCCATTGTCGTGGTTTCTTTGTAGCAATTCAACCACGAAGGCCTGATTCACGCAGTCTCATCTGAACAGTTGATGTTGAGCTGTGTCTGTTACTTGAACTCTGAAGCAATTATTTGGGCTGCAATTGCTGAGGCTGGTAACTCTAATGAACTTATCCTCTGCAGCAGAGGTAACTCTGGGTCTTCCTTTCCTGTGGCGGTCCTCATAAGAGCCAGTTTCAACATAGCACTTGCAACTTTGAAAGTTCTTGAAAATTTCCAGATTGACTGACCTTCATGACTTAAAATAATGATGGACTGTCTCTTTGCTTATTTGAGCCATTCTTGCCATAATATGTATTTGGTCTTTTACCTATTAGGGCCATCTTTTGTATACCACCCCTACATTGTTACTACACAACTGATTGGCTCAAACACATTAAGGAAAGAAAGAAATTCCACACCTGTTAATTGAAATGCATTCCAGGTGACTACCTCATGAAGCTGGTTGAGAGAATGTCAAGGGTGTGCAACGCTACCAAGGCAACGGGTGGCTACTTTGAAGAATCTCAAATATTTACTACATGATTCCATATGTGTCATTTCATAGTTTGTCTTCACCATTATTCTACTATTTAGAAAATAGTAAAAAAAAAATTGAATGAGTAGGTGTGTCCAAACTTTTGACTGGTACTGTATAACAGGATATATTTACCACAGGATATATCATATATACCAAATTAGACAGGACAGATACTCACACACAACAAGTTAACTTCTGACCCGGGTTTCTCCAAGGTCACCCTGAAGCAGTCTATGATCACGGCACAGTCAGGGTAGGTCGAGTGGAGAGCTGCCGGGAGGTTCTTGCGGAGCTCAGCCCTGGAGGGCCAGAAGACAGCCGTGGGTACCAGCGTGGTGGACATGACATTAACCATTCTGAGCACCGTCCTGGTCACCGTGCCAACCTTCACGCCGAAGCGGTAGGCCAAGTCCTGATTCTTGAGGTCAAGTCGGAGACGCATTAGTGTCAGCAGCAGCTGCTGAAACATGGAGAGCTTGACCATGTTCTTGGTCCCATTCATGTGTGGTGCGAGGAGCCACATGACTGTCTCAAATACAAAGTAGTTGGGCAAGCCAGTGTAAAACCTGACCTTCTCTGGGTCGTTCCGGAATGAGGTCTCTGAGAGTGACAATTTATCCACAGACTCCCGGAGAGCCCGGTTCTCCTTCTTCAAGATCTTGAGCACGTCCTCATAGTTGTCAGGCTCTGCGGCTGACCTTTTGCCGGGCTTCCCTCCCCTGTCTTTGCTGTCGCTTGACACTGGTTCAGATTCCTCACCATTGTCACTGGTTGAGGATGAGGATGCACTCTGGGCCACGTCATGGTCCTCCTGGCTTGGTCTCCGGTCGACCACAGACCTACCCTGGCCCTGCAGGAAGAGCAAGGCGTTGGCCGCCTCCACCTGGGCTTCCTGCTTGTCTGAGATTTCAAAGGCAGCAGTCTCTTCCTTAATTTCTGACTCCGGGGATAGGGGAGCTGATGTAAATACAGAGGGAACATAGTCTGGCGAGCGTGGATTCTTCACCTGTTTACCTGGAGTTGAAGAAAAAGAGAGAAACTTTAGTGAGGCATCATGCACAATCACATTAGAACATACAGCTGCAGTGATTTCTAGTAAAAAAAGTAAAGAATAGCATTCACGTTTTATATGATGGTCAGGTGCTGGTTGGGAAAACTTCAAAAGTGAATTGAATGGCACATTGATAATTTATGGACTGTTTTATTGACAACGTTGGCTGCGCACCTGAGATGAAATGAGTACTACACAGCCTGCTCCCGTCGTTTGGCAGCCAGCCTTCTCGGTTCACAGCAGCTATCCAACGCTGCTTTCTGTCGGGATCGCGTGGGAAACGGTAAAAAGACAATGATGTGCCTGGTATTCTTCTATTCCGACAGCCAGCCACCACGCACGTGTGTACCATAATAAGGCCCAAAGGGTGGTGGTTTTCCAATACAATTCTGACTCCCAAAATGGTGGCTGTTGGCAAATTAGTAAAGATACTTTTTGTGGCCTCGTTTTACATTTCCAGTGGCGTGATTCGTCGAGGAGGCTCTGTTTTATATCGTTTATCCGACGTCATCAGCACGCGACTAGTATTTATTTTCTGCTGCTACTCGTTGAAAGTTCCACTTACAATTTAGCTAAATTATCAAACGCTGTCAAGCATGGCTATGGAATCAAGAGTCACACAATAAGAAATTAAGAAAGAACCTAAAAAACCTGTTGACAGAGAGAAGGTAGCTACTAGCTAACCAACTGCATTTGGATAATGTTAGTTCGGAACGCTAGCTACAGCTAGCTGGCTGGTTAGCTAGGTTTTGAGCAGTGGTTTATATACACTAGATAACCGACAGGGGCCGCTAAATTGAAGCCACGGTGCCATCATCTTGGTGCTCCCCTACAATTGTAAAACATATTTTGGAACCTATAGAAATTGATTTATTCATGTGTACATTCGTTTTAGCCACATTTATTATATTAGACACCTTAATGCATCATTTAAAATGGTGAGCTAAACAAAAAAATCAAAATATATAAAATGTTCCTTAATTAAAGTATACGTTTTAAGACTTACTGTTCCCACTATAACAAAAATACATGTAATTGTACTGAAAACATTAATTGAAATACTGTAGAATTCCTATGGAGGACTGCTCCCACTGGGGAGTGACAATATGGCCTCTCGATGGCCAATACATAGCATCAGTAATCCAAGGTTTATATACATTTTTGGTTTTGAAGCACTCATGCCATGTTGTTCTGTTAGCTAGACCAGGTATTCCCAAACTGGTGTACGCAAAGCCAGTGAATTCTATGCGTTACAGCTGGATGAGTCAACAGACGTGGTGGGCCTGGCACAGCTCCTGGTATATGTCCGTTACGTTTATGGGGGGTCAATTAAGGAAGACATCCCCCCCACGGGTACGCCAAATAAAAATGTGATTCACATAAAAAAATAAAAAAATGTTATTACATTTTTTCAAAAAAGAATTCTTCAAATTTTCAAACAGTCCATTTATATTTTCCAAGGGGGCTATATATTTGGGTGAGGGTTTTTTGTCACCTGAGTAGCCATGTTTCACTGCCAAAAATAAAATTAAACCATCTAGTGTTCAGCAAAATAACAACACTGTCAAATACAGGTAGCCTAGTCAAATAATGAACATCCAATCACCTTAACCGTTACCCTCTCGTGGATGAAACCTTCAGTCTTGCGCAGACATTTAGAAACGAAACATGCCAATTTAAAAAATAAGCCACAGTAGTTTTTTTGAGCGAGAGTAAGACATGTATAAAAGCAACAGATACCATTAATAAGAAGGGGCTAGAAGCATCTTTATATGGTGAGCT